>NW_006774860.1:0-269 GCF_000442215.2 Lipotes vexillifer
CCAGCTTTTTTTTTTTTCCTTTTTTTTTTTTTTTGTGGTACGTGGGCCTCTCACTTTTGTGGCCTCTCCTGTTGGAGAGCACAGGCTCCGGACATGCAGGCTCAGAGGCCATGTCTCATGGGCCCAGCTGCTCCGTGGCCTGTGGGACCTTCCCAGACCGGGGCACGAACCCGTGTCCCCTGCATTGGCAAGTGGACTCTCAACCACTGTGCCACCAGGGAAGCCCCACCCGGTTCTTTTTTTTTTTTTTTTTTTTTTTTTTTTTTTGG
>NW_006774862.1:0-514 GCF_000442215.2 Lipotes vexillifer
CTGTGTGACTTATTTCACTTGGAATCATCGTACCTAAATCCACTCAATAAGATGCTATGGGCCCGATTACATTGATTTCATTGCTGAGTGATATTCCAAGACACATAAGTGCCACATCTTGGCGATCCATTTTTTCCTTTCGTGGGTATTTAACTTGTACAGTGGACGAGGTTCCTGTGAAGAGGGCAGCCCCAAACTTTGGGGTGGCTCTGTCTTTTTGATTTCTGTTTCCCTAAGCCTAGTGCCCGAGGCTATGTACCTTGTTTTTTAGATGTTTCAGGAAATACCATACGTTTCTCCAGGGTGGCTGTTGGCAATTTACATCCCGCCCATCAGCATAACAATGCTCCCTGTTCTCCCTGGCCTGTCCTGTCTTTCTGGATTTTACACGTTTTTCAGAAGGCCTTTTTGACCTGGGGGAAGTGAGAGTTCATTGTAGCGTAGATTTCCATTGCAAGCTTCTTGGTTGGCCAAAAAGGGCGTATGCGTTTTTTCCTGAATATATTCAGGAAAA
>NW_006774864.1:0-541 GCF_000442215.2 Lipotes vexillifer
TGCCATGCCTGAACCAGACTAGGGTCTGAAGCAATCCTGCGGGATGGCGGCCAGCTCATAAGACAGTGAGGGGAGAAAAGGGAGCGCAGGGCCACTGTAATTCACAAACCTGCAGAGTTATAAATGACAGCTTTCGTCCAAAAATATATTGAAGTAAGGCTGCGAAGAGAACTTGAAAGCGAGGCAGAATTGCAGGAAACCGATTTCAGGAGGTGGTTTGGATTTGCATTTAAAGCCTATGAAAATAGGCTGAACACCAACCAGGATTCACTTGGCCAAAACGGGCGTATGCGTGTTTTCCTGAATATATTCAGGAAAATACGCATACGCCCTTTTCCGCCAACCAAGCAAGTTTGCAATGGAAATCTGCACTACAATGAACCCTCACTTCCCCCCGGTCAAAAAGGCCATTGAAAAATGTGTAAAATCCAGAAATGCAGGACATGCCAGGGAGAACAGGGAGCGTTGTTTTGCTTACGGGCGGGATGTAAATTGCCAATAGCCACTCTGGAGAAACGTATGGTATTTCCTGAAACATCGA
>NW_006774865.1:0-4141 GCF_000442215.2 Lipotes vexillifer
CGAACCCGTGTCCCCTGCATTAGCAGGCAGATTCTCAACCACTGCACCACCAGGGAAGCCCTTCTCACACTTTTTGATTGACAAATGCTGAAAAAGGAAAACTCAAAGCTGGTTTGAGGATTTTTTTTTTCCTTTCAGATGAGAAAGGAAAAATTAATTGTCTAGTTTTATTATATCTCTGTTGAGAAAAAAATTATACAAGTAGCCATACAGTATTTATATTTTTGAGAAAGATGGATGATATCAATCAAGGTTGAAGAATTTCTGGTTTGTTTTATAAGTTTTGTATGGAGTCCATAATTTCTTATTCTATCCCTGTTGTTGAGAGGAAACTAGGAGGACAGGATGACTAGAATATTCCCTTCACGTTGCATCATTATGAGCTGATGAGTCATTTTATTTATAATATTCATTTATGTATGTATAAAAAACACTGTTTTATAAATGCATTCCATACACTCATTCTATTTTTCTTTCCTATATGCCACAGTAGGCAGTTACAAAAAAAGATCAACTTTATTCAGGGAACAAGTGTTTCGTTTTCACAAAGGTGGAAATGTGGTTTAATAGATCCTTGCCTGCCACATTTAAAAATGAGTGTGACTTGCAGAGAAATGGGAAATGGAAATAGGAAAGGTGATAAATAAACTTTACAATAACCTTAAAAATAATGAAAACAGATCATTCAAACTTTTTCAAATGAGGCACTTTAAATGCCAAAAGAACAAGTACAGAGAATCCCATCTTTTATACATGAAAACAAACAAACAAAAAAACAAGGTATGTTAAGAAATAAAATTCAAACTTCATAGGCACACATTTCTCTAGAGCATAAGTCAATAGATGTGACAGAAGATCTGAGCTTTTTTATCTGATTCTCTATCATAGGTGGTTGTGACCCACTGTTAAAAATAAATTCACATAAATCTATTAAAAAAACTAATTGATGAAATGTATGCTAATATTTGTATTACAAAGGTTCTAGAACAAGTTTATTTCCTATTGAGATCCAGCTTTAATTGAGACAAGCACCTAACTATGATCTTCCATAGTTAGTCCCAGTCAAAAATGTGAAGTTTACTAACATATTTTTTTCATCCTATCCACTTATTAATAGTTATATAGTTAAGGAAAGTTAAAGAATCAAAGTGCTGGTAGGCTAACCTGTAATTGATCCTGCCTCTTCCACCTACTAGATAAGCAACTTAAGGCAAATATTTCTCCATCTCAACTACCTTATCTGTATCTCCCTAGTAGAGTGGGAAACAGTAAATGTATGCATTAAATCACTTTAGCTCACAATAGATTAATATTAATATTTTGTTTTTATTTTGATATTTTTTGTGGTTATATTAGAAGGAAAGCAGTTGATAAGTCTCTAGTAATTGATTGGCCTCCCAGCCTTCTTGCTGCCACTCTACACTTTAACCAATTTGTTCTTCAGACCATTATTAGATTAATTTTCCTTCAAATCATTTTTATTTAAATTAATCCTATGCCCCAAACCTTTAGAGGTAACCCTTTACCTACCAATTAGAATTAACTGACAATAAAAGTGCTCTCTGAAACATTTTTGATGATTCTATCTAATAAGGTCTTATGCTAGCCAGTGATAGTACTTAGTAAAGAGAGATGATATCTCTTTAGAAGATATATGTGTTCTATGAGAGTGGGGACTACATCTCTCTTTCTTATAGTTCAAAGCTTAGCACTAGATCTGACAAAAATAGTCATTCATATGTTTCTTGAATGAATGAATGAATGAATGAATGTTCTGCTAATGAGATTAACACCAAACCCTCTTCACTGAAGTTAATTAAGAATTGCAGTTACAAGTTTAGGTGGTGGACGTTTGTTGTTTTTGACTGCCAACATGTTTCCCTCTTTCTTTTGATGAAAGCACCTTGGTTTTCATTTAGGGAACAACCTCTCCCACATTGCATGTGATCTTGGAGGCAAGGTCAACATATGGATCCCTCCACAATGAGGAGAGGATCACCTGACAGAGGTGGATCACTTAGCTATTCTAAGAGACTACTCTGTTTTATTTTTCTTTTTGAGTATTGGTTGTTCAATTTTTTTCTTTGACCCTTTAAAGCCTGCCCACCATATTACTAACAAAGTATCTTTTAGTCTAAGCTAGTTACAGTAGGTTTCTGTTTCTTACAATCAAACAATCCAGCTGATATACCACTTATAAGTAACATACAACTGATTTAGTTGAGAAAGTTGTTATATGGGTACAACACAAATTAACTATTAGAATATTAGTACCAGTCTGGTGAGATAACAATTTTTGTATCAGCAATATTAACAGGAAATGATAAGTTCATGATTACTGTTAAAAATCCTCTAGCTCAATTCAATTTAAATAAAATCTTCCTTCAAGTCTAGAAACATATGAAGGATGAAAACACTGAACACTGAACCATACTGCTCCCTGTCAGACATAACAGATGCCTGTCACTGAAACTATTGCATCTACTTCTATTCCTAGCCAAGAGGTCCTGAGTTCTCGGCTGTTGATTCACAAACCATGAATCTGTCTGGAAATTAATGAATCATCTTCTGGCAATGGCACTTCCTCCCTCTATAATTACCTTGACGTCCTTCCATACAGATCCCCCAAACACTACTTGCAGGCTGAAGTGTGTCCCATAGAGGTCAAAATAATTTATATCCAAATAATGTTATAGAAAAGGTTACTTTTTTTTAAAGTAACCTTATCAGGAAAATTCCACCAAAAAACTTTCTCAAACTATTGGTGTAAATTTTTCACTCCGAAGGTAGAGATGAATTGTTTGATAAAAAAGTTTATAAGCTTCTCAAAGGTATTCAAAGTTAAATTCCATAGTTTCCCAATTCTCATTTTTCTCAATTTTTCTAGAATTTCTTGAATTCAAGACCTTGCAATATAAGATTTGGAAATTCTTCTAGTATACACAGACTTTCCATCTAAGATGAGACAGCTGGGAAGAAAGCTAGAAATCTAGAGACACCCTTGAATTCCATCCCCATTTCTAATCTTTCTCATCAAGAGTCTATGTACTCTCTTTCAGACTAGCCGTTTTCTTCTTTTTGCCTCAATTGGCATTTATTAATAATGGGCAGTATAGGAAAACTTTACAACTCCCCTTATCAGTGTTAGAAGAATCCTACATATAACACAGAAAGGCTCATGAATACCAGTATTATGCAACCAAAGTTTGTTCTGCAATTGGCACATTACTTAATTTTTTTTCTATGAAAATTCAGCTGATGATATTCTGGTTATTTAGTGGCAGAATACAGAACAAGACAGGCATTTCAACCATCCAAACAACACAAGTAAAAGCAAAGTGGAAGTATAATAGATGAATATTGTCCTGATTAAAATAATAAAAGAAAATAGACAATTAAAAAAAATTAATTCCTGCATGCCAGAAGACATATTATATTTATATTATCAACCATTCTTTCAGATCTGTAAGAAAACCAGGATCCTCCAAAATCAAGAATGTGAAATATTTGTAGGCATCTGTTTATGAATGGGCTAAGAATGAGATCCAGTCTGTATGATAAAGGCTGGAGGATGCAGGGTATTGTAAGCCTTCAAGAATCATTACAACATGTTTAAATTTTGGTACTATATAAACCTAGTAATACTATATGTAATCATTCAGTAGTAGGAAATAAAAGTATATGTCACAATAGCATCCAATTAGAATTTATATAATTTTCATTTTGTTAATATCAAAGGAAGTACAAATAAATGGTTCTTGGATCCTAGGCCCCCATAGCTTCTTCAAATGGAAGAAGAAAATGAACAAGGGAAGAACTGAATCTATAAGGAATCGCTATCAACACGTTACATATATCAGTACAGAGTCTTGTGGGAAGTTCATGAGCCAATTTTTTTAATTTGTTTATTTATTTATTTATTTTTGGCTGTGTTGGGTCTTCATTGCTACGCACGGGCTTACTCTCATTGTGGCAAGCAGGGCTACTCTTTGTTGCAGTGCACAGGCTTCTCATTGCGGTGGCTTCTCTTATTGCGGAGCATGGGCTCTAGGCACACGGACTTCAGTAGTTGCAGCATACAGGCTCAGTAGTTGTGGCACACGGGCTTAGTTGCACCACGGCATGTGGGATCTTCCTGGAC
>NW_006774866.1:0-2330 GCF_000442215.2 Lipotes vexillifer
GGCCGCTGAGCCTGCGCGTCCGGAGCCTGTGCTCCGCAACGGGAGAGGCCACGGCAATGAGAGGCCCGCGTACCGCAAAAAAAAAAAGAAAGAAAGAAAGAAAATGGGATCAGCGGTTCTACACGGTTAGTTCCACTACTTTGGCTGTCACCTTCTAGAATATTCTGTTTCACTGGGAGTGGAGTGTGGATCCTGCCTAAGGAAAAGTTTAGTTTTGAGCTTGATTTTACCTCAAGGCTGCTCTACCTGGCAAGATGGGAGGAGAGAGTTACATAAATGTGGGAAAACTTTGCAGGAGAAAATTAATCCTATAGTTCACTCAGAAAACTTGCAAATAAACCTTTAAAGGAACAAAATATTTGCATTCTTATACTGTCATTTGATGGTGTTATTCATGAATACCTCACAAATGGTAGGAAAGAACTCACTTTAGCAGTTTAAACAAAGAGGGGTCCATCGTGAATTATTTTCTAAGGAGATTGACTAGGTATTCATGGTAAATGCAGTCTTAAGAGGCAAAACAATCATTTGCCCAGTGTCACAGATGCAATAGTCCATGTTTATATGTTTTGATGTTGGAACCAGTTTTGTTAATTTCTCTATTCCTAGCACCTAGCAGCACAAAGTAGACATTCAATGGAAATAATAGTCCTTGTTCTCCAAATGGAATTCCCTTCATGTCACCTGCTTAAAAAAAGAGAGACAAAACAACCAAATTTTAATACTGACATTGTCCCCTAAGTTGTTAGAGAACTAGATTTCATTATTTTCAATAAATTCAGTGGAAGTTGTCCTCACCTTCGGAGTTAGCAATTTAAGCTTCTGACTTTCCCGGACATGGTGGTGCCTCTGTGTTCAGTCTAATTTGGCCTCGATGTCAGTCTTTATGGGCAGTTTACATGTACAAGGGCAGTGGACATAGCAGAGGTGGAGGCTCAAGCTGCAAGCCAGGATGGGATTCAAGTTCCAGCTCTGTCACTCATGACCTCGTAACTTCTGCAAGGTGCTAACCTCTCTAAGCCCAGTTTCCTCATCTGTAAAATAGGGAAGATACTATTATCTACCTCATAGAGTCATTGTGAAGGTTGATTTTGAAAACGCATTAAAGTACACAGTGACTGGTACAAAAAGTTAAAAGCACAGAAGATGTTGGCTTAAAGAACTGACAGTCATGGGCAGGAAGGAGACCTCTCTATTTCTTTTATGTTTTCAGGGTCCACACAGCACTTATAAATTATTGTTATATTTTTATAATCCTTTTCAATATTATAACTATTCTAAATCTTAGATGTCCATTGATGAATGAATGGATGAAGAAGTGGTGGCACATATATATCCACAATGGAATATTATTCAGCCATAAAAAAATTAGGAAATCCTACCATCTGCAACAACATGGATAGACCTTGAGGGAATTATGCTAAGTGAAGTAAGTCAGACAGAGAAAGACAAATACTATGTGATCTCAAACTCACAGAACCATGGAAAAAGAGATCAGACTCTTGTGGTTACCAGAGGCAGAGGGTGGAGGGAGGTGGAACTGGAAGAAGGTGGTGGCAAGGTGCAAACTCCAGTTACAAGGTAACTAAGTACTAGGGATGTAATGTACTACGTGATGACTATAGCTAACACTGCTGTATGACATATAGGAAAGTTAAGAGAGTAAATCCTAAGAGTTCTCATCACGAGGAGAAACTTTTTTTTTCCTTTTTTTCTTTTCTTCTTTTCTTTTTATTGTATCTACATGAGAAGATACTGTTAGCAGAATCTATTGTGGTAATCATTTCACAATATATGTGAATCTAACTGTCATGCTGGATGCCTTAAACTTATACAGTGATGTATGCCAATGATTTCTCAGTAAAACTGGGGAAAAAAAGTTATCATCGTATTTTTGTACTTTAAGCCCCTCCATGGACTTTATCAGGAGACTGAAGCTCCTGAACCATGGAATAGGTACCCGCTCAACCTGAGAAGTCATTAATTTTTCTTCCAGATGTCCTTTTAGAAACCACCAATGCATCACTGGAGTGCTTACAAAGTTTGGAAAAAACCAAGTATAAAAGGTATATGGGGTTCGAGCCCTGGTCTGGGAAGATCCCACATGCCGCGGAGCACCTAAGCCAGTGTGCCACAACTACTGACTGAGCCTTCTCTCTAGAGCCGACGAGCCACAACTACTGAGCCCGTGCACCTAGAGCCCATGCACCGCAACAAAAGAAGCCACCGCAATGAGAAGCCTGTGCACCGCCACAACTAGAGAAAGCCCACATGGAGCAATGAAGACCCAACACAGACAAAAAAAAAAAAAAAAAAGGGGTATGCAGAAA
>NW_006774867.1:0-482 GCF_000442215.2 Lipotes vexillifer
GTCTGGCTAATGGTTTATCTATTTTGTTTATCTTCCCAAAGAACCAGCTTTTAGTTTTATTGAGCTTTGCTATTGTTTCCTTCATTTCTTTTTCATTTTTATGATTTCTTTCCTTCTGCTAACTCTGGGGTTTTTTTGTTCTTCTTTCTCTAATTGCTTGAGGTGCAAGTTAAGGTTGTTTATTCGAGATGTTTCCTGCTTCTTAAGGTGGGCTTGTATTGCTATAAACTTCCCTCTTAGAACTGCTTTTGCTGCATGCCATAGGTCCATTGTCATTTGTTTCTAGGTATTTTTTAATTTCCTCTTTGATTTCTTCAGTGATCACTTCGTTATTAAGTAGTATATTGTTTAGCGTACATGTGTTTGTATTTTTTACAGATCTTTTCCTGTAATTGATATCTAGTCTCATGGCGTTGTGCTCAGAAAAGATACTTGATACAATTTCAATTTTCTTAAATTTACCAAGGCTTGGTTTGTGACCC
>NW_006774868.1:0-201 GCF_000442215.2 Lipotes vexillifer
GGGAGTTCACCTGCCGATGCAGGGGACACGGGTTCGTGCCCCAGTTTGGGAAGATCCCACATGTCGCAGAGCGGCTAGGCCCGTGAGCCATGGCCGCTGAGACTGTGCGTCCGGAGCCTGTTTTCCACAACAGGAGAGGCCACAACACTGAGAGGCCCGCATATCGCAAAAAAAAAAAAAAAAAAAAGGGGGAACATGCAG
>NW_006774870.1:0-6323 GCF_000442215.2 Lipotes vexillifer
CCAGCCGCTCTGTGGCATGTGGGATCTTCCCAGACCGGGGCACGAACCTGTGTCCCCTGAATCAGCAGGTGGACTCTCAACCACTGTGCCACCAGGGAAGCCCCATCTGAACCATTTTTAAGTGTACAATTCAGTGATACTAAGTACATTCATGTTGTTGTAGCCATCACCACCATCCAAAACTCTTCATTTTTCTAAGCTGAAACTCAATATTCATTAAACAATAACTCCACATTACCTGCTTCTCTTAGCCCCTGGAGACTATCATTCTACTTTCTGTCTTCAGTCTGTCTCTGTGAATTTGACCACTTCGGGTACCTTATGTAAATATTTATTCTTTTGTGACTAACATTTCACTTTGCAAAATGTTCTCAAAATTCATCTGTATGGATTGATTTCTGAATGTTAAGGCAAACTTGCATGCCTGGAATAGATTCTATTTAGTCATTATATATTACCTTTTAAAAATATTGTTCAATTCGATTTTCAAAATTTTATATCAGATTTTATGTCTATGTCCAGATTGTCTTGTATGTTTCCTTTTTTGTAGTAGTCCTTGTCAGGATTTAGTGTCTGGGATAATGCTGGGCTTGTAAAATGAATTGGTAACTACTTTTTCCCCCCTCTGGAAGAGTTTGTTGTTATTTCAGTTGGTATTATTTTTTTCCATAAATCTTTTCTGTAAAAATGAACAGTAAAGCCCAATGAGCCTGGAATTTTCTTTGTAGGAAAGTTTTAAATTATAGATTCAGTTACTTTGATAGGCATAAGACTATTGAGATATTCTATCTCGTGTCAATTTTGCTAAGTTTTATTTCTAATTTGTCTATATCATTAAAATATCTAATTATTGGCTTTAAGTACTTGATAATGCCTGCTTGTTATATTTTTAATCTCTGTAGGATCTAAAGTGATGTTCCCTTTTCAGTCTTGGTATTGGTAATTTGTGTACTCTCTTTTTGTTTTCTGTGTTAGGCTCTGTAGGGATTTAACACTTTATTAATCTTTTCAAAAGCCACCTCTTAACTAATATACAGCTAATTTCTTTTTCATTGACTCATGCTCTTTTATTTTCTTCTATTATTTGAATTTGATTCATTGTTCTTTTTCTAGCTTCTTGAAATGAAATCTTAGATAATTGATATTCAACCTTTCTTTTTTGCAAATATTTGTCTAAATTTTTCTGTAAGTTCCTATTTAGCTTCATCAAGTAGAGGTTTTTTTAATCAACTTTATTGGGACATAATTTACACATAATAAGTTGTACCAGATTTAAGTTTATATGTTGATGAGTTTTGGCAAGTTTACACACCTGTATAACCATCACCAAAATCAAGGTATAGAACATTTTTCATCACCCCAAAATTGTCCCCACCTCTGATTCCAAGAAACCGTTAATCTGCTTTCTATCACTATATATTAGAATTGTCTTTTCTAGAGTTTCATATAAATGGAATCATAGAGTATATACTGTTTTCTGTCTACCTTCTTCACTCATGAATTTGGAGGTTCATTCATGTTATGTGGTTGGTACTTCATTCCCGTAGTGTTAATATACTACAGTTCATTCAGCCATTGATGGACATTTGGATTGTTTCCACTTTAGAGCTATTATGAATAAACCAGCTGTGAACATTCACGTATAAGCTCTGTGTAAACATAGTTTCACTTCTATTATATAAATACCTAGGTTCGGAGTTGCTGGGTTATATGGCAAATGTATGTAATATTTTATAAGAAACTGCCAAGTTGTCTTCCAAAGTGTACCATTTTGCAACCCACCAACAATGTATGAGTGCTCTAGTTACTCCTAGCCTTGCCAACTCATGGTATTGGCAGTCTTTAATTTTTTTAAAATTTTATTAAAGTATAGTTGATTTACAATATTGTATTAGTTTCAAGTATATAAGTCAATGTTTAATTTTAGCTTTTCTAAAGTGTGTACTAGTACTTCATGGTGGTTTTAGTTTGCATTTCTCTGATGATAAATGGTGAACATTTTTTATGTGTTTAATGGCTATTTATATCTCTCCTTTGTGAAGTATCTGTTTAAGTTTTTTGCCCATTTAAATTATATAATCTAGATACAAGTCCTTTGTCAGATATGTTTTGTAAATATTTTCTCCCAGAATATGGCTTCACTTTTAACTTTTCTTAGTGGTGTCTTTTGAAGAGCAGATGTTTTTATTTTGAAGGATATCAGTTTAACATTTCCTTTTTATGGATCATGCTTTTTGGGTCCTCTCCAAGAAATCTTCACTTTCCCTAAGGTTCTGGAGTTTCTTCTCCCATGTTTTTTTCTAGAAGTTGTATGGTTTTAGATTTTATATATAGGCCTATGATCCATTTTGAGTTAATCTTTCTGACCACAGATTTTGATATGTTGTATTTTTATCATCATTCAGTTAAAAATATTTTCTAAACTTCTTTGTTATTTCTACCTTGACCCTGGGGTTATTTATAAGCATGTTGCTTACTTTTAATGAATTTGTGGATTTTCTATTTATATATTATGGAATTCTAGCTAATTTCCACTGTGGTCAAAGAACACACTGTATTATTTCGGTCATTTGAAATTTGTTGATACTTACTTTGTGGCTCAGCCAATGGTCTATTTTGGTAAATGCTCCATGTTCACATGAAAGTAGCATGGAAATAAGAATTATCACTTGAAATTTCTGCAGTTAGATGTAATGTCCTATAAATATTAATTAGACCAAGTTGGTTAATAGCATTCTTCAAATCTTCTATATTTTTACTGATTTATTTTTCTGCTTGAACTATAAGCTACTAAGAATGGTGTCTTCAAATCTCCAGCTATGATTGTGGATTTATCTTTTTTTTCTTTTATTTCTATTAATGTGTGCTTTCTACATCTTGAATATATATTATTCAGTGCATATAGATTTAGGATTGTTATATCTTCTTGTTGAGTTGACCCTTTTATCTATATCAAGCATCCTCTAACTCTAGTAATGTTTTTGCCATAAATTCTACTTTTTCTGATATTAATATAGCCAAAACAATTTTTGTTAGTGTCTGCATGGTGTGGCAGGCAGAATTCTAAATTGGTTCCTAGATTCCCAGCCCCTGATATACAAGCAGTTCCCAGTTATTCAGTCAAACACTAATCTAGGTGCTTTTGTGAAAGGATTTCGCAAATATAATTAAGGTCCCAAATCAGTTGACTGAAAATAGTGCAGTTACCCTCAGTGGGCCAGACCCAATCAGTTGAGACCTTAAAAAGTGTGGGGCTCGTCCTGGTTAGAGAGATTTGGTGTATAAGGGGGACTCAGTGTGAGCGACATTCTTCATTGCCAGTTTTGAAGATAGGGCTGTGTGACAAGGTGTGTAGGCACCCTTTAGGGACTGAGAGCAGTTTGTGACTGACAGCCAGCAGGGAAACAGGAGCCTCAGTCCTGCAACTTCAAGGAACTGAATTTTGCTAACAAGTTGACTTCACTTGGAGTTGCTGTTTCCTCAGCCTTCAGACAAGAAGTGACCCACTGCCTCCTTGATTTCAGCCTTTGAGACCTGAGCAGAGAACCCAGCCATGCCATGCTTGGACTTCTGACCCACAGAGCTGTGGGCTAATAAATAGTTGTTGTTTTAAGCCGCTGTTTCCATAAATGTGTTATGTAGCAGTAGAAAACAAATACACATGCTATATGTCTTTTTCCTGTTCTTTTACTTTTAATCTGTGTCCTTATATTTAAAGTGTATCTCCTTTAAGTAGCATATATTTTGGGTCTTTTTTTTATCTAGTCTGATAATCTTTGTATTTTAATTGGTGAGTGTAATCCATTTTCATTTAATGTAATTACTAATATATTTGGGTGTAAGTCTCTCTATTTGTTTTGCCTTTTCTTCTTTTGTTTCTCCTTTCTTGCTTTTTTTCGGAATAATCAAATATGTTTCATTTTCTCATTTTTCTACTCTATTCAGTTTAATTATACGTTCATTTATTGTTTTGGTGTTACTCTGGAGCAGCAGAACTATTTTCATAATAATTCTAAGATATTACCTTTTTCATTCTCATTTTTCTCATGAGTATAGATTGCTGTTTTTCAGAAGCTGCATGGCATGTGATATTGCAAAATATTTAATGCAAAAGAAGATCTCAGAATTCATCTATCTTCTATTGAGCCATTATTATCAACTGAATTACGTCCCCCCTCAAATTCATATGTTGAGACCCTAACTTCCAGTCCTGAGAATGTGACTGTTTTAGGAGATAGGGCCTTTAAAGAGGTGATAAGTTAAAATGTGGCTGTTAGGGTGACTCCTAATAACTCTTGACTGATGTCCTTATGAGAAGAGAAATTGGATGTACAGAGAGTCACCAGCGGTGCGTACACACAAAGGGGGCAACCATGTGAAGAGGCAGCAAGAGGGTGGCTACCAGCAAGCCAAGGAGAGGGGCCTCAGGAGAAATCAACGTTGCAGACACCTTCATCTTGGACTTCTGCCCTCCAGAACTGTGAGTAAATAAATTCCTGTTGTTTAAGCCACCTAGTCTGTGGCATTTTTTTATGGCAGCCCTAGCAAACTAATCCAGTGAGACGTTAAAGAGATTTGCAAAAATTTAAAACAGTACCACTCTTTGCACTAATTTTTTTGCTTCAAAGATTTGTTTTTATTAAAAATGTTTTTCAATATCATATAGTAGTTTAATAGTATTATTTTTAATAAACATTAAAATTTTTTCCAATTTTAATTTCAAATACAGTAAACATCAATAGATGTAACCTACATAAATAAAAGGTCTTTGGTTTCCTCAATAATTTTTAAAATTGTAATGTTGTCCTGATACTGAAATGTCCGAAAATCATTGCCCTTAAAATTTGTTTGGCTCTCCATTGGAGCACTCTTTTTTTTTCTTTGTTCTTTTTTCTTGGAGCACTCTTGAAATTAATATTTCAAGGCAATGAAAAAAAATAATGTTTTAATTCCATTTACTCTTTGCCTTTTGTTCAATTGTTGTCATATATTTTATTTCTACATGTTTTAAACTCCAAAGGATTTTATTACTATTACTGTTTTCAGCAGTGTTTATTTGTACTTACATATTTAACTATTCCCGTGTTCTTCATTCTTTAGTGACATTCCTTGTTCCAACTGGATCATGTTCCCTTTGCCTGGCTAATTCCTTTGGGCATTTACCATAGCATTCCAGTAGCTTATCTCAGCTTTTGTCTGAAATATCTTTACTTTGCATTCATTTAGGAAGGATATTTTCACTGGGATAAGTGTTCTAGTCTGGCATTTGTTTTTCATCGTTGTTGCTATTTTTTCTTTCCTCATCTAAAATAAAACCTCAGCTTCTGGCTTCCAAAGTTTCTATTAAAAAGTCGACTGTGTTCTGTTCTTGTTTTATTTTTTCTCCAGCTACTTTTAAGATTTTATCTTTGCCCTTGGTTTTTGTAAGTTTTAATGTGATGTGCCTAGGTGGAGAGGTTTCTTGTTTGTTTTTAAATCATATTTTGAATATGTGGAGCTTCTTGAGACTGTGCTGTGATATCTTTCATCAGTGTGGGGAAACTCTCAGCCACTATTTCTTTAAATATTACCTCTGCCCCATTTCCTCTCTCCCTTATTCTAGGATTCTAGTTATCTGTAGGTTAGACCTTTCACCATGGTCCAGGTCTCTCTTTAGGTTTTCTGTATTTCCCATCCCTTTTATCTCTCTGTGTATCAGACTAGACACTTTCCACTGAATTGCCTTCCCATTAACTAATGCCTATTCTGTTTTCAATCTGCTATTAAACCCATTTTGAATTCTTAATTTTAGTCAGATTTTTTATTTCTGGAATTATTGTCCTGTCTTTATATGGATTCTAGGTATCTGCTGAAATTCTCCATCCTTTTCTCTTGAATATATTAATAATGTTTATTTTAAAGTCCTGGACAGTTAACTACAGTAGCTGAATCACTTTTTGGTCTGTTCCTTTGTCTGTTGTTTTTCTTGCTATCTGGTCAGCTGATTTTTTTAGCATGCTTTCTGATATCTCATTTGATGCCAGACATTATAGGTGAAAAAATTCTGGAGATCCTTGGTTTGTCTTCCTCTAAAGAGGATCAAGATTTATTTAGCACTATCACAACACTGTTAATCAATTATACTCTAATATAAAATAAAAAGCTTTTTAAAAATGAACTTATTTATAAAACAGAAACAGACTCACAGACTTAGAGAATGAATTTATGGTTAACAGGGAGGAAGGGTGGGGGAAGGGATAGTTAGGGAGTTTGGTATTGACACGTACACACTGCTATATTTAAAATGGATAACCAACAAGGACCTACTGTATAGCACAGGGAAC
>NW_006774872.1:0-336 GCF_000442215.2 Lipotes vexillifer
GTTTTTCACCATTGAGAATGATGTTTGCTATGGGTTTGTCATATATGGCCTTTATTATGTTGAAGTAAGATCCCTCTGTGCCCACTTTCTGGAGAGTTGTTATCATAAATGGGTGTTGAATTTTGTCAAAAGCTTTCTCTTCATCTACTGAGATGATCATATGGTTTTTATTCTTCCGTTAGTTAATATGGTGTATCACATTGATTAATTTGCATATGATGAAGAATCCTTGCATCTCTGGGGTTAAATCCTACTTGATGATGGTGTATGATGCTGTTAATGTGTTGTTGGATTCTGTTTGCTAGTATTTTGTTGAGGATTTTTGCATCTATATTC
>NW_006774873.1:0-286 GCF_000442215.2 Lipotes vexillifer
CTCTCAACCACTGCGCCACCAGGGAAGCCCTGTATTTAATTTTTGATAGTTTGATTAGTATGTTTCTTGGCATGTTTCTCCTTGGATTTATTCTGTATGGGACTCTCTGTGCTTCCTGGACTTTACTGTTCCCTTTCCCATATTAGGGAAAATTTCAACTATAATCTCTTCAAATACTTTCTCAATCTCTTTCTTTTTCTCTTCTTCTTCTGGGACCCCTATGATTGGAATGTTGGTGCATTTAATGTTGTCCCAGAGGTCTCTGAGACTGTCCTCAATTCTTTTC
>NW_006774874.1:0-918 GCF_000442215.2 Lipotes vexillifer
CCATGCAGTATGACTTCAAAGGCTTTGCCTTTGTTTACCAAACCTCACCAATCCTGTCAGTCCCTTGTGTGCAGCCTTATGTCTCACACAGCTGTGGGTATAGATGTGGTAAATCCAGGTTTCATCCCGAGCCGTGAATGAATTAATTAAGAATGTCTCTCTATTTCACTGTCATTGTGTTTTGGTTTTGAAATTTATTTTTATAATGGGATTTGGCTGATTTTCACTGCTGCGCTTATGTCGCTCTACGCACACTCGATTCTCTTACGGATACATATAGATACATAGGTTTTTAGATCCCTACCATTCAGGTCTATTCCTATGCGCTGAATATGGGGTGTTGAGTCCATTTCGTGGAGCAAGTGGTAGATCTTGACTATTACGTATTTGGCTTCTGGAACGGTATCTGTGCTGATTTCAATCTCTGGTTTTATGCAGCACCCCCACTCAGCTTTCCCCTTACGCAAGTATAAGTTTGTTTTCTAAATGAGATACTCTCTTCTGTTTTGTAATTCCTTCCATGTGTAGAAAAGTTTACAATCCGTGTATTAGTGATACCGTATGATGTTTCTTTTTCCATGTGACTTATTTCACTTGGAATCATCGTACCTAAATCCAATCACTAAGATGCTACGGGCCAGATGACCTTGATTTCATTGCTGACTGATATTCCATGGCACGTAAGATCCGCAACTTGACGATCCATTTTCTCCTTTCATGGGTATTTAACTTGTACAGTGGATGAGGTTCCTGTAAAGAGGGCAGCCCCAAACTTTGGGGTGGCTCTGTCTTTTTGATTTCTGTTTCCCTAAGCCTAGTGCCCGAGGCTATGTACCTTGTTTTTTCGATGTTTCAGGAAATACCATACGTTTCTCCAGGGTGGCTGTTGGCAATTTACATCCCGCCCATCAGCATAAC
>NW_006774874.1:1252-1446 GCF_000442215.2 Lipotes vexillifer
TATAACTCTGCAGGTTTGTGAATTACAGTGGCCGTGAGCTCCTTTTCTCCCCTCGCTTTCTTGTGAGCTGGCCGCCATCCCGCAGGTTTGCTTCAGACCATAGTCTTGATCAGGCACGGCATGCTGAGGCATTGGTTCATTCTTCTTGCTGGTGGGAAATTAGAATTCAATGTGCTCGTCCAAACACCTACAGC
>NW_006774875.1:0-299 GCF_000442215.2 Lipotes vexillifer
CCCCCCCCCCCCTGCCAATGTAGGGGACATGGGTTCGAGCCCTGGTACGGCAAGATCCCACATGCCGCAGAGCAGCTAAGCCCATGCGCCACAACTACTGAGCCCATGCGCCACAACTATTTTTTTAAAATAATTTTTAATATTTATTTATTTATTTATTTTTGGCTGCATTGGGTCTTCGTTGCTGCACACGGACTTTCTCTAGTTGTGGCGAGCGGGGGCTACTCTTCATTGCTGTGCGTGGGCTTCTCATTGCGGTGGCTTCTCTTGTTGCAGAGCACGGGCTCTAGGTGCGTGGG
>NW_006774876.1:0-227 GCF_000442215.2 Lipotes vexillifer
GGGGCTGGCCTAGCTGGGGCCCGTGGCCCTATGTCTTCTGGCTGCGACGCCGGTCCTGCGTACCATGCGGTGCCGCAGCCGCCATGCGGTGAGCTCCCGAGGGGCCGGGAGGCGAGCCGGGGACCTCAGGCGGGTGTGGGCATCCTGTCTGCAGCAGCGTCACTGAGGCCGCGCTCAGGCCATGAGCACTCGGTGAAGCTGCGCCCGGACAGCGCGGCCGACTCCTT
>NW_006774877.1:0-207 GCF_000442215.2 Lipotes vexillifer
CATTGACACATTGATGACAATGTGTAAGAGCTTTTGTCCCTGGAACTCCTGCTTCTTCAGGTCTAAAAACTATAAACCTGAGTGGATTGGGGACTGCTCAAAGAGAATGCTTTAGTTACGAATTAGTTTTCTTTATCTCAAGTCAAACCATTCTACTTCTCTCTCTAAAAACAGGGGCAAACATACATGTATGGTGGTGGTGGGGAG
>NW_006774878.1:0-692 GCF_000442215.2 Lipotes vexillifer
GCAACTAGAGAAAGCCCACGCAGCAACGAAGACCCAACACAGCCAAAAATAAATAAATAAATATTTTTAAATAAATAAATAAATATTCTAGGCAGGTTTACGGTAATCCCAATTATCCTCAATAACAACACAGGCAGGCCTATGCGTTGCACACAATAAACTTTGCTGGATTAAGAAAGTTCACTTCAGGGAGTTCCCTGGTGGGCTAGTGGTTAGGATTCCAGGCTTTCACTGCCGTGGCCCAGGTTCAATCCCTGACTGGGGAACTGAGATCCCGCAAGCCACACAGCGCTTCATAACAGGAAAGAAAACAGATAAAGGCTGTCAGTGTCCATTAGTTTGTCAATATGACCAATCGGATACCGGTAATAAAATATTTTAAGTTCTAAGAGGATGTCAGGTGCAAAATGCCTGGTTTGCCCTTTAACTTTTTACCAGGTCTCAGAATCAACCTATTTCAAAAGATAAGAACATCTTCCTCTAGTCATCTGCCAAAACCTATTTCAGTATGAATCTAGAAATGAAACTTAAAGGACATGTCTACTGAGAAGTAAAGGAATCATTCATTTCTTGATCATTAAAAATCAAGAATCTTGGGCTTCCCTGGTGGCGCAGTGGTTGAGAGTCCTCCTGCCGATGCAGGGGACACAGGTTAGAGCCCCGGTCCGGGAAGATCCCACATGCCGCAGAGC
>NW_006774879.1:0-562 GCF_000442215.2 Lipotes vexillifer
TCTCACTTCACCCCGGTCAAAAAGGCCATCTGGAAAAAGTGTAAAATCCAGAAAGGCAGGACAAGACAGGGAGAACACGGAGCATTGTTATGCTGATGGGCAGCATGTAAATTGCCAACAGCCACCCTGGAGAAACGCATGGTATTACCTGAAAAACGAAAAAACAAGGTACATAGCCTCGGGCACTAGGCTTAGGGAAACAGAAATCAACAAGACAGAGCCACCCCAAAGTTTGGGGCTGCCCTCTTTACAGGATCCTCGTCCAGTGTACAAGTTAAATAACCACGAAAGGAAAAAATGGATCGTCAAGTTGCGGCACTTACGTGCCATGGAATATCAGTCAGCAATGAAATCAAGGTCATCTGGCCCGTAGCATCTTAGTGATTGGATTTAGGTACGATGATTCCAAGTGAAATAAGTCACACGGAAAAAGAAACACCATACGGTATCACTAATACACGGATTGTAAACTTTTCTACACATGGAAGGAATTACAAAACAGAAGAGAGTCTCTCATTTAGAAAACAAACTTATACTTGCGTAAGGGGAAAGCTGAGTGGGG
>NW_006774879.1:1205-1505 GCF_000442215.2 Lipotes vexillifer
AACGCCCTGTTTGGCACACTTTGCGATTTCTGCGTAAGATGGACAGGAATGGGGAGAACCAACGAGAGACTAGCTGTAGGTGTTTGGACGAGCACATTGAACTCTAATTTCCCACCAGCAAGAAGAATGAACCAAAGCCTCAGCATGCCGTGCCTGAACCAGACTAGGGCCTGAAGCAATCCTGCAGAATGGCGGCCAGCTCACAAGAAAGCCAGTGGTGGAAAGGGGCTCAGGGAAACTGTATTTCACAAACCTGCAGAGTTATAGATGACAGCTTTCGTCCAAAAACATACTGAAGTT
>NW_006774880.1:0-328 GCF_000442215.2 Lipotes vexillifer
TCAGATTTTTCATCATTAGTGTATAGGAATGCCTGAGATTTCTGTGCATTAATTTTGTATCCTTCAACTTTGCCAAATTTCTTGATTATCTCTAGTAGTTTTCTGGTGGCATTTTTTTAGGATTCTCTGTGTATAGTATCATGTCATCTGCAAACAGTGACAGTTTTATTTCTTCATTTCCAATTTGTATTCCTTTTATTACTTTTTCTCCTCTGATTGCCTTGGCTGGGACTCCCCAAACTATGTTGAATAATAGTGGTGAGATTGGACATCCTTGTCTCATTCCTGATCTTAGAGGAAATGCTTTCAGTTTTTCACCATTGAGAAT
>NW_006774881.1:0-226 GCF_000442215.2 Lipotes vexillifer
GGTTTTGTTTGAGAGAGATTAAGTCACTAAGTTAAGGTATTCCTCACTTCCCACTCTTCTGTTCTTTGGTGTTTACCATTTCTCATTTTTGTAGCTCAAGATAAGGTACTGACTTATGTCTTATGCAAACAAAAAGCATATGTATTTACTACATAAAATCATAAAAAAAAGACAAGTTAAAAGTAGAACACTCTGCTTTCTCCTACCCCTGTTCTACCCTTCCAGA
>NW_006774882.1:0-229 GCF_000442215.2 Lipotes vexillifer
AAAATAATGCCTTAGGAGTTAGGAAAAGAAAATATTAGAACGTTTTTACCTTTGTATTATTTTAAAAAATCAGTGTAGTTTATCATGTACATAAATTATATGTATGGAACTTTGTGTATATAATTTGTTAATAAATAAGATGCATATTAAAAAGTTTTCTTATGTGTTGCCCAGTCAGGTGTTTGGAGGCCATTGGAGGACAGAATGATGAAATATAGAGCCTCAGCAA
>NW_006774883.1:0-3856 GCF_000442215.2 Lipotes vexillifer
ATATATATATATATATTTATATATATATATATATTACATTTTCTTTATCCATCTATCCATCAAGAGACACTTAGGTTGTTTCCATGTCTTAGCTATCGTGAATACTGCTTCAATGAACATGGGAGTGCAGATGTGTCTTCAAGATAGTGATTGCCTTTCCTTTGGATATATACCCAGAAGGGGGATTGCTGGATCATATGGTAGTTCTACTTTTAATTTTTTGAGGAACCTCCATAATGACTGTACCAATTTACATTCCCACTGACAGTATACAAGGGTTCTCTTTTCTCCACATCCTTGCAACCACTTGTTATCCTTTGTCTTTTTTATAACAGCCATCCTAACAGATGTGAGATCATATCTCATTATGGTTTTGACTTGAATTTCCCTGATGATTAGTGATGCTGAGCATCTTTACATGTACCTGTTGGCCACAGGTATGTCTTCTTTGGAAAACTGTCTATTTGGATACTTTGCCTATTTTTAATTGGGTTATTTGTTATTAGTTCGTTGTATATTTTGAATACTAATCCCTTACTGGATATGTGGTTTGCAAAAATTTTCACCCATTCCATAGATTGCCATTTCATTTTGTTGATGGCTTCCTTTGCTGTGCAGAGCTTTTTAGTTTGACATAGTCCCACTTGTTTCTTTTTATCTCCTTTGTTTGTGGTGTAAAATCCAAAAAATCACTGCCAAGACCAATTTCAAGGAGCTTATCCCTTATGTTTTTTCCAGGAGTTGTATGGTTTCAGGTCTTATGTTCAGGTCAGGATCCATTTTGAGTTGATTTATATGTATCATGTAAGATAGGGGTTCAATTTAATAGATTTGCATGTGTATATCCAGTTTCCCAACATCATTTTTTAAAAAGACTATCCCTTCCCCATTGTGTATTTTTGGCACTTTTGTCAAAAATTAATTGACCATATATGCGTGGGTTTATCTGGGACCTCTATTCTGTTTCATTGATCAATGTGTCTGTTTTTAATGCCAATCCTATACTGTTTTGATTACCATAGCTCTGTAACATAGTTTGAAATCAGGAAGTACGATGCCTCAGTCTTTGTTCTTCTGGCTCAAATTGCTTTGGTTATCTGGGATCTGTGTGGTTCCATACAAATTTTAGAATTATTTTTGTTTGTTTCTCTGAAAAATGCCATTGGAATTTTGATACAGATTATACTCGATCTGTAGATCGCTTTGGGTAGTATAGACATTTTTACAATATTCATTCTTCCAATCTGTTAACATAGACTCTCTTTCCATTTATTTGTGTCTTTTTCAATTTCTTTCATCAATGTTTTACAGTTTTCAGTGTTCAGATCTTTCATCTCCTTGGTTAAATTTATTCTGAAGTCTTTTACTCTTTTTGATGCTATTGTAAATGGGATTGTTTTCTTAAAGTCCCTTTCTGATAGTCCCTTGTTAGTGTATAGGATACAAATGGACTTTGTATATTGATTTTGTATCTTGCAACTTTACTGATTAGTTTATTAGTCCTAATAGTTTTTAGGTTTTCTACATATATGACCATATCAATTTTACTTCTTCCTTTGTGATTTGGCTGCTTTTAATTCATTTTCTTGCCTACTTGCTCTGGATAGGACTTCCAGTACTATGTTGAATAGAAGTGTCAAGAGTGGTCATTTTTGTCTTGTTCCTGATCTTAGGGGAAAAGCTTTCAGCTTTTCACGTTCAGCATGGTGTTTGTTAGCTGTGGGCTTGTCATACGCAGCCTTTATTATGTTGAGGTACATTCCATCTATACCTAATTTGTTGAGAGTTTTTTTCATGAAAGTATGTCGAATTTTGTCAAATGCTTTGTCTGCATCTACTGAGATGATTATGATTTTTATCCTTAATTTTGTTCCTGTCGTGAATTACATTTATTGATTTGTGGATATTGAACTACGCTTGTATCCCAAGAATAAATCCTAATGGATCACGGTGCATAATCCTTTTAATGTACTGTTAAATTCAGTTTGCTAATATTTTGGTGAAGATTTTTCTACCTATGTTTGTCAGGGTCATTGGCCTGTAATTTTCTGTTCTTGTAGTACCCTTGTCTGGCTTTATTATCTAGGTAATGCAGACCTCATAAAATGAGTTTGGAAGTGTTCCCTTCTCTTCAATTTTTGGGAAGTGTTTGAGAAGGACTGGTATTAATTCTTCTGTAAATGTTTGGTAGAATTCACCAGTGAAGCCATCTGGTCCTGCACTTTTCTGTGTTGGGAGGTTTTTGATTACCAATTCAATCTCTTTATTCATAACCGGTCTATTCAGATTTTCTATTTATTCATGATTATGTCCTGGTAAGTTCTATGTTTTTAGAAATTTGTCTATTTCTTCTAGGTTATCCAATTCGTTGGCATATAATTGTTCATAACAGTCCCTTGTGATCCTTTTTGTTTCTAAGACATCCATTGTAATGTCTCCTTTCATTTCTAACTTTGAGTCTTCTCTCTTTTTTCCTAATTAGTCCAGCTGATCCTTTCTTTTGTGTGATCTAGCCTGCTGTTGAACCCCTCTATTGAATTTTTCAGTTCAGTTTTTGTATTCTTTACCTCTATGATTTCCGTTTCGTACTTTTTTGTATTTTCTTCCTCTTTGTTGACATTTTCACTTTGTTCATGCTCTCCTGACCCTGGTGACCATTTTTGTGATCATTGTTTTGAAATCTGTTAGATAAATCACTTATCTCTGTTTCGTCAAGGGCAGTTTCTGGAGATTTATCTTTTCCTTCTGTTTGGAATATATTCCTCTGTTTTTTCATTTTTCTTCACTCTTTGTATTGGTTTATGTGCGTTAGATAAAAAAGCCACCTCTCCCAGTCTCGACACGCACACCTCATATAGGAGATGCACCTCATCAGTATGCCCAGCCCAAGCTCCTGGTTGCCTGTCAAACCTTTGTGATTGTCCAAGCTGCTGTTTCTGTTCTTAGAGACTCCCAGTAGATGGGGGGGTGCCAAAACCCAAGAGTGTCCTAAAGCTGTGAGAAATGTCCCCAAGCCTGTTAAGCCTCCCAGATTACTAGTTGCCTGCTCCTTCAGCTCCCCAATGCAGGCTAGTTGGAAGCCCAACCTTCAGGCAGCAGCCAGGAAAGTCAGGGTGTTGGATATGCAGTCTAGTGCCTATCGGAGAAATCCAGAGCTGGGTATTTTGGCCTACTCATTCTGTGCTGAGTCAGAGGTAATGGCCACTGAGAGTGCTTTTGTGCCCAAATAGAATTGCCTCTTTGTTTTCCGTGGTCCTTGGGGACTTGGGAATGCTGTGTGCCATTAGTTCCCAGAGCTAGGTGATTTGGGGGCTAGGCCCTCAGGTTGCAGCTGTAACAGTTGGGGTGCTAGACGTGTGGATAACCTTCTAAAGAGAATTACTGTTGGAATAAGCTGGAGAGAGATAGCAGGGAAGATGCCCACCACCCCTTTCAGGCTCTCAGGAGAATGCCAGTCCACTCCAATTCTTATATAAACCACACTCATGATGTATCATCTACAAATTCCACTTTAGAATGGAATTAGAACTTTGACACTCATGAAACAATCTAATGTAGTATCCTTCTAGATTGCACAATTCATTGTTTTCCTTCTTTTGCTATTGTTATGACCACACCTAATTACAGTAGCATTTTTAAACAAGTCTTTCCAAAGAATTTCAACATAATGCTACAAATAATTCATTCCTTTCATATAATTTCATTGGTTTGCACAATATTTAAATTTGTGTGTGTGTGTGTGTGTGTGTGTGTGTGTGTGTGTGGTACGTGAGCCTCTCACTGTTGTGGCCTCTCCCATTGCGGAGCACAGGATCCAGACGCGCAGGCTCAGCGGCCATGGCTCACGGGCCCAGCC
>NW_006774884.1:0-284 GCF_000442215.2 Lipotes vexillifer
GAAAAAAAAAAAAAAAAAAAAAAAGAATGCACCAGGTTGAGGAAGGGCGATGGAGAAGGAAGGGGAAAACCAGGCAGAGGAAACAGCACTTGCAAAGGCCCATTCTCTTCACTGTCTAATGTCTATCCGTAAAGTACAATGGAGGTCCTTCATAGGTCTGGTACAGAGGACATTCCATTTTTCTCCATTTATTTCCTCATATCTTTCTCCCCATCCCTATGTGACACTCATCACATTCCTCCTGCTGTCCTTCATATGCCACCTCTCCATTTCTTACTAGCTCT
>NW_006774885.1:0-304 GCF_000442215.2 Lipotes vexillifer
GCCTCTTCTTAGCTTCTGGTGGTTTGCTAACAGTCCTTGTCATTCCTTGGCTCATAGCTACATCGTTTCAATTTTTGCCTCCATCTTCACATGACCATCTTTTCTCTGTATGATTCTATTCTTTGCATTCACATATCCTTCTCCTTTATCTTACAGAGACACTAGTCATTGGATTTATGGTCCACTCTTATCAAATATGACCTCATCATAACTTGATTACATCTGCAAAGATCCTATTCCGAATAATGCCACGTGTGCACATTTAGGATGGTTTGAACTTTGGGGGAGAATTATTCAACCCAGT
>NW_006774886.1:0-1322 GCF_000442215.2 Lipotes vexillifer
GCAGAAACTAACACACCATTGTAAAGCAATTATACTCCAATAAAGATGTAAAAAAAAAAAACTGAATAGTTAAGTCTTGACACAATTAATAGCTCATATCTTGCATATCTTCTTATTGACACATCTGATGTGAAAAAAAAATGGACATGAAGAAGTTGGGAACTTGAGGGTCTGGAATCTAGGACTTGTGTTTCATCATTATTCCTCTCTTTCTCTTTAACTCTTATTTTTCTATTTCTCCACAATTGGCCTCTGTTTCTCTTACTGGATAGATTATCATCCAGGCAGCTCTCAGGTCATTCCTGTACAGCTAGCTAAAGGAAAAGAAGTTTTCCTATCAATTCCTTTTGGTAGTAAAGCTCCTGGGAAAGGACTTGATTGGCCCTACCTGGCTCAACTACACATCATTGATGACCATGATTGACTTGAACCTTGTCCCATGCCCCCTCATAATCAAGAAGGAGGATTCCATTACTGGAAGTTTGGTTGTGGACAGGGATATATATGCAAGGCAGACAAGAGCAGTAATTATATCATGTTGATTCCATGAAGTTGTTGCAAGGTACTCTTTGAGACTTTCATGCCTTCAGAGACCCTCTGGGCCTTATCATGGCCACAGACACTTAGCAGGCTTCTTGCAAAACAATGGTTCATAGTTAAACAAGCTTTCCTGATTCCTCAGGTCAGAGGGGAGGTAGAGAGAAGTAAATCTGTTTTTCTGGGATTTCTGTCTTTCTCAATTCTATTTTCCCCTTACTCTCCACAGAGTACTTTCTGCTATACTGTTTTGTCATCTATTGTCCCTCTGTACTTCAACCTTCCGCTATATTTCTATAATAAAAATCTTTTCACAGTGTTAATGAATGTACAATTATATTTCCTTGCAGTTTCACTTGAAAAATGTTAACCAAAAGTGACAAATTTATTTATGTGAAATAGTTAAGGTCAAGATATATTCATATTAGGCTTTCTTTACATTATTTCCTGCCAAAATCACATTTATATATACAGAATTTCTTGTCTTAGAATTCCATCATATAAACTGTCAAGATAGGGACATGTCTAAATATTTGTAGCTTTAGAAATGTAAATGTGAAATTTAGAGACTATCAAATTATTTATATTTTATTAAATATTTAATAGAATAATGAGGTAAAAGCACATACTTAAAAGTAATATTTCATATTGAGCTAACTTCCTTTTTTTTTGCAATATGCGGGCCTCTCACCGTTGTGGCCTCTCCCATTGCGGAGCACAGACTCCGGACGCGCAGGCTTAGCGGCCATGGCTCACGGGCCCAGCCGCTCCACGGCATGTGGGAT
>NW_006774888.1:0-1408 GCF_000442215.2 Lipotes vexillifer
TCGAACCCATGTTCCCTGCATTGGCAGGTGGATTCTTAACCACTGCGCCACCAGGGAAGCCCCGCTTTGTGGCATTTTTTACCTTGACTGTCTCCTCCCACTAGATGGCAGAGATCGTCTCATTTACCTTTGTATCCTCTGTGTCCTCAGCACCCAGCACAGTGCCTGGCCCAGAGCAGGTGCTCGTGAATGTTTATTGCATGTGACTGTCACCCTGAAATTCATTAGAGAAGGAACTCTTTTGACATTCGTGCCTCAATGGCACCCCGCCACTGCTATTATAATATTTATCATACCATACTGTAATTCCTGTGTATTCGTCTGATTCCTTGCTAAATGATGAGCCCCTCTTTCACAGATAAATCGTCAGCCCAAAGTGAGTGCTCAGTAACATTTGTCAACTAAATGACAGCCTGACTCTCTCCCTGGGACATTGCAACATTCCATGTGCTGGTCCTTCTACTCCTCCTGCGCAGCCAGCCTCCACAGCAGCAAGGCCAGCCATCTTGCCTGGCTGATCTTCTCTGGCTCAGCCACTTCTCAGCTCTCTTGGTGTCTGTGACTCACTGCAACAAGGGTAGCTTTTGATCTCTGCCATCGGCTACCACCACGGAGGATCCTTCTCACCCATCTTCTCTACAATATCAAGTACCCACGCCGTCTAAGAGAAACGTCTGTCCGTAGAATCTTGTCCTGTTGCTCTGCTTGTGGAGAGATGCTCCTGAGGAAGGATGATGGGGAGTTCACCAAGTAAACAATAAAGGGAAGGGTCCTTCAGGTGGAAATCACACTGGATGAAATGGACAAGTACAGGGAGGATTGAAAGAGGAGTTTTCTTGGACCTCATGGGGGAAAGCATGTGGGAGAATAGCATGAAAGAAGACTAAAGAGAAAGAGAGGCAGCAGAACACAGGTTGCGGGGTGGGGGAGCTTATAATATAATTATAATATGCTATAATAGAAATTATATAATTATTAAATTATTTAATAGTATTTAATAGTAATAATAGCTGTTATTAATTGAATGCCTAAAATGTGTCAGGTGGTGTGCCAAGTGCTTTACATGCATTATCTCGTTTGCCCTTCACTAGAACTCTGTGAGTTAGGTGCTAAGGAGTTTGAACTTCATCTCGTTTATCTTGAGGGCATGGGGATCCATTCAGGGCTGGAAGAAGGAGAATTGCTTGGCCATATTTGTCCAGAGCCTGCGCATGGAATGTTGCATGCAAAAAACAGGAGATGTCAGAGAGAATAGACTGGTGGTTGCCAAGGGGCAGGGGGTGGGAGAGGGATGGACTGGGAGTTTGGGATCAGCAGGTGCAAAATGGTATGTATAGAACGGATGAACAACAAGGTCCTACTGTATAGCACAGGGAATTATATTCAATATCCTGTGATAAACCATAAT
>NW_006774889.1:0-349 GCF_000442215.2 Lipotes vexillifer
TCCTGTGAAAAATGCCAGTGGTAGTTTGATAGGGATTGCACTGAATCTGTAGATTGCTTTGGGCAGGAGAGTCATTTTCACAATGTGATTCTTCCAATCCAAGTGCATGGTATATCTCTTCAGCTATTTGTGTAATCTTTAATTTATTTCATCAGTGTCTTATAATTTTCTGCATACAGATCTTTTGTCTCCATAGGTAGGTTTATTCCTAGATATTTTATTCTTTCTGTTGCAGTGGTAAATGGGATAGTTTTCTTGATTTCACTTTCAGATTTTTCATCATTTATGTATAGGAATGCCAGAGATTTCTGTGCATGAATTTTGTATCCTGCTACTTTACCAAATTCAT
>NW_006774890.1:0-256 GCF_000442215.2 Lipotes vexillifer
CAGGGAGAACAGGGAGCGTTGTTATGCTGATGGGCGGGATGTAAATTCCCAACAACCATTCTGAAGAAATGTATGGCATTTCCTGAAATATCGAAAAAACAAGGTACATAACCTAGGGCACTAGTCTTAGGGAAACCGAAATCAAAAAGACCGAGCCACCCCAAATTTTGGGGCTGCCCTCTTTACAAGAACATCGTCCATGCTACAAGTTATATATCCATGAAAGGAAAAAATGGATCAGAAAGTTGTGGCACCT
>NW_006774891.1:0-291 GCF_000442215.2 Lipotes vexillifer
AGTTTGGTGTTCCTTTCGCTTCTTCTGGGGAATTGTTGGCTTCTCTTCTGCCTTGACTTTGTTCCCTGACTGCTTATTCTCTTCAGCCTTCTTTCTTCCTCTGGGCCTTTTGGTCTTTTCCTGCCCGTGGCTCTTCGTTTTGCTGATCTTTCTGGATGCAGCTTTCTGAGGTTTGCCTTTAGAATCCTTGGCCCTGTCACTGACTGCAGCATTGCATAGAACCACTTGTCCCCCTAACAGGCACTCTGGATTCTTTGGCTGGATTTTGGCCTTGGGAGCACCACTGATAGG
>NW_006774892.1:0-520 GCF_000442215.2 Lipotes vexillifer
AGAAAATATCTTTTTTTTAAAAGAAGCAAGCAATGTTTTCTCTTTTGGTTTCTTTCTTCTTTTTTATTTTCAAAGAAAACGTCATCTTCAAAAAAGGCCATCACAAGTTCTAAAATCCTGGGCAGGCTCACAAGCCATTTCTATCACCATTTTTTCTCATGAGGTCCCGAAAGGATTACATATGTGCAAAGCGAAGGGCAATTAGGATGAATGTAAGTGAATCACACCTTCTAAGAGTAATGCCTCTGAAATCACAGCAGAGATCCAAGAGAAAGGCACAGAAAATGGTTAATACTTTACTCTTTATCCCTTCATGTCAAAATTTCCTTTCAATTTCTTTTTCAGTAGAGGAATTCAAACTAGGTATCAGAAATCTTGTAAATACAATATAACATCGTGCCCAGATTCCAAGTTCCCATCCACTAAGTAGCATTATACACATGATTATAACTTTGACCCCATCAAATTTGCTTTCTCCAGCATAAACTCAACATTCTGGGGCCCGAGAACAAAGTTGAAC
>NW_006774893.1:0-4568 GCF_000442215.2 Lipotes vexillifer
ACATGCCGTGGAGCGGCTGGGCCCATGAGCCATGGCTGCTGGGCCTGCGCGTCCGGAGCCTGTACTCCACAATGGGAGGGGCCACAGCAGTGAGAGGCCCACGTACTGCAAAAAACAAACAAACAAACAAAACAACCAACCCGATTAAAAAATGGGCAGAACTGATTAGTTTTCCAAAGAGGAAATGTAGATGGCCAACAGGCACATGAAAAGATGCTCAACATCTCTTATCATTGGGAAATGCAAATCAAAACCACAATGAGATACCCCTCACACCTGTCAGAATGGCTATCACCAAAAAGAACACTAATAACAAATGTTGGTAAGGATGTAGAGGAAAGGGAACCCTCCTACACTGTTGGTGGGAATGTAAACTGGTGCAGCCACTGTGGAAAACAGTATGAGGTTTCTCAAAAAACTAAAAATAGAATTACCAGATGACCCAGCAATTCCACTCTTTAAACACTAATTCCAAAAGATACATGTTTCTCAATATTTATAGTAGCATTATTTGCAATTGCTAAGACATGGAAACAACCTAAGTGTCCATCAACAGATGAATGGATAAAGATGTGGTATACAGATACAATGAAATACTACTCGGCCATAAAAAGGAATGAAATTTTGTCATTTGCAGCAACATGGATGGACTTGGAAGGCATTATGCTAAGTGAATAAGTCAGAAAGAGAAAGACAAATGTTGTATGATATCATTTATACGTGGAATCTAAAAAATATAACTAGTGAATATAACAGAAAGGAAGTACACACTCATAGATATAGAGAACAGACTAGTAGTTACCAGTGGTGGGAGGGTGGGGGTGATATACGGGTGGGAGGTACAAAGTACTGGGTGAAAGACAGGCCACAAGGATGTACTGTACAACACGGAGAATATAGCCAATATTCTATAATAACTGTAAATGGAGTGTAACCTCTAAAGATTGTATAAGAAATTTGAGAAAAAATTTTAATAAAAATAAAATAAAATGAATCCTCTTGTACACTAAAAAAAAAAGTTTTAAACTCTCAGTAAGCTAAGAATAGAGAGCTTCCTCAATCTTGATAAAGGGCATCTACAAAAAGCTTAGCAGTTAAGGGATAAATCCTTTCCCTAAAGTCAGAAAAAAAGCAAGAGTATCTACTCTCACCACTGCCATTCAACATTATACCAGAAGTCCTAGCCATTCCAAGAAGACAAGAAAAATTAAAAACTGAAAAGGGAGAAGTAAAGCTCTTTATTTGTAAATACCAAATCATCTATTTAAAAATCCTATGGAATCTATAAAAATGCTACCAATATGTGAGTTTAGCAAAGTCGTAGAATGAAAGATCGATATACAAAAATACTGTATTTCTGTAGGCTAGCAATGAACAATCAGAAACTGAAATTTAAAAATCATAACGTTTACAATTACTGTATTATATATAAAATTATGAAACATTTAGGGGTAAATTTGACCAAAAAAATGTGCAGAACCCATGTATACTAAGAACTACAAAACAATGCTGAGAGAAATGAAAGAAGTCCTAAGTGAAGAGAGACACAGTGTTCAGAGATCAGAAGATTCAATATTGTTAAGATGTTAGATCTCCCCAAAGTGGTTTACAGAGTCAACACAATCCCAATGAAAATACCAACAAGTTTGAAACTGGCATGCTGATTTTAAAATTCATATGAAAATTCAAAGGACTCAGAAAAGCCAAAGCAACTCTGAAAAAGAACAAAGCTAAAAGACCAACACTACCTGATTTCGGGACTAATTATATAAAGAACTCTCAAAACTCAATAAAAAGAAAACAACCTAAAACAGGTAAATGATGTGAACAGACACTTCACCAAAGACAACATAGAGATGGCAAATAATCACATGAAAAGATGCTCAACATGAGTAGTCATTAGGAAAATTCAAATTAAAACCACAATGAGATACCACTGCACACCCAGAAGAATGGCTAAAATTAAAAAGACTTGCCTTGCCAAGTGTTGGTGAGGGTATGGATCAAAGACATGTAACAGGAATATAAAATGAGACAACCTCTTTGCAAAACAGTCTGTCAGTATTTTTAAAAGTTAAACATACACCTATCATATGACCAGTTCCATTCTTACGTATTTGCCCAAGAGAAACAAAGCTATGCCCACACAAAGACTTACACATAAAATGTTCACAGTAGCTTAATTTGTAATACCCAAATACTAGAAATCATACAAATATGTTTATCAACAAGTGAATGATAAACCAATGTTCGCATACCCAAATAATGGAATAATACTCGATAATAAAAAGAATGAAGTACTGACCAACAAAAATGGATAAATCTCAAATTAAGTAGAGTAGACAAAAATAAAAGAGTACATACCTTATGACTTCATTTACATAAAAATTTTACAAAATGTAATCTATGGTTATAGAAACCAGAAGAGTGGTTGCCTGCGTATGGGAGAGGGGATGAAGAAATGAGGGTGGCAGGGAAGGATGGATTACAAATTTAGGGGAATGATGGGTATGTTCATTCTTGAATGTGGTGATGGTTTCAAAGATGTACACATAGATCAAAATATATCACATTACTCAATTATTACATGTCAACTATACCTCAATGAAGTTGTGTAATAAAATCTATCTTGATCTAAGAAGGTGTTTTTCCTTACTGTATAATAAGAGTAGAATCTGTGACACAGACTATTTGTAAACTCAATTTGATTTACTTAATTTTCAGGTCATAAAACTGAAACACACAGCTAATATTCAATATGAATAAAGCACTTAAAATATAATAAACTATTTACTGAGAGCCTACCATGTGTTTCAGCCCCCTATACTCAAGGTACTACCTAAGAGGAAAAGGTAAAAGGACTTGAGAAATGTATTTTTATACTTCAACTTAATTGGAAGGATATAAAATTCTCAAACAATAAGGTAGGCAAAAAGAAAACCAGAAAGTCTGTGAAGAAGGGAAGGGAAAAATAAAAGTCAAGTATAAGGAATCATGTATAAATACATCAATCATACAGGGGTTGGAGAGAGAAGGGAAGACTCAGATCTCTACCATATGCCAAAAAGAAAAATTCTGGAATAAATTTATAAACACCAAAACCCAGAAAAGAAATGGAAGAGAATATATCTAAGCATAACTCATATCCTAGAATCCAACAATGAAAGCACTGTCAGGTTTGAATTCATTAAAATTTAAAACCTCTACAGTTGACCTTTGAATAATGTGGAGGCTCCACACATAACCTGCAGTAAGTCCTCTGTATCTGCAGTTCTGCATCCTTGGATTCAACCAACCTCGGATTGTGCAGTACTGCAGTGTGCATTTACTGAAAAAAACCTGCATATAAGAGGGCCTATGCAGTTCAAACCGGTAATTTCAAGGGTCAACTGTATACGGTGGAGATGTCAACATGTTCGGCAGCCAAAGAGATAACATCCATTAATTCAGTCAACTTTCAGTGACTAGTATGCTGGTGTGGGGACAGAATAGTAAATAAGACAAAGTTCCTACCCTCAGGATTTTTTATGTGAGCTCCATAATAAAAAATAAAACAAAAAGTATGGGCTTCCCTGGTGGCACAGTGGTTAAGAATCCGCCTGCCAATGTAGGGGACATGGGTTTGACCCCTGGTCTGGGAAGATCCCAAATGCCGTGGAGCAACTAAGCCCGTGCGCCACAACTACTGAGCCTGTGCTCTAGTGCCTGAGAGCCACAACCACTGAGCCCATGCGCCTAGAGCCTGAGCCCTGCAACAAGAGAAGCCACCGAAAATGAGAAGCCTGCATACCACAATGAAGAGTAGCCCCTACTTGCTGCAGCTAGAGAAAGCAGTGCAAAGCAACAAAGACCAAACGCAGCCAAAAATAAATAAATGAAATAAATTTTTTAACAATAAAACAAAAAATAAAGCAATCAGCAATAGGAAAACGAACAACAGATAAGAACAAGTAAATCAATCAATAAAAAGCAAAGGATCAGTAATTTTAAAAAGTTCATTTCAGTAATGAAAGAGATGCAAATTTAAATAAAACACTTCTACCTATGAAAATAGCAAAATAAGATTAATACCCAGTAATGACAAGGCTAAGGGGGAAACAGATGCACTCATGCATTATGGGAAAAATACAACCATATTTTAAACCATTTTTTAATCCTGTAGTAATAGCTACTAACATTTTAAATCTGAATATTCTTTGCCCCACCACAATTCCACAATTAGAGGTTTACCTTATGAAAATGCTATTCAAGTATGCCAAGATATATACTGTTAGTAGTAGGGAAATTTTTGAAATAACATAAATGATCATTAATAGGGCATACTTAAATTTTGGATCACACATACAATGCAATTCTGCAGCCATTAAAGAGGATGCAGTAGAGCTATATACATTGATACGGAAAGATTTTTTTTTAAAAAAAGAAAGTAGGAAAAAAGCAAATTTCAAAGCATTATATTATAGTACTCCATTTTTGAAAAAAATTTGGTTTAAAAGATCAAAGGTTGGGCTTCCCTGGTGGCGCAGTGGTTGAGAGTCCGCCTGCCGATTCAGGGGACACAGGTTCGT
>NW_006774894.1:0-272 GCF_000442215.2 Lipotes vexillifer
GGGAAGATCCCACATGCCGCGGAGCGGCTGGGCCCGTGAGCCATGGCCGCTGAGCCTGTGCAGCCTGTGCTCCCCAACGGGAGAGGCCACAACAGTGAGAGGCCCGCATACCGGAAAAAAAAAAAAAATCCAACATAGTAAGTGCATGTTTTTGTTTTTGTTTTGTTTTTTGCGGTACGCAGGGGTCTCACTGTTGTGGCCTCTCCGGGTGCGGAGCACAGGCTCCGGACGCGCAGGCTCAGCGGCCATGGCTCACGGGCCCAGCAGCTCCG
>NW_006774895.1:0-450 GCF_000442215.2 Lipotes vexillifer
CTCCCCAAATTTAACATCCCTGAGTATTTCCTATTTTAAAAATCACACTAAACCTTCCCTTTTTGAATTAACCTCAGTTTCAGTGTTCAGTAGGCCAGGCAAACTCACACTCACCCCTCATCACAAACGAAGGATACTTTTGCTCCAAGCTGAAAATTAAGTGGAAAGAGTACATGTCCATTAGGTAACTGGTCCAGGAAGTCAGCACATGATTTCACTAGGGAAAAAAACACACACACACACAGGAGTGAGATGTTCCTGTGAGAGACAAAGAGACTGATCCACAAACAAGATGACAGTATAGGCACCTGCACATTTGGGGGCTGACGGGCTCCAGTCTCCCTGGGGCGTACAATGCAGAGAAGCAGCCCCTCTGAGATCATAGCCAGGCTCACAGCTGTAGAACACTTCCTGCCCAGAAGAAAAGCTGCTCTTGTGGCTTTGGGGGGG
>NW_006774896.1:0-341 GCF_000442215.2 Lipotes vexillifer
TTGCTACAAATGGCATTATTTCATTCTTTTTTATGGCTGAGTAATATTCCATTGTATATATACCACAGCTACTTTATCCATTCATCTGTCAGTAGACATTTAGGTTGTTTCCATGTCCTAGCTGTTGAAAATAGTGCTGCAGTGAACACTAGGGTATATGTATCTTTTTAACTTATAGTTTTCTCTGGGTATATGCCCAGGAGTGGGATTGCTGGATCATATGATAACTCTATTTTTAGTTTTTTGTTTTGTTTTGTTTTGTTTTTATTGCGCTACGTGGGTCTCTCACTGCTGTGGCCTCTCCCATTGCGGAGCACAGGCTCCGGACGCGCAGGCTCAGC
>NW_006774897.1:0-284 GCF_000442215.2 Lipotes vexillifer
TATAGTCTTCTATCTCTAAAAGTATCATCTTCTATCTCTAGGTGTAAAGTCTTCTATCTCTAGGAGTATACTCTTCTATCTCCAGGTGTATGGTCTTCTATCTCTACATGTATAAACTTCTAATTCTAGTTGTAAAGTCTTCTATCTCTAGGAATATATGCTTCCATCTCTAGGTGTATAGTCTTCTACCTCTAGAAGTACAGTGTTCTACGTCTAAGTGTAAAGTCTTGTATCTCTAGGTGTAACGTCTTCTATCTCTAGGAGTATACTCTTCTATGTCTAGG
>NW_006774898.1:0-896 GCF_000442215.2 Lipotes vexillifer
TGTGTAGTTTTCTAGACTTTTAAAAATGTATACACAGACATATAAAATGACAAGAATTACTCTATTATAAATATTTTAATCAGCTTTATTGAGGTATACTCTACATATAACTCACCATTTTAAAAAAAATTCACTGATTTTTAAGTGTACAGCTCAATGAGTTTCATCAAATGTATACAGTTATATAATCACCACCATAATCAGGATATAGAACGTTTCCATCACCCCCAAATTTCCTTTGTGCCTGTTGGCGGTCAGTGGCCTCCCCAGCCTCTGGCAACCACTGATCTGCTTTCTGTCACCATAGTTTTGCCTTTTCTAGACTTAACACATTAGTGGAATAACAGAGCATGTAGACTGGGTCTTGCTTCTTTCACTGAGCTTGCTTTTGAGATTCATCTATTGTGTAGTTTGTTCCTTTTTATTGCTGAGTATTCCATTTATTCATATTGTTTTTAACCTAAAAAGATATCGTAAATATCTTTGCATGGTCCAAAATCATCTATTGTGTTATTCCGTTTATATGCAATGCCCTGAAAAGGCAAATCTATAGAGACAGATAATAGATTAGTGGTTGCCGAGGGTTGTGGGTAGGAACAGGGAGTGACTGCAGACCAGCATGAGGAAACCCTTTTAGAGATGATGGGAATGGTCCAAAATTTAGCATCATGATAAATGCACAGCTCTGTAAATTTACTAAAAATCATTGAATTGTGCATTTACAATGAGAGGATTTTAAAACATGTAAATGACAAATAAATATGTTAAGATGAAAGGGAAAAATCTTTTTGTTAATTTTTAATTTTTTTTTTTTTTTTCGGTACGTGGGCCTTTCACTGTTGTGGCCTCTCCCATTGCAGAGCACAGGCTCTGGACGCACAGGCTCAGCGGCCATG
>NW_006774899.1:0-692 GCF_000442215.2 Lipotes vexillifer
CATGAACCTGTGTCCCCTGCATCGGCAGGTGGACTCTCAACCACTGAGCCACCAGGGAAGCCCTTTTAACTTTTAAATCTTCATGACTAGAAAAGGACAATTCTCTTACAGTGAACACTGGAAGTACCTCTTAAATAATCCAAGAGGGTTAAAAGTTCGAACCTAGTAATCTCCTTCTTCATTATCACCAAAGAAAGAAAGAGAGGGAAAAAAAAAAATTCAAAAACCACTTCATTAATCTCCAAGCAACCAAACCAACACTAGAATTACAAAAAAAGCTACTTGGGTTTTCACTGCTAACTCAAATATATATTAAAGGGAAAAAGCAGGCCTTCTAAAAGACTCAATGTTGTTTATTTAAGAAGTAGAAGGACAGCCTAATGGGTCTTATTATAGCACTAAAATAAGGTATTATTTGAATAGTTTGCTTAGAGAAACTGAATGACTTCATATAGGACACCACTGAATAAGCGATTGTATCAGTGCAGCAAACGTGCCCTGGAAGAGTTCTGACCCTTCAAATGGGAGAGCAATTTACTTCCAGGGAGCACCTTTGCTTTCACTGGGAATTGGGACTATAAACAAACTTACGTTTCCATTATCTTGTTTTTAATTTTATCAAAAGCTGTTTGGGGGCTTCCCTGGTGGCACAGTGGTTGGGAGTCCGCCTGCCGATGCAGGGGACGCGGGTT
>NW_006774902.1:0-252 GCF_000442215.2 Lipotes vexillifer
ACTCCAACTTGAGCGGTACTGCGCCTACGGCCAGCACAATTCCAAGAACTGGCCTCAAGAGAATGGGATTAAACACGATTGCTCATAATAATCTATGTCTTTGTGGGCATCAAAATAATTGTAGCTTGCTCTATAAAGGAGCAGCTAAAATTGTCAGCAAAGAGACCCTACGGACCCATGTCGACATCCTCCACTCTGAGAATACAGCGCCCCATGTCAGCATGAAGACGTTGGCAGAAGATGGACCTTCGC
>NW_006774903.1:0-265 GCF_000442215.2 Lipotes vexillifer
AAAGAATGAAAAGAATTGAGGACAGTCTCAGAGACCTCTGGGACAACATAAAACGCACCAACAATCGAATTATAGGGGTCCCAGAATAAGAAGAGAAAAAGAAACGGACTGAGAAAATATTTGAAGAGATTATCGTTGAAAACTTTCCTAATATGGGAAAGGAAATAGTTAATCAAGTCGAGGAAGTGCAGAGAGTCCCATAAGGATAAATCCAAAGAGAAACACGCCAAGACACATATTAATCAAACTATCAAAAATTAAATAC
>NW_006774905.1:0-1911 GCF_000442215.2 Lipotes vexillifer
GATCTTCCCAGACCGGGGCACGAACCCGTGTTCCCTGCATCGGCAGGCGGACTCTCAACCACTCCGCCACCAGGGAAGCCCAAAGTTTATTTTTAACAAATCTTGTAATCAGAATTTTCTAACCTGTTTATAAGTCTTTCAAACAAAAGATTGCAGTGAGTTTTGGACTCATATACTAAATATATAAAAATGCAACATCCTTCAAGTAATTTGAAAGAAAATTTAATAATAAATATCAGGAAATTTACTAGCCATACCTTAATAAAAACATTTGCATGATTAATATCTGGGATGAAAATGAATGTCGTGGTTTAGTAAGTATAACTACACTGTACTCCCTCCAATTGTATCTGGTTATCTTGGTAAGGTTTCTCTAACCTATGATAGAAATTAAAAACAGATATTCAAATAAAAGGAACCAGATCTTCAAATCTCTGTATGAAAAATTGTAAGCTGAAAGTTTTAAAATAATGGGATATTCAATCACATTGCTCACACTAAATTATTATTATATTAGTGAGAGTAAGGAGCTCTCTATAATCACTCCATTAATAAATTACAAATAAAAAGTTGTTTATAGTCATTATATTTGACTTCATCATATCCATTTTCATTTCTATTTTTATATATGTTTTAGAATACATATACAATTACTTGAATTTATTGGTGGCTTATGCTCAAAATTTTTTAAAGATAGAGTATTCAACCACAAGATTTGGAGACCACTGTAGCTTATGGACGGCTAGCTGAGACATCATACTTTGCTACAGTGGTTTCTTCATCATCAGGACAATGTTCATCTCTAGTCCTTACCTTGGCTCCTTATTCACTTTGAGCTCCTCCAAAACCATACATTTAAAAAGCAGAAAGTTTATTTGTGTGCACAGATTATATATTCAGTCTTAATTATTTTTTTAATAAAAACTAAAATTATTTAATTCTAAGAAAGGCAAAGCATAGGTGAAAAGGTATATTTACTCTAAAAGGACCCACTTTAGAACACAACACAAACAGTTGTTTGATGGTGTGCTAGACTCTGTGCTCTAGCCTTTCCCAGTGTTCCTTCTACACATTCACAACCATCTCCTCCTGTGTGACCTATGAGAAGGGCAACGTGAGTTTTCATCCAAACTAAAACACTTCAGAGAGTGAAAGTGAACTCTATTAATAATTACACCCCCAAAACAAGTGTAAACAGGGATTGTCTCATGCAAACACTGAATTTATAAGCATGAAATTCATGAGGGGCACTGAATTTATAAGTATGAAATTCATAAGAGGGGTCCAAGCTTAAACTATAAATGTGAGAGAAAGCTGCAAATATAATGTGCCTAAAATCATAAAACTGGATGAGCTTACCAAGGGGGGAGAGCATAGACAAAGAAAAGAAAACCTATTACTGCTTCCTAAAGTACCCCAACATGGAGGAGTGAGGGAAATGGGGAGGAAATCACAAAAAGCCTGAGAAGTTGTGGTCAAAAAGGTAGAATGAAAACCAGATATATGTAGTGTTCTGAATGGCAAGTGGAGAAATCATTCCCAGGATGTTGATAGGTCAAGGAAGATGAGAACTGAGAATTGACTATTGGCTTAACAAAAATTAGGTCATTAAGACCTTGATACGGTTCAGGAGGAATGAGAAGAGAGAATATAGTGATAGCATGCATAAGCAGCTCTTTCAAAGATGAGAAATATAAATAGAAGAATATCATGAGGGTTAATGAGTACAAGGGGGTTTTGTGTTGTGTTTTATTTTGTTTTGTTTTTTAAGATAGGAAAAATAACATATTGGCATGCCTGTGGGAATAATCTAGTACAGAGTAGAAACTGACAATGTAGAAGGGAGTCAATTGTGAAAATGACTCTACTACCCAAAGCAATCTACAGATTCAATGCAATCCCTATCAAACT
>NW_006774906.1:0-221 GCF_000442215.2 Lipotes vexillifer
GTGTATCTGTGGGGAGGAAGGTGATCTCCGTGTCTTACTCTTCCGCCATCTTGAAGCTCCTCCCCCACATTTCTTGTTTAATTTTTATTTCTTATCGTAGTAAATTTGATTACAATGTTGTGTTTGTTCTAGGTGTACAGAATCTGGTTCATTCATATATATACATATATCTAATCAGGTTTAGATTCTTTCCCATGTTGGTCATTACAGAGCATTGAGTA
>NW_006774907.1:0-815 GCF_000442215.2 Lipotes vexillifer
ACCATGCAGTATGACTTCAAAGGTTTTGCCTTTGCTTACCAAACTTCACCAATCCTATCAGCCACTAGTGTCCAGCCTTATGTCTCACGCAGCTTTGGGTGTAGATCTGGTAAATCCAGGTTTCATCCCGAGCCCTGAATGAATTAAGTAAGAATATCTCTCTATTTCACTGTCATTGTGTTTTGGTTTTGAAATTTATTTTTATAATGGGATTTGGCTGATTTTCACTGCTGTGCTTATGTCGCTCTACGCATGCTCGATTCTCTTACGGATACATATAGATACATAGGTTTTTAGATTCCTACCAGTCAGGTCTATTCCTATGCGTTGAATATGGGGTGTTGAGTCCATTTCGTGGAGCAAGGAGTAGATCTTGTCTGTTACGTATTTGGCTTCTGGAACGGTATCTGTGCTGATTTCAATCTCTGGTTTTATGCAGCACCCCCACTCAGCTTTCCCCTTACGCAAGCATAAGTTTGTTTTCTAAATGAGAGACTCTCTTCTGTTTTGTAATTCCTTCCATGTGTAGAAATGTTTACAATCTGTGTATTAGTGATACCGTGTGATGTTTCTTTTTCCGTGTGACATATTTCACTTGGAATCATCGTACCTAAATCCACTCACTAAAATGCTACAGGCCTTATGACATTCATTTCATTGCTGACTGATATTCCATGGCATGTAAGTTCCACAACTTGGCGATCCATTTTTCCCTTTCGTGGGTATTTAACTTGTTCCGTGGACGAGGTTCGTGTAAAGAGGGCAGGCCCAAACATTGGGGTGGCTCTGTCTTTTTGATTTCTGTTTCCCTAAGC
>NW_006774908.1:0-1693 GCF_000442215.2 Lipotes vexillifer
AGCCATGGCCGCTGAGCCTGCGCATCCAGAGCCTGTGCTCCGCAACGGGAGAGGCCACAGCAGCGAGAGGCCCGCGTACCGCAACAACAACAAAAAAAGATACAATTCGGTCGTTTCTAGTATATGCAGTGTATTTTTTTCTATCAAGAACCATTCATTACATAAACTCTCACAGTACAGGTATATTTCAGAGATATGCAGGTTCATTCCAGACCATCGTAATAAAGCAAATATCACAATAAAGTGAGTCACACACATTTTTTGGTTTCTCAGTGCATATAAAAGTTATGTTTACACTACACTGTAGTCTATTAAAGTGTGCAATAGCAATATGTCTAAAAACAATATACATACCTTAATTAAAAATATTGCTAAAAAATGCTAACATCACCTGCTAATGCAGGGTTGCCATAAACCTTCTATTTGTTAAAAACATGGTATCTAGGAAATGCAATAAAACAAGGTATGCCTGTGTATCTACACATATCTGTGTTATACACACACACATACACACACAAACTGAATAGACATTACCATATTAGAATTTGATGACAGATACGACATCCCGTAAATTTTGTTTTCTTTTTTCTCCGGCCGCACTGTGCGGCATGTGGGATCTTAGCTCCCCAACCAGGGATCGAACCCACGCCCCCTGCAGCCGAAGTGCAGAGTCTTAACCACTGGACTGCCAGGAAGTCCCCTAGTGTAATTTTCTTTTAAAGGTAAAAATTCTGTGCTTCCCGTGTATCTAGTCCCAGCTCTACAGACCTTGACCCCTCTAATATTGAAATGGAATGGCTGGAGAGCTGCCGACTTTTGGAGCCTCACACCCACCGAGATTCTCAACTGGCTCACCGCTACTGCTCTATACTTACCAAGTGGGAGCCCAAGGACGGGCCCTCAGGCCAAAACTTCTTCCTATGGGGAGAAAATAAGAACTATGCTGGGTACTGACGGCAAATCAAGGGAGAAACAGTTACAAAAGCTAACGCCATAACTGCTTCTAAGGGGCTAGCCCTGGACATAGAAATTAGGTTACTAGGGGCCTAAAAGATCTAGATACCCAATGAACAGCAGCACGGGCTGTGGGGACAGACAGACAACAGTTTCAGTTCAAGCTCGTAACTTTTACCTAAAGTCTACCTCTAGTCCCAAAGGTAGAGAACGGGGACCTTAAAAACACACCTACCCAACTGCACATGAGCACTGTCCTCTACTGAATAAAGCTGTTTCCAGGGGAGGGTTAACGACTTATACCGCCACACATCAACTGGGACTGAACAGCTAAGTAAACGGAAGGCAGATGGGGGATCCAGGCCCCTCGCTGTTGCAGACAAGCAAGGGAAGGAAGTGAGAATGATTCGTGTGCTAGTGGATTAGGGCTGGAGATCAGTACAAACTCAAGTTTCACTTATTACGGCTACAGGTGGTGACACACAGAAACGTTTCTACATAAGCACAGACACAGGGATTAACATAAACACTATTTTTTTTTGCTTTGCCAGCTGAAAGGGTCTAAAAGATAGACACCGCAGTAGCAATAAACATACTAAGCTCTCAGATCATGGTTTCTGACGCCTGTTTCCAATAAAGGAACCAGAGCTCCTTGGAGAAATGGCTGATTCTAGGGCCGAGGCATCCTGTGGTGCCAGAAAGCAAGGAAGTGCTAAAAAAAAAAAAAAAAAAAAAATTT
>NW_006774909.1:0-4709 GCF_000442215.2 Lipotes vexillifer
ATATATAAATACTTTTAAATCGCCTAATCTTCCATTCTTTGGAGATTCCTGGGACATACATCTTAAATACTTCTCACTCCACTTCCGGGAAGAAGGCATTATTGCCTCCCATTACAGATGAGGAAACTGAGGCTCAGAGAGGTGAAGTGAGTTGTCTAAGGTCACACAGCAAGTAAGGGACAAATCCTGCTTTCAATCCCAGGCATGTGAATTACAAATATAACACAAAAAAATAGCTTCTTTTAATCACTAGTTTTCAGGATATTTTGGGAAAACTCGTTGACTAGGACTTTCACCTGCTTTGCCCTCTTTAGTAAATTGAGACTCTTTCTTAATTTCTATGTAAAACTGTATAACATTTGAAAAGAAACATCCTTTCTATCTCATCATCCCACAGAGTCCCAGAAATAGTAGGAGTCAGTGGTTGTTTCTTGGATGAAAACACAAGCAGCTGAGAAACCCAGGCCACCCGAATTCCTTGTTTTTCCTCGCCTTCCCCACGCTGGATCGATGGTCAGGTCCTGCACAGTGTAATTCCTACACAGCACTCACTCTGCTTGTCTTGCTTCATCTCACCTCACTTTCCCCAGCCAAAAGCAATGCCCTATCTCACCTGGATGCCTACAGCAGCCTCCTGACACTGACTTGCTTCCTTAACTAGACATGGGTACCAGACCCATAACAGACCCTGCATTCTCTCTGTGCACCCTCCCCACAATGGCCAGAGTGACTCTGCCTCCACCTGCTCATCTGTAAAATGGGGAGAGGAGGGATGTCCGAGTCTTGAATGAGATTACCAGGAGCACTTAGCATCATTCCCGGCAGCGGTGTGCCACTGATAAACATGCTCCATCAGGAGGGATGGAGAACCGTGAGGACCAGCCCCAGGTGTCCAGGTGGACTGCAGATGCCTGGTTACCTTCCACGCCCAAATAACAGGCAGCTACAGGGACCCTGAATCCTCTCCTCTAACTGCACAGACTGGAGTTCCTAGCAAGTAGAGATTTCCCAACTGCTAGAGCAATTCCTTCCCCAGAACTCCAAGAAAACAAGGTCTGGCCTGGCCCACACGTGGCATGTCTGCCCCCGAGGGTGGGCCGAGAGGTCAGACTGACCCCCATGTGATTGCTCCCTGACACTTCCTCCCTGTTGCCCGGCCCCCCACCCGCTAACCCTTTGCAGATCCCTGGAATAAGTGGGGCTCTGTTAGGCCAGGACCTCCAGGTGCCATCACCCCAGCTGCTGAGCCCACCAGCCCTCCAGGCAGGTGGGCCTGAGTGCCGGAAAGCTCCAGCACTTCCTCCAGCCCTGATGGGGTCAAGGATGGCAGCTAATTGGAGGATGCTGGGCTGATGCCTGTCTCCGGCTTCCTGCCGCCTTGCTTGGGGAGGTCACTGTGGGCAGCGATAGCCTTCCTCCACCCAAGCCCAGCCTCTGCAACGCCAACAGAATTCATTCCCAGTTGCAGGTGTTTTACTCACCAATTGCAAATGCAGCAATGTCCCCGGTACATCGTTCCATCATTGCCTAGTCCCTCAACGCTCCCCCAAAACTCCTAGGCTAAACCCTTGAGAAAGGATAGAAGAGCTATGATAAGAGGATCCAATTTTTTAGTGCCAGGTCTATGCCAATTACTATAAAAACAATATTAATCAGGGCAGGCCAGCTGCTGTAACAAGCAATCCCCAAAACTCAGTGGTTTAACTGTGGGCCAGCAGGGCTGTGCTCTGCTTCATCAGGGCCCCAGGCTTTTTCTCACTTGTGTCTTTGCCATCTTCTAGGGCAGAGGTCCTCAAATGTGAGTGTGCATCAGAATCCCCCGGAGGGCTTTTAAGAACACAGATCACTGTGTTCAGCTCCAAAGTATTTGATTCAATAGGTCTGGAGTGGGACCCCAAAATATGCATTTCCAGGAGATGTTGCTGCTGCTGGTCCAGGGTTCCAGGTCATCAGAATCCCTTGATTTCTGCGTCTAGCTGACAGTTGAGGGAAGAAAGGGTGTGGAGGACTATGTAGTTTTTAAGAGGCTAAGCCCAACTTCCATTGGCCAGAACTCTGTCACATGACCCCCTTCTAACTGCAAGGGAGGCTGGGAAATGTGTGTCCGATCATTGTGAGCACTAAAGCATTCTCTGTCACAGACACTATCTGTCTGTGATAATCCTCATGACACCTAATAAGAGAAGTGGCATTTTACCCACATTTGAAAGAGGAGAAAACAAGTTCAGAAAGATTATATTGCTTGCCCAAAACCACAGAGCTAGTAGCAAACACAGGTGGGGTTCAAATCTAGGTGTGTTTGACTCCAAGGCTTAAAGAGAAGGTGCCTGCATCTGGGTACGAGTCTCTGCTCTGAGCCAGGGATGATGCTTGCTCCATGCTTTTGCATCTGTTTCCAGCTTTTACACAAACCCCCCGAGCAAAGCACTGTTATGCACACTTTGCAGGTGGGCAAACAGAGCTCTGGACATGGTCACACAGCCAGCCAGTATATGGCAGAGCCAGGATCCACATCCCTAATTAGAGAGATGCTCAGTCGGTAGGGCCTGTCCATGGGGAGAGTGGAACTGCATGGTGGAGGAACTGGGGGACTCTGGGACTTGACGTTCAGGAGGTGATGCGTGATAGCATAGTTACCAGGGAATATGGGAGTCTTTCCCCACCTGGGGCCCGTGAGCCAGAGGCAGATGGGCCTTAGGTAGGACGCAGAGTAAGGCTGTCCATGACCCTGAGGGGCCAGGACTGGGGCTCATGAGGAAGGGAAAAGTCAGTCCTAGGAGACAGAGGACCAGAATGTGGCTTTGAAAAAGGTGGCTGGTTTTAGCAGATTGAGTCAAAGTGGAAATTGGTGAATTAGGTGTGATGATCATTGTTTGGATGGGGAATCTGAGGGTTAGCAAAGCAAGTACGTGGCCAAGGTCACACAGTTGTGAGCCGCAGCATTTGACTGTGGCCCCAGCTCTCAGATGCTTCATCCCAGCTGGGTGGGCTTCCACTTTCCACCGCTTCCAGCAGGCAGGCCAGGATGACAGTGTGGGATGAACAGCGTAGTTCAGCCAAGGAGACAGGCAACTGTCAGACAGATCTGAGTCCACATCCTGCTCTGCCACCTCCTCACTCCACAGATTTGGACACAAGACTATAACGTATCTGAGCCTCAGTTTCCTCAACTGTAAAATGGGAGTTAATAATAGTGCCCACCTCCGTCCTACACTGTTGGTGGGAAGGTAAACTGGGGCAGCCACTGTGGAAAACAGTATGGAGGTTTTTAAAAAACTAAAAATAGAGCTACCATATGATCCAGCAATCCCACTCCTGGGCATATACCCAGAAAAGATGAAAACTCTAATTCAAAAAGATACATACACCCCAATGTTCATAGTGGCACTATTTACAATAGCCAGGACATGGAAGCAGTCTAAATGTCCATCAACAGATGAATGGATAAAGAAGATGTGGTACATATATACAATGGAATATTACTCAGCCATAAAAAAGAATGAAATATTGACATTTGCAGCAACATGTATGGACACTGAACTGAGCACAGGTGAGCCACAACCTTCTGACACAAAGGGGAGGGACCGCGGATGGTAGATGGTGGCAACCAGAAGGAATGCAAAAGAGTCCTGTGGTGTAGGCTTCAAAGGGATGAGATTTCAGGAGGAGGCAGGGACAATGGGCACCCAGTCCGTTCCAGGCTCAGTAATAAGCAGGGAGGGGAGAGAGAAAGCCCGCATCATTTGAAAGCCCTAGGAGTGGGGGCAGCAAGACTCAAAGGAGAGAAACAGACTTCAGCTAAAGCAAGAGAGCAAAGGAGAATTTACTGATGACAGATCAGGTGTCAGGGTGATGGGGGTGGGTATTAGGAATTGGGAAGGTGTGATATTGGATCCTACCAGAGGAAGGACAGAGCCATGAGTGGCCAGGCCATTAAAGACAGGCCTGGGATTCCCACACTTCTCATGAATGGAGATGTAGCACGATGCCTGGAATGTAGTAGTTGCTTGATAAATGGTGTCTAACTGCCATATGCCCCGTTTCCCAAGCAGACAGTATAGCAAGGGTATTAGTGCAGGCCTTGGGTCTGCCTTAAAACTTTCTCCTGCCGCTTAACCAGCTGGGGGCGAGTCTCCCCACCTCTCTGACCTTCAGTCCTTTAGCCTGTAATGTGCAGCCAGCCCATCATCCTATGCACTCCCAGAACTGCTGGGAGATTCACGCAGCCCCCGGCTCCTAGTAGGTCCTTCACTGGCTGGTCTTCTCTTATCTCTGCCTATCAGGGACCCCTGACCTCTGAGAAGTCACAGCAAGCACTTTGTGCCACCTGCCTTGCTGTGTGACCTCAGACAAGCTACTTGAGCTCTCTGGGCCTCAGTTTCTCCCTTCTGTGAAATGGGAAAATGGCCAAGCCTTACACGACAATAGACGGAAACCACGTTATCTGAAGCAGAGAGGTGCAGTATGGGGACCACTAGCTCACGTGGCTATTAAGTGCTTAGAATGTTCTATCCAGATTGAGATGTGCTGGAATTGTAAATTACACACCAGACTTGGCAAAAAAAACAAAAGGAAAATATCTCATTAATCCTTCTATATTGATTACATATTAAAACGGGTATTTTGTATATACTAGGTGAAATAAAATATACTATAAAGATAATTTCACCCGCTTTTTTTTTTTTTTTTTTTTTTTTTTTTTTTTAATT
>NW_006774909.1:4792-9804 GCF_000442215.2 Lipotes vexillifer
GTTTTTTTTTTTTTTTTTTTTTGCTTTGTTTTAAATGTGGATGCTAGAAAATTTTCAATTACCCAGGTGGCTCACATTATATATCTAAGCAATAGTGCTGTCCCAGAACGGTTGGCAAACTGTGGCCCTCGGGCCAAACCTGGTACATTGCCTATTTTTATATGAGCTGTGAGTTAAGAATGATTTTGATGTTTTAAATGGTCGAGAAGCAAATTAAAAAAGAAAAATATTTCATGACGTGAAAATGATACAAAATTTAAAATTCAGCATCCATAAATAAAGTTTTATTGAAATACAGCCTGGCCCATCCAATTGCATATGGTCTGTGGCTGCTTTCTCATTGGAACAGCAGATTGAGAAGTTGGGAGCTGGTGACCAGCAAAGCTGAAAATACTGACTCTCTGGACTTTTAGAGAAAACGTGTGCTGACTTCTCTTCAAGAGCATTCTTTTTCCACCTTTATTTGCACCCAGTCCAGCCATAGAACCTATAAATGCAGATTCTTTGGCTCTAGTCACAATTCTGTAGATATGGAACTGAGCCCAGGAACCTGCATTTTAACCATCAGCTGTTAGCATTGGTGAGGCCCCTACTCTGCCAGGCGAGAAGCTAAACCCTTTATGTGCATCATTTCATTTCATGCTGGCGGGTCAGATACTGGAAACATCCCCATTGTACGGAGGAGGAAACTGAGGCTCAGAGAGGTGAGAGGCTTGACCTGCGTGCAACACAGGAGGTACTCGTGATCCCCTTTGTTGTTGAGCAGAGGAATGTGCCCACCCGTCCAGCCGCTGACGCCCAGGCCTTTGTGCTGGCCCGGAATGCCTTCCTGTCTTTCTCTGCTTGTGTTTTCCCTGATGCTGTGGGCTGAGCTGAGTTGCATCCCAGGGGGCCACCTCACACTGGGCTGTGTGTGATGTCCGGGGGGAGGAGGGGGGCAGAGCCGGCTCCCAGGCAGAGCTGTGATTTAATAACCAGACACTTAGGGCCCTGATGGAGGGCCCAGCCCAAGTGGGACAGCCCTCTCCGCTAATTGTCCATTGGCTGCCGCCCGCCGTCCTGCCGGCGTCTCCGGGCTGATTAGGAAAGGGAAAGGGGGAGGGTCTGGGAAGAGCCTCCTGCAGCTCCAGAGGCTTCCAAGATTTTTATCACACTGGACAGCACAATTACAGTCACTGTTCTGAAGGAGGGTCAAAACAAGGCCAGCTCTGTCCTGGGCGTGGCCCTCCAGGCTTGGCTTAGAAAAGACAAAGGATCTGGGTTCAAATCCAGACTCTGGTTGTGAGATCACGAGCAAGAAATTCAAACTCTCTGGGTTTCAGCTTCCCCATCTGCAAAATGGCAATGACGCAATGTCTCCCCTTCAGAAGCAGTATAAGGTTGTGGGGGAAAGCATGGTCTCTGGAGCTGGGTAGCCTGGGTTCAAATCCCAGCTGAGAAGCTGTGTGACTTGAGCAAGTGACCGCACCTCTCTGTGCCTCGGTCTTCTCATCTCTATAACACAGGTAATAATACTACCCCCTAACAGAGGCGCTGCGAGGTCTAAGTACGTTACTAGAATGACCTTAACTGGCACCATATGCATTTATTTGCTCCTGTTACTGTCTCCAAATGTTCTAAAACTAAAATAAGGCAGAACGTGGAAAAGTGCTTCGATAAAAGTTGTTTTTAGTTATTGCCATTTCTTTTGGGAGGTGCTTAAAAGATGCAGCTGAGAGTGGCTGGCTGATGTCCTCCTCCCGGGATCCCCACTAGAGCACATTTCCCAGCCTCCTTTGCAGTTAGGTTGGACCACGTGATTGAATTCTGGCCCAAGAACCGGAGCAGCTGTGTGGCATGCCACTTCTATGCCTGGCTGCCCTCATCCAAACCTCTCTGTCATGACCCTCACACTCTTCCCCCACGTCCCCTTTGCCTTCTGGGTGGAGAGGAAGCTAAGGCATAGAAGGAGGTGGGGTCCAAGATGGAAGGCCCCTGGGGCCCTGAACGATGGCCTGGAGCCGGGTCCTCCCCACCCACCGCTGCCTCCCGTGGCACTGAAATGAGCACGAAACAAATTTGTTTTGAGTCAAGCCATGTTGGGGTGCTGGTTGTTGCTTTAGCAACTAGTCTACCATGACTAATACAGAGGACAAAAATGTCCCGGGCTGGGAGGAAAGACAAATGGTTAGTTTCTCTGGACAGCTGTTGTCATATTCTAAGAAGAGCATCAGGCCACAGAGCACAAATGGCAGATGCTTTCGAGTCAGTTATCTCCTGTGTGACCTTGACCAAGTGGCATAAGCTCTCTGAGCTGCTATTTCTTCCCGTGGAAAGGGAAGAGAGTAGTTATAAGGATTACCCAGGGTGTGCATTTGTGACAGTGCCTAGAACACCTGAGACACAGTTAGTGCTGTGGACTAGCTAGTCCATCCTTTACCCATAGATGGAGCAGCTCTTCACTCCTCCACGGCAGCTTCCACCCTCAGAGGGCCTCATGGTCCAACCACAGACTGTCTTCTCCATCAAAGCCTTCACCCTCAATTGTGGGATATGTCCCCTTGGCCCCGACGCCAGGTCGGGTGATGACGTGTAAGAAGGACCATCTCAGGTCAGCCTCAGAGACTCCTCTGAGCTTTCAGCTTCTCTTAGGGATCCTCTGAGACCTGTTGGGCCAGATGGGAGGCTGCAGAGTCTGGATTTAAGGAAACATGTGGTTCGTTCTTCCTAGAACGCTTTTCCTGCCACTCTTCAACTATTGGTTTCTTGTTGCCCTGCAGGCATCAGAGTAATTGTCACTACCTCCAGGAAGCCCTCCTGGACCTCCTAGCTACAGTAGATCTGCTGGTTATTTAGCCTCTCTTACAGACTTGGTCCTTTTCTTTCACAATAGCACTTGTTGCAATTTGTAATGTTATATTTCTTTGTTTGATGACTTATTTATTACTTCTCCCTCCAGACTGTAAGTGGTTGAAGAGCAGAAATAATATTTATATAAAGTATTTTATCTGCTGCAGTGTTTCACTATTGTATCTATAATACCCAGAACTGTGACTGACTGTTGGTTGAATATTTGAATAGTTTGACATTTGCTAGCTGAATGTCTTGAGTAATAAGTTATTTATCTTTGTGAGTTTGCTTTATAAAACAAAGATAAAAATATCTTATTATTGTGAAAAATAAAGGTTTTTTTTTTAATGGTTTATTCAGTGCCCGGCACATAGTAAGGACTCAATAAGTAGCAGTCTCTGTTGTTACTATTGCTGTTGGTGGTTGGTGCTGTTAGCTGTCTTGGGTTAGGCTTCCCCAGAGCAAACCCTGAGATAAGGTTAGTTTATCTGGGAGGTGATTCCAGGAGGCACCAGTAGAGAGGTGTAGAAGTGACAGCAAAGGGAAAGAAATCAATTTAAGGAGCATGTAATGAAACCTAATCCTCTTCCCCTTGAGACTGGGCAGGATGTAGTGACTCGCTTCTAATGAAGAGAATTAAGTGAAAGTGATGGTGGGTCACTTCTGAGATGAGTTCATCAAAGGCCCCTCAGCTTCCATCTTGGTCTCTGTCCCTCTTGGATCACTCACTCTAGGGGAATCCAGCAACCACATCAGGAGACACTCAAGCTGTCCTATGGGATGGCCCAAGTGGTGAGCAACTGAGGCCCCCTGCCCATAGCCATGGGAGTAAGCTTGGAAGCAGACCCACCAGCTCCAGTCAAGCTAGAGATGACTGCAGCCCTGGCCCACATCTTGACTGCATCCTCCTAAGAGAACCTAAGCCAGATCCACCCAACTAATAAGCACCTCTGACATCTTGCCGCACAGAAACAATGAAAGAATAGACATTTGTTTCTTTAAGCCACTAAGACTGGGGATAACTTGTTATGCAGCAATGGATAACTGATACACTGCATTATGGAGAGATCCTTATGGGGGCCAACTGGGAACTAAATCCTATGAGGAGGTCTGGGAGACTGTACAGAGAGTGCTTCAGACTTATGCCCCCTGAGAGGTGCAGCTGGGGTATTTCTTCAACACCCACCTATCATTGGTAGAAGGCTGCTCCTGGGGCATTAACTGCCCAAGATTTCTAACCTGATCCTCACTGGGTGCTTGAAGTTGGCACTATAGGAATGTTCTAGAATAGTGAACGTTGAGGGTATATTAGTGGGGTACTGATAGGGTCTGTTATGGTGGTATATGTCCTAGATTTTTCATAGGTTCTCAAATCCCCAGATTTCTTCTCTTTCCATGAAATGCAGCCACTGAAAGTGTTTAAAGCGGCTTCATTTGTATACCTTTGAGGATGCTTCATAAAAACAAATCCGCAAATCAGAAGAATTTGTGGCTGGGGAAAGTGGAAGGTATTTTTGTCTGTGTGTTTGCTTCTTTAATAACCTTACTGATTACTGGCCTAACGGCCAAATACAACATAGCAACTTATTCTGACATTGAATGCAACACAGCACAATTAGGCAATGGGGGTCTTAGAAAATGGCATTTTTATATTGCCTCATAAAATATCTAATACCGGACTTTGTAAATTACTCAATGCCTTTGAACAAACATCGAGTTCTTTTTAATAAATAAAATGTTCAAAACGATTTCCTGGAAGTGCATTTTAGACATTAATAACTGGCTTCAAATGAAATTCTGTTTCATAGCGATAAGCAAATGTAATTGCTGCAAACTGAAACAGTCTGCAAAGTTTACCTGCTCCAGAAAGGAGAGGAAATATTGAGCTAATGTAGCCATCAAGATATATAACCTGCTACTTCTTGAATAAACCAAATTCCATCCTTAAACACAGAGAGCTCAGAAACTCAGACCCAAGGACATAAATATAAAGTATTTCCCGGAATTAGTTTCATATGTTTTATACATTGCAGTTATCAATTGATCTGACACAACATCTTAGCCAGTTTTAAAATTACATGTCGTGCATCAGAGAAATAGATAATTCCACGGCATCTGGTACTCTGCATTATCAAAAGCATCGTTATTTAAGTAAAAAAAAAAAAAAAAAAAAAAAAAAAAAA
>NW_006774909.1:9980-32535 GCF_000442215.2 Lipotes vexillifer
AAAAAAAAAAAAAAAAAAAAAAATCAAGATTTCCACATCATTAAAAATAATAGTAATTCCAAAAGTATAAATCTCCATTTTATTCCTGGGTCCACGGGCTCAGCCCAGTCCACCACTGACTTTCATATAGCCCACTAGCTGAGAATGGTTTTCTATTTTAAATGGTCGAAAAAAAATCAGAAGAACACTTTGTGACACATGAAAACTATATGAAATTCAAATTTCAGTGTTCGTAGATAAAATCAGATTGGAACTCATTCACACCCATCATGACACGCTATGGCTGCTTTCATGCTATAACAAAGCCAAATAGTTATGACAGAGACCTCATGACCTGAAAAATCAAAAATATTTACTGTCTGGCTCTTTACAGAAAGTGTTTTCTGATCTCCGCTCTTCACCATCCTCTTGTCCACTCTAAGGAGTTAAAAAGGAGTCATAGTAGGACTTGGAATACTTGAAAGGCTTTATCCACCTACTATTCCAGAGTATCCTTGAAACCTAAACCTGCCTAGTGAACACAGGAGTGGCCGTGAGGCGAACAATATCCATGGAAACCTCCAACCTGAGTCATTTATGGTCAGGTGTGTTTTTTTTCTTCCCCACCAAGAGTGGATTTGTCTGAGTGAGTGAACTACATAAACTGTCTTCGCTCTCTATTTCATTTTAACTTCTGGGGACACATATACGAGCAAGCAGGAAGAACAAACATTGGGTTAGTAGGAGGATGGGAAGCTAGTAAAATGCAAATCCTTTGGCCTTCAGTGTCTATCATGATCACTTTTCTAAGCTTGGTAAATCTAGTTTGACCCTCGTCCATGTGAGGCCACTTTGAAAAAGGATTCTTTGGTTTGAACTTTCTTTTTGAAAACTTTATTTTGAAAATTACAAAACCTATATGAGTTTCTTATAGAAAAAGTATAAAACAATGCAAATAGATTAAAATTACACACATTCTAAAGTGGTGCAGCCACTATGAGAACAGTATGGAGGTTCCTTGAAAAACTAAAATATAGAGCTGCTATATGATCCAGGATCCCACTCCTAGAAGTATTTGCAGAAAAGACCAAAACTCTAAGTTGAAAAGATACATGCACCCCAATGTTCATAGCAGCACTATTTACAATAACCAACACATGGAAGCAACCTAAATGTCCATTGACAGATGAATGGATAAAGAAGATGTGGGGTGTGTGTGTGTGTATGTATATGTAAAATGGAATATTACTCAGCCATAAAAAAGAATGAAATAATGCCATTTGCAGCAGCATGGATGGACCTAGAGATTACCATACTAAGTAAAGTAAGTCTGAAAGAGAAAGACAAATATCGTATGATATCACTTATATGTGGAATCTAACAAAAGATACAAATGAACTTATTTATAAGACAGAAATAGACCCACAGACATAGAAAACAAACTTATGGTTACCAAAGGGGAAGGAGTGGCAGAGTGATAAATTAGGAGTTTGGGATTAGCAGATGATACAAACCATTATATATAAAATAGATAAACAACAAGGCCCTACTGTGTAGCACAGGGAACTACATTCACTATCCTGTAATAAACCATAATGGAAAAGACTATGAAAAAGAATATATATATATATATATATATATATATATACACACACACACACATATACATATATAACTAAATCACTTTGCTGTACACCAGAAACTAACACAACAGTGTAAATCAACTACACTTCAATTTTAAAAAATTACACACATTCCCCAAGACAAGTTACTGTTGATATTCGATTGCCTTGTCTTCTAGGTATCTTTCTATGCATTTGTGTCCTTTTTAATGTGCCCAGGACATTCTCTGTCAATCAGCAGACTTCTACAGCATTGCATTAATGGCTACATATAGAATCCTTTACTGTATTTAACCATTCTCCAATTGCTGGACATTTCAGTTGTCTTCCAATTCTTTTTTGTCTATTTTTTTTACCATTGTAAACAATGCATGAACCATCTTTAGAGCTAAATTGTTAGACACTCTATGAAAATTTTCTTTGAATATATTTGAAAAACTAGTATTGTGTCCCCACGTGGATACACATTGTAAAAACTTTTTATACATATTATAAAACTGCACTTGGGAAAGGTCATTTCCTCCAGTATTGTGTAATAGGGACTGTTACACACAAACATGCACACACACACACACACACACATCCTTTCAACATTTTTTGAGGACCAACTATATGCCAAACACTTTTGAGGTGCTGGAACTGTAAGCAAAGGAATGTGGTAAAGAGCAAAACAGCAAGGGCTTCCCTGGTGGCGCAGTGGTTGAGAGTCCACCTGCCGATGCAGGGGACACGGGTTCGTGCCCCGGTCTGGGAGGATCCCACGTGCCGCAGAGCGGCTGGGCCCGTGAGCCATGGCCGCTGAGCCTGCACGTCCAGAGCCTGTGCTCTGCAACGGGAGAGGCCACAACAGTGAGGGCCCGCGTACCGCAAAAAAAAAAAAGAACAAAAATCCCATTTATATACCTTTGAAGATGTTCACCTATTGATCCATCTTTCATCCATCTATCCATCCATCCATCCATTCACCCAGTAACTCCTGCCCTCACAGAGTTTATATTCTAGTTGAGGAGAGAGACAGTAAACAAAATATATAGTATGTTAGATGGTAATAAGTGTTAATGAGAAAATAAGGACGATAAGGAAGGGACATGAAGGACCCTTGGGGTCCGAAAGGGGTGACAGTATTAAATAGGGCAATCAGAGAAGCTCTCCCTGAGAAGGGGACTTCTGAGCAAAGACCTGAAGGGAGTGAGGAATCTCTAAGGACATCTGACAGGAGAGCATTCCAGACAAAGGAAGAGCAAGTGCGAAGTCCTTGAGGCATGAGTGTGCCTGGAAGGTTCGAGGAGCAACAAGGAGGCCGGTGTGGCTGGAACAGAGAGAGAAGAATGAGATGAGGCCTGAGGTATAAGGCATTGGGTCCTAATAAAAGCTTGACATTTACTGTGGGTGAGATGGGAACCACTGGAAGGTTTGGGGCAGAAACTGACATGATTTTATGTTTTAACAGAACAAATCTAGCCTCCATATTGAGAATAGAACTGAAGGGGAACACAGATGCAAGCACAAAGGTCTTTGTGGAGGCCACTGAAATAATCCAGGGGGAAAATGGTGGTGACTTAACGCAGGTGATAGCAGTGAAAGGGGTAAGTTGTATATTTTGGACATATATCAGCTAGATAGATATGCAGATGCATAGATAGGTGGATGGGTGGCTGGATAGATGAATGGATGATGGTTGGATGATTGATGGATGGATGGATGGACTGATGGATGATGGATGGATGATGGATGAATGGAGAATGGATGGATGGATGGAGTAAATAGGATAAGATAGGATAATATATCCACAATATATATTAACATATGAAAACCTGAGGGAGGACCAATGAGATTCTTAGCTTAACCTAGAGAAGGTAGACAGAGCACATTCCCTTTTCTCATCAAATTCAGCATTCTAGAGTGACCAGTTCTCTCACCTCAGCAATCCTGGAGGTAGATATTATTATCCCCAACTTATAGAGGAGGAAACTGAGATTCAGAGAAGTTGCTGCTGGCCCGAAGTCAAACAGCTAGCGAGTGGCAGCGCTAGTATTCCAAATCTTTAGCACAAATACTGTAACCTGAGAATAGGGAAGAATATTCTCCAATCCCAAAGAAAATATAGAGAAGAGGAAGTAAACATTAACTGTAAAGGAGGGCTGAAAAAGAAAGAGAAAGAGGGAGAGAGAGGGAAAGGAAGAAAGAGAGAGAGAAAGAAAGAAAAGAAAGAAAGAAAGAAAGGAAGGAAGGAAGGAAGGAAGAAAAAAAGGAAGGAAGGAAGGAAGAAAAAAAGAAAGGAAGGGAGGAAGGAAGGAAGGAAGGAAGAAAAAACAACTAGCCAGTTTCTCTGTAAGTAAAAGAAATGGAAATAGGGGAAAGGAGTTAATAAGTCACTTGAAAGGAGACAAATAAAGGTCCTTCCATGTAAATGACTCGAAATGCCGGAGTGGAGACTGTGCGTCCACAGGCGTCATGCCCTTTCTCCAAGGCTGCCGTTATTTATCAGCTTGAGCTCTTGTTTGTTCCCTTGCTTTAAAGTGAAGTATGCAAACACTCTCACTTCAAAGGGAAAAATTCTCATAAATGTCATTTTACTGCCGGCTCAGATGATTAGTATCAACAGACCCTGAAAGTAGGGTGGGGTGTAGGGACCCCAGGCATGTCTGGTGACTAAGAGGGAAAACTGTCACTGGCTGCTTCTTATAGAAAGGAGGCCAACCTTGAATGAACCCAGCTGAGCACAGGCTTGTAGCAGCTAAGAGCGTGGCATTGCCTACATTCAAATCCCAAATATGTCTCTTTTTATTTAGACAAAGTTCAACAACTCCAAGCCTTGGTTTCTTCATCTGTACAATGGAAGTGACTTAATAGTAACCACTGCAAGGGGTCATTGTAAGGATTTTTTAAATGAACAAATAGAAGGTGCCTATCACTGTGCCTGGTACATGAGTCCTTAGCAGACATGAGGGTATCTCTTGTACAGATGGAGCTGGGGCTTACTGTCATGCCACTGCCTGTGATCAAAAGTGGGAAGGTGTCTTCTCACATATGTGGACATTCCAGATGTAAGTTATCAGATGAGATGCAGGGCCCCAGAAAAGAAATGGGGATATGCAAGGTGGGCTGCAGAAAGTGAGCTGACACTGTTGACTGGAGACCCAAGAGTTACTGCCACTCCCTCGCTCCCTCCCACTATAGAGGCTGAAAAGCTATACATGCACATTGTCAGCCTCCCTTGCAGCTACGGGACTAGTCCTGTTCAGAAACACAAATAAAAAGTCTGCTGGGGCAGAATTTGGGAAACTTTATAGTTTAGTAAGAAGAGATGGCTGTACCTAGTGAAGCCCTTCCCCAAGCACCCTTTCTTCTTACCCTTCTGGGAATGCCTGAAGTGACTATGAGACCCACTGCAGCTCCCAAAAGAACTGGCTTACTGAATCAATGCCAACAACCTACTAACAAGACTTCTTATGATGCAGTGGGGGTGATTCAAGCCGCTGTCGTCAGCGTTTCTATGATTTGCAGTCATTTCCGTTCCTACAAATACCAACTCGTAGGAACACGAATGCAAGAGAGAGAAGTCCCTCCCCTCCTTGGGTCCAGCTCCCTGGAACCTCAACTTCAAACAGCCTGGAGGGATTTGAGAGGACGTCCAGCTTGTGGGAAAATGCTAGTCTCTGCTAGCAACAGCCAGAAAATAGGCAGAAAGTCACCCTAAAAGTGCTTAAACCAAGATGAACAGAACAGAGATGGGGCGACTCACCTATCTGCACCCTCTCGGTTTATCTCACTCCTGTCATCCCAGAGACATTAGTGAAGTGGATTTTTTGGGTTTTTTGCAGGACGCGGGCCTCTCACTGTTGTGGCCTCTCCCGTTGCGGAGCACAGGCTCCGGACGCGCAGGCTCAGCGGCCACGGCTCACGGGCCCAGCCGCTCCGCGGCACGTGGGATCTTCCCGGACCGGGGCACGAACCCGTGTCCCCTGCATCGGCAGGCGGACTCTTAACCACTGCGCCACCAGGGAAGCCCAGTGAAGTGGTTTTTAATGGCCTGGTCTGGTCCCAGACTTGCTACAGGGGAATCAGAAGAGGAGCCGTGAATCTGCTTAGACAAGATCGTTGAATGGATAGTGTGGACTGGCCAAGGGAAATTGGCATCTTGGGGAAAGGAAATCATGGCTTCAAGACCTTCTCCATTCCCTGACACCATGGTGAAGTCGAGATTGATTTTATTCAAGGGCCTGGCAAGACCCCAACAGCATCAGCAAACTTTTCTAAACTATTTCCTTCCTCAACTGGCTCAGCTGTAACAGAATGTCCACAGATCTTTGGGTACCTCAACCTCATTTACATTGCTTGTTAAACCCTGTCCAATTTTCTCGAAAGCTAAAGGGCACGTCTGTTTCAGATGAGTTTCTTTATACACATCCTATAGAGAAAAATGCATTCTGCCATTACTGTTTTTAATTGTTCACTCATGCATGCATGGGTTGATTGATTGATTAACTGAGTCCATTCACATTTACTGAGCATCTACTATAAGCCAGATTCTGCATGCATGGAATGGAATTTCAAGAATGACAAGTGACATGTTCCTGCCTCAGTAAGGACCCAATGTTCTGGATTCCATCCATTTTCTACACAAAACCTTCCTCAGAACTCATCTGGGGAAACTTCCTCCCAATCTTCTCATTCCACAATTTATCACTTGGTGGAGATTTTTATTGCTTTTTCTCCAAGAGAGCCTGGTTGCAGTTGCTCAGTTTTGCTAAGTCACTCTGCAAATGCATTTTTAAAAATATCCTGGCAAGTATACAAAATTCACTGGAGAATTCTACATGACTTCATTATGCTTTTTCAGAGAGCAGGAGTGTATGGAATGGGACATATCACAGAACCTTTATAGTAGCTTTGGAAGATGGGGGACAAATTGCCTTGCTTAGGACATATGACCACACTACCACCTGGTGGTAAGGTTGCACCTGAAGCCATGGAAAAGAGATGGCTGAGTTACCCCAAATCTAATTTTTTGGTGAAACCTATGAATTAGAATGAGATCCTTCATGGATGAATCTTAAAGTGCCAAAGAGTCCATGTAGATCATACCTCCGGGAGCCAATAAAAATTCAGATTAACCTGTACTCTCCAGTGATGATCTCTGACTGCCATATTTATGGTGAATAATAACTCTTCACGCTTGTGAAGTGCTTTTCATATGCCTGACTTGGGATAGGCATTACTATTGCCTCCATTTTGCAGCTGAGAAAACTGAGGTTCAAAGAGGGTATGGAATGGCCCAGGTGTAGAATTAACCATGTAGGGAAACCAGGCAAATTCATATTTTCTAAAGCTTACACACATACTTTCTACCTTTAGGAAGGTCATCATTCTAGTTGTGGGTGCCACATAAAGCCAGAAACCAGTGGCCTGGCTCAATGGTATATCAGAGCACAATGGTCTCAAGGCGAGTAAATAGAATAAAGAAACAAATAAGTGGCATGTCACCATCATTGTGAACACATAGACTCCATGTTAGTTGAATGTACGTAAGACAAGGTGGCCTCACCTTAGGTCAGCTCAGATTCCCCAGAAGCAGAGTCTGAGACAAGGATTCAGGAGCAAGTGATTTATCAAGCGCGCTCTCCAGAGAAATCTGTACCAGTGTTGGAGAAGCAAGACAGGGAAGTGGAGAAAGCCAAGCAAGGATATGGTTTCAGATGAAGTCTAGCTTCAGCCTGCTCCCACAGGGGGCTCTTAAGTGTTAACTGAATTGCAGAGCTGTTCCACCTTGAGACAAGAAGGCTTGGTTTTCATACCTCAGGACAAACCAGTCACTGGCTATGGGAACGTATAACCAACTCTGGAAGGGAACATAAACTCTTAGGCACCTTCAGACAAGATGGCTTCAGCTCCCCAAAAGTAATTCTCTGAAGGATTGGAAGTATGAACCATTAACAGCAATGTACACAGCAGCTGGCAGATGGACATACTCAACTGGCAGAAGGGACCCCAGGGGATCTGGTAGGGTCCAACAGCATCCCTGTGTTCACCCTCCTCCTGCCACGACAGCTTCCACAAGGTTCTCCAAATACACCCACACATATCCACCCCAGGGCCTTTGCACATGTGGTTCCCTCTGTCTGGATGTTCTTTTGCTCACTTCCTTCAGTTCTTGGCCCAGATGTCATTTTATCAGTAAGTCCTTCCCCAACCCTCCTATTTAAAACTGAAACAAAACACACACACACACTCCTCTTTCCCGCTTTTTTTTTCCTCTGTAGTGTTTCCTACCATCTCACATGTATAGGTTTCATGTATCTGTTTAGTGTAATTTCCCAGAACTAGAAGGTAAGATCTGAGAGGGTCCTTGTTGTCCAGTGTTATGTCCCCAGCACCTGGGACAATTATCGACACCCAGTACATGCTCCAAAAAATACCTGTTCATTGAATGAATGAAAACATAAAGATTTAATGGAAGCACTGCACTCTTTTAATGGGAAAACATGCTTGTTATAAAAAGCAGAATACATAAATCTAAACTCAGTATGAGTCCAATTACACAAAATAAGTATATATCTGAGTATAAGAAAGAGACTGGAAGGAAATCCAGCAACATGCAAGCAGTGGCTAAATTGAGTGGCAGTAGTATTCATGATTATTAGACTCTTCTCAGAACTTTTCTGCATGGTCCAGTTTTCCATTGGGACCATGTATAATCTATTTTAGCACAGGAGAAATGTTTCGTTTTACCTTATTTTTAAAAAATAGGAGTTGAAACATGAAAGACCTTCGGTGGATTGATCAGTTCAATGATCACTGATTGCTATAGCAGTGAAGACAGACGAAGTACTAAATGCCTACTATGTACGTCAGACTGTGGGGTGACACCAAGAAAGATGCAGTCTTATGTTATACTGTGTTCAGGCATGATGCCTGGCTTGTACCGGGTGCTCATTAAGAGTTTGAGTACAGAAAGAGGAAAGGAAGGGAGGGAGAAAGAGATAAAGGATGGAGGGAGGAAGCCTATCAATCAAAATCCTACCATCCATGCCCTCCATGATAGGGTCTAGGTTTCTGCCCCAGTACCTGAATGAGGTGGGGCTGCCGAGGGAGACCAGTTCTTGGTCTGGGACAATAGCCACACTCATCTGTTCAACAGTGACTGTATGTCAAGACCCCAGACGAAGCAGCCTGGATCCTGACCACACGCAAGTGACTTCAGCTCTGGGGTCTTTGGGCTCCTCTGCACAAAGGGATATTTCACATCAGCATCACACTTAACATCTCTTAATCCACACAATAAACTGATGAGACAGACATCATTCACCCCAATTTAAACATGAAAACACGGAGGCAATAAGAGGATAAATCACCTGTCCAAAGTCACACACTTTGGGCAAAAGACGAATTTCACCCGATTCTCCATCTTGATTTTCACCTACTCTAGCCGCTCCCTCTGAAAGGGCATTTGGGTGTAAAAGCGAGCCTTGGAAAGAGGGGACATGCTAAGGCTGACACACAGGCACCCTGGACCTGAGGCTACTCTGGATCTGGTTCTCTGTGCTCTGACGGTGAGCAGACGTCTTTGTATCTCCGGGCCCCCGGGAGTGAAATCTTCCATGTTCAAGAGACTGTAGTTCACCCAAGGTCAGAGTAATTGTGCATGATTAATGGTTGACCTCTTTGTGAAAACCCTACACGAAAGCTCCAAACCGACGCGTAATTTCATACTCCTCCCAGCCCGTTTAGAAGAGCAGGGTTTTATTTCCTCTCTGCACAGCTAAGAAATCAGAATCTTCAGCTCTGGGAAAGAGCTTCTAAACCCAGGACTTACGGACTGTGGTTTCCCAAGGCTAGTACCAGACATCACGGATGTGTCTGGCCCCTTTGGGTGAAAATGTAAAGAGAGGTTATAATAGAAAGAGGGAGTGTTTGCCGAGCACTCATCAGGCACCAAGCATCAATCTGTGCCCATTACAGGAATGAACTCCCTCAGTCCTCAAATCCAATATGTGATGATTATCTCCATTTTACAGACAAGGAGACTGAGGCACAGAGAGGGTACATAGTTTAGGACACAGAGCTCATAAGTAGGGTCTTCCCTGCTCGTTGGTCAGAGCAACCTGCTCTTCACCTGGTTAATAACTGAGTGCAAAATGGTTCCTTCGCAAGCAATGACACCCCCCATGCCACCACCATAGTTGTCACCCCTCTGATGGCTCACGTCACACCACCCACCAACCCCCAACCTTAAGACATGCACACACTGCTCCCTAGGTGTTGGTCTGCCCGCTTACTTCCCACTTTCCCAAGCGCATCATAATTTCCCACCACTCCCTGCCTTTGCATGGATTGTGCCCTCTGCCTGGTGCCTGTTTTGCTCTGCCTTTGCCCGCTTCCCAAGTCCTGCTTGCCCTTCGTGACCCAGGCTGAGTATGGCCCCCAACAAACGCCCCAAGCTCACTCATTGACATCCCAAGGTCCAGAGGCAGCCCTCGAAGGGGTCCTTTGAAATCTGTGAATTAGTTGCCTATATTTTTAAAAGTAGGAGATTTCACTTGTTTTAAATGTAGCATTCTGGTAACTCTTGAAAAGCCAGAATACCTGAAAACAGTGACCTGAAATCCTGCACGGCAACAGTTAGAGCAGCTGGGCAGTGGCTGTCCCCTATGAAGGGGACACGGGCTCACCAGATCACCAGAGTCCCCTCCGTCCTCTGTCTCTACCCACCTTGCTCATGGATCACACCTGGCTGGCCCCTATAGAATGAGAGTTTCAAGCCCTGCACTAAAAGATATTCTGCAACATGGGGGTTTGGGAGCAGAGAAGGTGCAGCCTTTGGGGTGTGTTCTGAATTGTCCTATCCTTTCTGATCCCTGCCTGCCTTGCCTACCACAGGATACATTATATCACCAACCGGACCATCAGTTTCAGAAATGCATTGCTATGGAAAGTCATCTTCCATTCATTCATCTATTTCACAAATATCTGTGGAGCCCCAACGAGGTACAAGGAATTTTGTCTAATCGGCAGGCATTTCTGCATCCAAGCTCCTACTGCTGAGGAATTTCATCTCCTGTAAATGGCCCTTAAAGACTCCTCTGTGTGGCTCCATGGCTGTTCCTTGTGGCTCCTTGACCCCGCCTTTCAGATGCTCTGGGTCTCAGCTAACACATCCCTCACTTTCCTGTGTATAGTTACAGCTAGGAGTCCAGCCAGACTAGGGTCTGTGCTTCCGAGTGAGGCCTCATTACAGCGTCCTCAGAGTGTGCAGAAGGCCTGGGTCTCATGCCCCAAACCCAGCCTGGCACATTTTATGGGGGCTCAGCCTTTAACTGAGGATTTTAAAGAGCTGGGGGTTTTACGCGAGACAGCTGGAATGCCAATTCCCGTAGGGAACTGCAGCCAAAGTCTCCAGTAGGAAAACAGTGGGTTCCTCAGACAGACCTGCTCAGGCTCCCAGCACCCAGGAGATGGAGGGAAGGAGAGGCTGCCACCCAGCTGGCCCCTGGTCTTTGAACCCAGTCCTCTTAGCTTCACAAGCGAGCAATAGAGAATTCATCAAGCCAAGATGACCCTGTCCACACCATAGCTCTAGTGATCCAGACCAGGACCAGACCATTGTTTTTGTCTGTGTGTGTGTGCGTGTGTGTGTGTGTGTGTGTGTGTTTAATAAGATATTACCTTTATTTTTTTCTGTTGAAGTATAATTGATTTACAATATTATATTAGTTTCAGGTGTACAACATGTGATTCAATATTTTTATAGATTATGCTCCATTTAAAGTTATAAGATATTGGCTCTATTCCCTGGGCTGTATAATATATCTGTGTAGCTTATTTATTTTATCCCTAGTAGTTTGTGCCTCTTAATCCCTTTCCCTATCTTGCTCTTCCCACCACCCCTCTCCCCACTAGGAACCACTTGTTTGCTCTCTACATCTGTGTCTGTTTCTGTTTTGTTATATTCATTCGTTTGTTTGTTTCTTAGACTCCACATATAAGGGACAACATACAGTATTTGTCTTTCCCTGTCTGACTTATTTCACTAAGCATAATACCCTCCAGGTCCATCCATGTTGTTGCAAATGGCAAAATTTCACTCTTTCTTATGGCTGAGTAGTATTCCAGTGTGTTTGTTTTTTAACCGTGATTTATATCCAGAAGAATGTGGGTATATATGGGGAAGCAGCAGGGCCGGTGGAGGAAACCAGTTCAAGTCCTCACTCTTGCCTTTTATCTCAGGCTCAGACCACAGCCTCCGTGAGAGGACGGGGGCATAATTCATGGAGGGGATATGGCGGAAAGGGAATCGGAGGGCCTTTGGGAGTTTCTGAGGCTCCCCCCATTTCCTCTTCCATTGTGACCTTATGAACACCGTAGTAAGTTAAACATACGGGAGCTGCAAATTCCTACCTGACTTCTCCCTTCCCTCCTGCCTCTTCCAGGGTTGTGGAAAGACAGAAAGATGATCAGGCTGGAGACCTGGGTCCCTGGCTCTGCTCCTCCATGACTGTGTTGCCCGAGAAATACAATTTCTATCTCTGGGCCTCTGTTTATCCATCTGTAAAGTGAGGTGAGTAGGCCAGAAAAAAATGACAACTCGATTTTCTCTCAGTTGCCACTGCTGGGCAACTGGTAGACTGCCTGACACGTTCTGTTGAGAATAAATGAGCAAATCCCCAACCCACCTGGACCCCCCCCCCCGCCACAGGCAGCACAAAGCCTGGCATGCCGTCACAATTCTACTTAGCCATCTTTTATAACACATATCCACAAGGTCTTCTCTGCAGGGTCCGGCTTTGGTTTCTCTGAGGTGTACAGTGATAAATTAAAGTCACTGCAAAGCAGTCCAAGGGAATACTCCTTCTAGATTATCATGATTAACATTTCCTCAATCTTGCTTTTTTCACCTATGCTAATTCAACGGCAATTGTTTTTAGCAACTCAAATCCAATCAGATTTTTCCAAAGCATACAGTTTCGTTTCTATGGATGCAATTGTTCCTCAACACACTCATTTTTCACTGGTTTCTGTGAAATGTTACTAAGTTGTATAATTAAAAGAACAAGGAGGGGTCTTCCCTGGTGGCGCGAGTGGTTGAGAGTCCGCCTGCCGATGCAGGGGACGCGGGTCCGCGTCCCCCGGGTCCGGGAAGATCCCACATGCCGCGGAGCGGCTGGGCCCGTGAGCCATGGGCGCTGAGCCTGCGCGTCCGGAGCCTGTGCTCCGCAACGGGAGAGGCCACAACAGTGAGAGGCCCGCGTACCGCAAATAAAAAGAAAAAAGAACAAGGAGGGATAGATCCTGGTTTTGTGGGGTCTGAAGCTTATACAATTTGGCAGCCCTTTTTGAAGGAAAAGAAAGCTAAATTACAAATATAGAACTAGACACAAATATCGATACCTATTTCGAATGAGAAGAGAAATCACAGGTTTCCACTCTTTGAAAAAGTGGAAAAACTATAAATGTCACAAAATTTCGAGAAAGAGATAATAATATTTTTATTAATTAACTACCTCTCACGTGGCTAAAATCTTTTTATCCTATAACTTCTGACCACAAACTCTTAATCACTTCTTTATATGACAATCATTTTGTAATAATGTCTTCTCTGGAAAGGCTAGAATTCAGTATTTTCTTTAGCAGGGTTTAATCACTTTGTTTATACTTGGAACACATAAAACTGAAATTTCTCACCATTTGTAGTACTGATACAGGTTGTGCCCTGGAACCACAGAAATTGATCAATTCTATTTTACATGATTTCCATCAAATAAAGGAGAGGATATAGGGTGAGTATACCTGTTAAAGCTATACTTTCAAGCATATTCCCGACAGGAGAGAACTTCTGTTTTGACTACTTGTCATTCTAACTGAGTCCTCTGCTCACAGTTTTACTCATTTGATAATTGAATTTTCCATAGACTAATTCCTGGCTCTGTATATTTCAAACCTTATTTCTCCTCCACATACCTCTGGTGCCAGGCACCATAGAATGTATTCATATTGAAATATGCTCTCTGATCCTGCACTTGTAGGTCACAACATCAGTGAGTAGGTATAATGAGGTGGTAGGAGCATTTCTGGAAGCCATTTCCACATTGGAACGGCTAGATAAATCTTCACATAGAAATGACTTTGAACCACACAAATATAGCCCGTTTAATCCAGTCTAAATATATCCCTACCTCAACTTCCCATTAGCAGTCGCTTCAGTGACCCCTGACATTTGGGGAAGTGGAAAGAGACAGTAGTTTTAACCAACTACCATTAAAATATTTTACTTCGAAATAGATGGCTAGCGGGCAGCAGCTGCATAGCACAGGGAGATCAGTTCTGTGCTTTGTGACGACCTAGAGGGGTGGGATAGGGAGGGTGGGAGGGAGACGCAAGCGGGAGGAGACATGAGGATATATGTACATGTACAGCTGATTCACTCTGTTATAAAGCAGAAACTAACACACCACTGAAAAGCAATTATACTCCAATAAAGATGTTAAAAAAATATTTTACTTTGAAAAATATTTTAAAACATGAAACCAATCTGATAAAGGACTGTTCTCTAAAATATACGAAGAATCTTCAAACTCAACAGCAAGAAAATGAGCAACTCAATTAAAAAATGGGCTGAATAATGCCGTTTGCGGCAACATGGATGGACCTAGAGACTATCGTACTAAGTGAAGTAAATCAGAAAGAGAAAGACAAATACCATATGATGTTAGTTATATGTGGAATCCAAAATACAACACAAATGAACCTATCTACGAAACAAAAACAGACTCAGACATAGAGAACAGACTTGTGGCTGTCATGGGGGGGCGGGGCACAGAGGTGGAGGGAAGGATTGGGAGTTAGGGATTAGCAGATGCAAACTATTATATACAGGATGGATAAACCACAAGGTCCTACTGTAGAGCACAGGGAACTATATTCAACATCCTATAATAAACCATAATGGAAAAGACTATGAAAAAGAATATATATACATATGTGTATATATATATACATATGTGTATATATATATATATATATATATATATATATAACTGAGTCACTTTGCTGTTCAGCAGAAATTAAACACAACATTGTAAATCAATTATACTTCAATAATTTTTTTATTTTTATTTTTTGTTTGTTTTGTTTTGTTTTGTTTTTGTGGTACGCAGGTCTCTCACTGTGTGGCCTCTCCCATTGCCGAGCACAGGCTCCGGACGCGCAGGCTCAGCGGCCATGGTTCAGGGGCCCAGCCGCTCTGCGGCATGTGGGATCCTCCCGGACCGGGGCACGAACCCGTGTCCCCTGCATCGGCAGGCGGACTCTCAACCACTGCGCCACCAGGGAAGCCCCAATAATTTTTTGTAATGGGCAAAAGAGCTTAACAGACACTTCATCAAAGAAGATATGCAGATGGCAAATAAGTATATGAAAAGATGTTCAACATCACATGTCCTTAGGGAACTGCAAATTAAAGCAGCAGTGAGATACCACTACACACCTACGAGAATGACTAAAATCCAAAACACTAACAACATCAGATGTTGGTGGGGATGTGTAGCAATAGGAATTCTCGTTCATCGCTGGTGGGAGCATAAAGGGTACAGCCACTTTGGAAGAGCACCAGAGGTTCCTTACAAAACTAATCACACCCTTACCATACAGTCCTGCAGTCATGCTTCTTGATATTCACCCAACTGAGTTGAAAATTTATGTCCATACAGAAACCTGCACATGGAAGTTTATAGCAGCTTTATTGATAATTGCCAAAACTTGGAGGCAACCAAGATGTCCTTCAGTAAGTGAATGGATAAATAAACTGTGGTACATCCAGATAACAGAATATTACTCAGAAGTAAAAAGAAATCAGCTACTGAGCCATGAAAAGACATAGAAGAAACTTAAATGCACGTCACTAGGTGAAAGAAGCCAATCTGAAAAGATTTCATGCCCTATGATTCCAACTATATAACATTCTGGAAAAGGCAAAGCTATGGAGACAGTAAAACGATCAAGGGCTTATCAGAGGTTATGGAGGAGGGAAGGAGGAATAGGCAGAGCACAGAGGATTTTTAGGGCAATAAAACTGTTCTGTATGATAATACAGTGATAGATACATGTCATTATACATGTTTGCATAGGGAACGGAGAAGTCCGGCTCTTTGTTGAACCAATGAACCAGAGGATGGTAAAGAGAGTTTCTACTGTCATTGCTAACATTTGTTGAACTTTGACTGCATATCAGACAGCGCTACATTCTTTACATAACAACATCTTTTAAACCTTCACAGCAGCCCTATTATTATTATCAATTTAGAGAGGAAGAAACTGAGGCTCTGAGAAGTGACATGAGTTACCAGAAGCCCTACGTACAGATAGTCAGTGAAGCTGGGATTCAAACAATGGTGCCCAAGGCTCCCCTGAGTCATGCTGCCTTAATCCAGGACTTTGGGTGACATATTTTCCCCTCTACCTTTTTTATCATTTGCATAATTGTGCAGTAGTACCTGCCTTGAAGCCTTCCCTGAGGTTGTGCACATAGAAGTCCAAATGAGGTCATGGAACAGAGAAGAACACTGTTAATTGTGAGATGCTGTATGTATTTGTCAGGATCCAGCCAGAAAACAGAAACCACTAAAGGTCTTTCAGACAGAGGGAGTTTAATAAAGGGAACTGACTACCCCAATGATGGAAGAGCTGAGACGCCAACAGCAAGTGATCAGAGATGGAGCCAAGGAGAAGAGGCAGCAGCTGCAGGAGATGCTTCTGGAAGCAGAGAATGACATAGAAATGACATCATAGAAATGACACAGAAATACCCTGGCTTCTCTCCTTCTGTCACTCTCCAGTTTTCCAGCACTTTCCCCATCAGCCAACCCTTTCCAACAGGCTGGGAACCAGAGCTTCCTATGATACAGAGAAAAGCACAGAAGGGAAAGAATAAGAAGTAGATTTGAGGGCAAGCTTGCTGTTAACCACGCCACCCATATGCAAGATACTATTATTAGAGGAGAGAACTGCAGGGTCCCAATTAACAAGAGGAGGAGGGATAGACACAGGATTCCAAAATATCACTCAGTTTTTCTTCTCCCAGAACAAACGTGTGAGAATACAGTGAAAAGATTCAACCAGGAGATCCCACATTTCTGGATAAAATCTGGACTGTACAAAACTGAAGAGGTGGTGGGGCAGATAAGGAAAGTGTAGGTGGATAGTTTATACATTCTATTCTGCCTGAAACCAAGCTGCAAACGGATAGCACTCAGAAATTAGGGTTTATTTTCTTCTTAAAATACAGAGAAGCCTCAGGACTGATGGAAGTGACCTGTCCTCCTCTGAAGGGGCCTCTGGTGAGGAGGTGTGGAGAGCTCAGCCCCGGAGACCAGGAATGACACTGTCCTGGCTCCTTTGATCCATCAGAAACTGACAGCCTTCCCGTCCAGCAGTCGGCCCAGGCAGAGGCGGCTCTGGATGCTCCTGCTTAAGGGTGTATATGGGAGAGAGCAAGCAGCTCCAGCCCCAAGCCACTATTCCCACTTCTCTCTTCATCGATGCTCTGCCCTGGATTCTATCTTAAGAGGCAAATGCAGTTCCAGCGAAGCATTCTGAACACCGTTGCTCCACCAGGCCTGGCGTTGGCAAACAGTTCCTGAGTCCAGGACTGTCTGTCCCCATTTGCCTCGGGAGCTGCCAACACCTTATGCTGTAGCCTTGTAAACCACATTCATTTCCTTGGGGTACGTGCCCTCTCTTCCCTGGGGGTGGAATACACTACGACTTCTTATCAAGTTAGCACGGACTCAACTCTCAGTAAATGTCACTTCCCCATGTAAGTCCTCGCTGACCACCCTCCAAAAGTGGTCTGTGTTTCATAGCACCTGTGCTTGTCCTTGTTATTACCCTCCATTTTTACTACTCGTGGAAGGACCTAGACCCAGGGTCTGCAACTACAACCAGTGGGCCAATGCAATCCATTGCCAGTTCGTGTGAATAAAGTTTTATTGGAACACAGCCGTGTTCATTCATTTACATATTGTCTATGGCAGCTTTCACACTACAAGGGCTGATTTAAGCCATTGCAACAGAGACCTACAGCCAGGGATCTTTCTAAATGTACATCTAAAATTAAAATCTTAAATCCTCTTTGTGTCTCTCTGTTGGCTTCAGGATAGCAACCAAACTCAAAGAACAGCAACAAAAAAAGTGTTATTGGCCTGAAATCTAGGACGGATGGATAAGCAGATGATTTATAGGGGACACACCAGGATCAGTAAAAGCATGAAGCACATAGCACAGTACTCAGCATGACACAGTCATGTGACAATGTCAGTTTCCTTCATTCCAACCCCCGGTACCTTCAGGATCTGCAGCTTTACAAAGTGAGCAGACGGCAGATGTGGCAGAGTTCATCATGCAGTGCTAAGGAGTTCTGCGTTACCACAGGCCTGACTATATTTGTGCACTTTACATAAAAACAAATCAAGACCATACTTAAGTTAAAGACTGTGCAATGCACAATTGGGTTATTCTGTTTACTCCTCCACCCACTCATTCATTTATTCAACAAACATTTATGTAGCATCTATGCTAAGCCAGGCAGTGGGCAAGATACACAATATAAGAATTGCATAAGAATGGGGAGAAAAGATTAAACTGCTCCCAAGCTTACTCCTGAGGTTATTTTATTTTATTTGTTTATTTATTTTTAAATTTTATTTATTTATTTTTGGCTACATTGGGTCTTCGTTTCTGTGTGAGGGCTTTCTCCAGTTGCGGCGAGAGGGGGCCACTCTTCATCGCGGTGCGCGGGCCTCTCACTATCGTGGCCTCTCGTTGCGGAGCACAGGCTCCAGACGCGCAGGCTCAGTAGTTGTGGCTCACGGGGCTAGTTGCTCCGCGGCATGTGGGATCTTCCCAGACCAGGGCTCGAACCCGTGTCCCCTGAATTAGCAGGCACATTCTCAACCACTGCGCCACCAGGGAAGCCCCCTGAGGTTATTTTAAATGAAACAAGGGGTATTCAATCACAAGACGGAGCGTAGAGAAAGTAACAATAGAAACCGGCATCCCCACGAAACGATGCTTAAGGCACCAAGTTCCGCAATGGAACGTGAAGTTGCAAACTCTTCAGGAGTCCCCATGCTGGACTGTCCAGAGCTCTTCTCACCAAGTGAATTCAGAGTCGTCAGCTCGGCCCCCTCCCCCAGCCACGTCCAAGAACAGAATCCAGCCAGGGGCCTCAAACAGGCAGAAATATTTATGCCACATCCAGAAGACCAAACCTATGAGACGGAGCTGATGCCACTTGAAAGGAATCGGGGTGGAATCTTCGGAGATTAAGAAAGTGACAGTGACCAAGATGCAGAGGGGGAGAGGGGTGAGAAAAAGGAGAGATTAAAGCAGTTGGGCCATCCGTTATTTTGATGTGTGCCTTTTTCTATTTCAAAGGGAATTAAGGGAGATGAATTAAGACTTCATTAGATCCCAGCAACTTCAGGTATATTAATCCGTCTTCCATTTGCAATAAGACTCACCAGTCTCTGCAGGGTCGGGGTGAAGGAAAGAGAAAGCTATCGATATGTTGCTGGGACCGCCCTGTGCCCCCTGCCTCTCGCCTCTGGTCACTTTCCCTTTCATGCCTTTGTTTGACATATAGGAAAGAATCATGAGGTGTTGAGTATCATTAACTTCCAAACACCTATGAAATCAGTAGGAAAGTGCAAACACTGCGGACCCCAACCGTCTCTGCCAATGATCTGTCCTAAAGTCCTCCCCTTTGGAGATGAAAAGAAAGAGCTTGGCAGGCGGACAGTCTCAGGGAGAGAGGAATGAACGAACAGGAGGGGGGACACGCAGGATAAATGAAAATATGATTGACTTCTTACCTCGGTCCGGCTCACACATGGTTCTGAGCATTTAATAAACGGGTTGACACTCCGAGTTCCCCTCATTAGGAGAACGTGGAGACCTGGATTATCGTAAATCAGAAGGCCAGGTTATCAAAGCTTGTGATCTTTAACTGTGTCAGGGCGCCCTCCTGTCTGCTTATGGAGACAGTAACCCGAAAGCTGCAAAGAATTAGCCGCTGCGCCATGATTTAATGCACACACATCCCTGAAGGAGGTGGGAGGCCAGGCCAGGCAGGGGAAGGTTTTGCCCAGGTACCCAGCCCAAGGAGCGCTGTCTCTGGGATGCATGGCACCTGGTGGATAGGCGTGAGGGATGACCCTATAATGGACCAAGTAACAGACCTATGTGTTTGATGAGACTGGGAGCTAGCCCTGGAAAACTCTGAATCCTAGGTTTCCCAGTCTACCTTCACATCAAAATCTAATGCAAAACTGTTTGGTAATTTCTAATAAAGACACATCGATCCCCAGACTCAAAAACTGCATCCAAGAGAAATGAATGCATAGATCCACAAAAAGATTTGCAAGCAAATGTTCACAGCTGCTTTATTCATAATTACCCCCAAACGGGAACCAACCCAGATATCCTTCAACAGGAGAATGGATTAACCTACACTGGTACATCCATACAATGGAATAATATTCAGCAATAAAAAGAAACAAACTCCTGATACATTCAACAACATGAAAGAATTGCACAGATCTAGTGTTGAGTGAAAGAAGCCAGACACAGGAAAGTACACACTGCATGAGTCCATTTATGTGAAGTTCAAAGGCAGGAAAACTAGTCTATGGCGGGACTTCCCTGGTGGTCCAATGGTTAAGACTTTGCCTTCCAATGCAGGGGGTGCGGGTTCAGTCCCTGATTGGGGAGCTGAGATCCCATACGCCTCTCGGCCAAAAAACCAAAACATAAAACAGAAGCAATATTGTAACAAATTCAATAAAGACTTAAAAAAAATAAAAAATAAATAAATTTTTTTTAAAAACCCTAATCTATAGCAATAAAAGTGAGAAGAGTAGCAGGTGAGAAGGACGTGATTGGGAGCATAAGGGAACTTTCTGGGAGATGGCAACGTTCTGAGTCTTAATCTGGATGATGGTTACAGGGGCAGATACATTTATAGAAACTCACCAATCAATACAGTTAATAGCTGCATATTTTAGTATGTCTAAATTACATCCCAATAACATACCTCAAAAACAAAAAACAAATAAATGAATAAATGTAGATTTTAGGGTCTTTGCACATGCTTTGCCTGGAGTTCCTTTTGCCTGGGGTATCCCCCCACCCACCGCCTTCCCAATATTTTCAAGGCTGGCCCCATTGTATCATTCAAGTCTTAGCTTAACCATCACCTGTTCAACAGAGCTCAGCCATTCTCTGTTGCATGGTCCTGTTTTTTTCGTTTGTTTGTTGGTTTGTTTTCATCTTGCTAATTATGCTCTGAAATTATCTTGTGTTATGTATTTGTTTATTCTCTGGCTCTTCCTCCAGCCCCACATAGACTGGAAACTCTCGAAGGAGAAGGGTGTTATCCAGCCTCAGACCTGACTTCTTGGAGGACATCAGTGCACGTTCTCACCTCTGGTTTCTGGTTGAGTTTTGGCCAATGGGGAAATCATAGCAGGAGGCTGAATGAAAAAGGGAGTGGGAGATTAAGGTGTCTTCTAACTTGTGAGGTCGCGACAAGCTAGCTGCGTCTCTAGGTCAGTGGTTGCCAACTGGGGATAATGTTGCCTCCCGGGGGACATTTGAGATGTCTGGAGGGCACTGCTGGCAACCAGTGGGTAGAGGCCAGGGATGCCGCTAAACACCCTGCAATGCACAGGACAGAGCCCCCAACAAAGAATTGTCCAGCTCCAAATATCAACAGTGTCAATGTTAAGAAAACCCATTCTAGATGAACGTCACAGCTCACCTAAGGAGGACCTCTCTCCATAGCTCTCTCCCTCCAGGTACAGGTAACAATCCCCACTTCCTTCAGGTCTAGGGGTTGTAAAAGCCCCAATGTTGCTATAGCTCCCAGGTACTACACTATACTTTATGCTTCTGCTATATCCCAGCCCCGTCCCTGTATTAGCCCCTTTATGAAACTCCTCAAATTATGCAATTCTATAGCCTATGGGCTATTCTGTCTCCCAGTGGAACCCTGACAGGTATGCCATTTCATCTCCAACAGCTAAGCATCCAGTAAATATCAATAAGTATCTGCTAAATTAACTAAGTAATTAATAAGTGAGGCTCTCCCCAGGAAATTTGGATTTAGAAGTCAAAGATAAATCTTGGAACCTACCACTTCTAAAAGATTCCCCGGGTGATTCTAGAACAATACGCTCATGTATCAATGGGGAAACTGAGGCCCAGGGGAGGGGAAACTACTTTTTCAGGGTCACACCGTTTTGAGGTCTGAGGTTCAGAAAGGACGCGGTCTTGACGTCGATTGTTAATACTGTTATCCTTTGTTATTCTCCTTGAACTGTTTTTCTCATAACATTGCCAATTCCTTTGAGCATAATGCAGATCCCGACCTCCTGGATGTCCAAGAGGAACATTTAAGCTGTGAGATCCTAATCCATTTACACATGACTCTGAATGTCCAAGGCCGGAGGGGCAGATCCGCAGAGGGGCAAAAACCCTGAGGACAGATATTTCTGGCTCAGTCCCAAATTCTGCCACATCCAAGCTCCTTGACCTACTAAGATTCAGTCCCCTTGTCTGGAAATTGGAGATGATAGAGTTTACCATTCAGGTTTGGTCTGAGGCCTCCATGAGATTATATCTATAAAGTGCGTGGCCAAGTGCCAGGCGCAGAGTAGATTACAGAGGGCGGTGGTGGCAGCTGAGGGCCCTCCAGCCCAGTTCTCTGCGTTTGGTGCTCCAGAATCGAATACTCAGAGTCCCCAATATGACTGGGCAAAAAAATAACTTGAATCCAAAAAAAAAAAAAAAAAATAAGAGATTCAACCCTCTATAGTCTTGGCTAAAATATGGGCTGTAGAAAAGCCAGTCCCTAGCCACTGAGGTCCAGACAGGAGGTTTAAATTGCTTACAATAGGTTT
>NW_006774909.1:33004-52413 GCF_000442215.2 Lipotes vexillifer
CATTCCTTTGTGAATTCGAGAGGACAGCCTTCCTCTAGGTGTTCTCAAAAGAGTGGAATTAGCATCTCACATTTTACTTCCCTCTTCACACCCAGATTAGTCTTTAACACTGGGGAACTTTCAGGTTTTCCACTCAGAAGAGAGAATTGGCTGGTAAAAAAGAAGACTACCTCTGTTCCTCCATAACTTGGGGGCACTGTGGAGATGTGAGCATTGATTAGTCAGAGAGAAAACCAAAAAGGTGGGCTTTTGGTATAATTTAGACCTAAGGAAGGTCCAAAGGAATGGTGAGCATAAGAGAATACTCTCTTTAATGGAGACTTAAATGCAACAGCTCCACTACTATCTTTTCAAATATTTATTTATTTATTTATTTATTTATTTAGGCTGTGCCGGGTCTTAGTTGCGGCACGCGGGCTTCTTAGTTGCAGCATATGAACTCTTAGTTGCAGCATGTATGTTGGATCTAGTTCCCTGACCAGGGATCGAACCCCTGGCCCCCTGCATTGGGAGCGTGGAGTCTTACCCACTGGACCACCAGGGAAGCCCCTCCAGTACTCTCTAATTCTGAGACTCAGGCTCTTCCTTCTGGAAACTGGAGAGATATCAGTACCTGCCCCATGTGGTCAAGGTAAGGACTGACTTACCTTGAATCTACACACAGTTGCAGTAATTATTTACTACCTACAATTTTGTACGCTACCTTTTTCAGTGAATACTCTCTGTCATTGTGTATTGTCCCCAAGGAAAATCGCTTTAATTCCTTTTTCAAATTAGATAGCACTGTTTACTGTAGAAAATTTGAACAATATATATAGAAGACTAATGAAGAAAGCAAAAGCCCCTGAATCCCCAGCATCCTAAGACAGCTACCATTAACGTGTGGGGAATGCTCTGTCATGCATCTCTCTTTTTTTTTTTTTTTTTTTGGATGGAGACACTTCACTCAGATCCCTGCCTCCACCTTTTCATGGCCTTCATCTCTGTGTCTGTTCTTCTCTTCTTGTGAAGCGCACTTGTCACTAGATTTAAGGCCCTACCCACATAATCCAAGGTGACCTGACCTCAACATCCCAAATTTCGGACTTCCCTGGCGGTCCAGTGGTTAAGAGTTTGCCTTCCAACGCAGGGGGCGTGGGTTCAATCCCTGGCTGGGGAGCTAAGATCCCACATGCCTCAGTGGCCAAAAAACCAAAGCATAAAACAGAAGCAATATTGTAACAAACTCAATAAAGACTTTAAAAATGGTCCACATCACAAAAAAATCTTAAAAAAATTTCCTAATGTAAGTACATCTGCCAAGATCCTTTGTCCAAAGAAACTCACATTTGCGGTTTCCAGGTGAACATATCTTTGCCGGGGGCAGGGGGTCCGGGTTGGGGGCCACCGATCAACCCACTACAAATGGGCATAATAATAGTTGCCTCCTAGAGTTACTGTGATGAACAGCTTAGATGGGATAACGTGTATGCAGCTCTTGGCACATGATAAATTGTCAATAAATGCTGTGTATTAATAATCTTATCCGAAGGGCATTGTTTCTTGAAATCCTTTCTGGATGAACAAAGTAAGATGTAAATAAACAAACCTAAATGAATAATTTTGAAGTTCAGATGCATGCCAACAATGTGGTTTTCTTGGATTCTCTACGAGCTCTCTCTAGTGTCTTAAAGAGGAGACTTTTGATATATTTATGCTCTGATTTTTTCCCCTCTCTCCTCGCTGTAGTTTCTCTCTTCTCTCTGGTCTTCCTTCTTCCTGTCATAGCTCAGCAGTTTGGCCATTTTACTTGGGAAAAAAAGAAGGCTTCAGAATGCATGGATTCATTCGAATCAATTAGGTGAATTACAGTTTATTTAGAATGAAAAAGCTACCATGCATCTCAACGTGTTGCTTTTCATGATTTTGTGACATCGAGGTTAAATAGAAATTCTTTTCAGCTTCCTTATTTTGAGGTACAGAGTTGCTCTGATATTTTTTTAAAATCTGATAAATGAAAATCAAGATTTATAAAAGTTGAAAGAGGAAGCAACTCTTCGCCGCACAAAAAGATCTGTCCTTGACCAAAAGATGCTCCTGGCGCATTTCTGGCAACTTGATTTACAAGAGGTGGGTAATAATAGAGCAAGAAGAACAATGGAGTCAGAGTCCAGAGAAGTGTTTTATTCTGGGCTATGCTACCCTCTAGCTGTGTGGCATCTGCTGGTAAAGTAACCTCTCGTGATTTTCCTGCTGTAAAATGAGAGAGGCTTGGAAGCCATGACAGCTAAGGTGACTCCCAGGTCTGACCTTCTAGAGCCCATCAGCCAAGTGCAAACATTTCTCACTCATCCTTCAAAAGAGTTAATTTCAATCCTTTCACCAGTGACCAGGGAAGAATTCGAGTTGAATTCAGCAAATTTTCTGCAGTTGAAACTCCTAATGGCATTTGTTGACTTGGAACCTCCCAGGGCTTTTGATCTAAGAACAGGACGTTCTGAAATGAATGAGCAAGACAGGAAATAAGCCAACCCACACAGGAGGATGAATAACGGTCTCAAGACAATACACTCAGACTGGTCCCGAGGCTGTGTGTCCACTTGTCCAGTAGCAGGATCCGAGGTGAAGCCCAGGAATGAAAAAGCAAGGAGGACCTTTGCGAACAGGAGATTTGGTTTTTCTCATAGAGAGGTAGCTTAGACACGGACCACGTTTTCTAATTCCTGGTCCATCACATCACATTTTATGCAGAACTGGCGTTTGGCAAGAACTCACTGACTCGTTGACTGTCAGCTACTCAGAAAGAATAGGGGACAGGTTATCTCCTAGAGAACATGGACCATGGGGAGGAACTTCCGTGAGCTCAGTAGTGGGAGGAAATATGGATGGAGATGAATACATTTTGGACCTGGTTGAGCACTTGCTCTCCATGCCCTGTTGATCCACAATTCTCCACTTACCTCCTGGGCCTTAGTTTCATCATGGTCATCATTATCATCCTTATAATAAGCATCACCACCCCTTCTCCGTTCCCTTCTTCTCTCCCTCCTCCTCCTCCTTCTGTTTCTCCTCATCATACTCTTCATTGCCACCATCACAGCTTCCATTTTTTTCAGTGTTTACTATATATCGGACAATATGCTAAGTACTTTCCTTTCACTTCCTCACACCATCACAATAATCTTACAGAGTCCTGGTTTCCTCCCCCAAATCGATAATGAGCGTAGGATTTGGGTGCAATTAGTTTACTGGGGGAGGTGAGCCCAGGCAATACAAGGAGAGAGGGAGAGACAGCGAGGAAAGCAGAAATTAAAGGTGCATTCACGAGAGATTAGTGCTGAGGTTAACTGGGGCACAATCCGGCTTGCGGACCTCCTAAGAACACTGAGCACACCTCAGAATTCTCCCAGTGAGGGAGCGCGATCTTTACTCACAGCATCTCATTTCTCCTTGGTTGAGGTTACTGCTGGGGGTGTCAATCTGTGGAGTTTCTGATCTGCCCCATCCTGGGCAGTCAGAGAAAGCCCTTGGGCAGAGGGACGGAACATTAGCATATTGGGAACTGCCCACCTAAGCTATAGGTGGCTTGGGAGGTAGGAGGGGACAAGGAGATAGAGGTGGGCACTAACAGCATCTATGATACTATTATTACTCCAGTCTTAGAGGTGGGGAAACTTGAAATTCAGAGAGGTGAAGTAACTGGCCTGGATCACAGCGCTCCTAAGTGATGGGTTTGGGATTTGAACCTGGGTCTGTAGATGCCAGGGCTTGAGCTCCTCAGCCCCAACCACTAAAGGCGGGGGTAGTACTAAACTGTCTTCACCCACAATTCACCATCTCTGGTTCTACTTGACAAGATTCAGAGTTGGGAGAGAGGGGTTTTCACATTCTCCTTTCCCACGCGTCTCTAACGTCCCTATGATGAGTCCCAGGACAAGGAAGGGAAGAGTTTTGAACATGAAGCTGGGACCCCTGGCAGTCATGAAGCTTCCACCTTCCACGTCATTTGGGTGAACATCCCTCTCACACACCCGTCAATGAGGTCTGAGGCTCTGAAACTTTGGAGAAGTCACATAAACACTCTGAGCCTCAGTTTCCTCATCTGGACTGTGGGAGAGACAATGACATGAGTACCACCTTCATAGGGTTGTGGCCAAAATTCAATGAGATAATGCATGATATGAACATAGCATGGCATCTGGCAAATCATAAGTGCCCAGTAACTGTGAGCTTATTATTTCTATCATACATTATTAATTACTATAATGACCTGGGTCTCTGGTCTCCCACCTAGAATATGATGTTTCCAAAGGGAAAATCAGGACATTACCTGGGGCGGAGCCTAACAAGATAAGGTGACAGGAAAAATAAGGCAAATTCAAACCCCTGTTTCCCTTGATGGTCCTACTGTATCAGGCACCTACAACTGGCCACCATGTATGTGTCTCTAATAGAAGGAGATGATGTCCGTAGAAACCTTTGGATGCCTAGCCAGGTCCAAACTGGGACACATCCCTGTGAAGTTGCCTGGAGTCCAAGTTTGACTTGCCATGGCCCTACTTCTTTCCTTGCATCCCTACCGTCTGTTCTCAACCCAGCAGCAGCCAGAGTGGTCCTATTTTAAAATTATTTTTAAAAAGACAGATCATATCATGCCTCTGTTCAAAATCAGACAGTGGGGGCTTCCCTGGTGGCGCAGTGGTTGAGAGTCCGCCTGCCGATGCAGGGGACGCGGGTTCGTGCCCCGGTCCGGGAAGATCCCACATGCCGCGGAGCGGCTGGGCCCGTGAGCCACGGCCGCTAAGCCTGCACGTCCAGAGCCTGTGCTCCGCAACGGGAGAGGCCACAACAGTGAGAGGCCCATGTACCGCAAAAAAAAAGAAAAAAAAGAAAAAAATCAGACAGTGATTTCCTTTCCTCTCGAAGAAAAGCAAAGCCTTGACCATGGCCGTAAAGACCCCAGGCTGCACGGCCTGAACACGCTCTCCTTTTATCTCTTTGCTTCCTCTCTGAGCACCTTCTCTTGGCTTCCTCCACGTCAGCCATACCGACCCCCCCTTGATGACTCTGAGACCACTGGGTATGCTCAGGCCACTTGCACTGGCTGTTCCCTCCTTCTGGAATGTTCTTCCTCCATGGCACTGGCTCACTTCTTTGCTTCCTTCAAGTCTTTGTCAAATGTCCCCTTCTCAATAAGGACATCCCCAGCTACATCATCTAAATTACAGGAGTCCCTCATCCCCACCTAACTGCCAAGACTCAACCCTCCTTAGCCTACTCCATGTCTCTATTGACCTTTAACAGACTCTGTAACTTGCTATTTACCTATTTATTAGTTCATAGTTTATGGTCTGTCTCCCTCCCAACAGAAGAGTGGTTCTCAACCAAGAGTGATTTTTGCCTCCAAGATGTTTAGCAAAGTCTAGAGATATTTTTGGTTGTCACAACTGGGGAGGGGAGCTGCTGACATCATCAGGTGGACAGAGGTCAGGGATGCTGTTAAATATCCTACAATGCACAGGCCAGCCCGCGTCCACCCCTGCCACCACGACAATGAATTCTCCAGTTCAAAACGTCAGGAGCGCTAAAGGTGAGGAAACATGCTATAGAATGAAGCTTCACAAGGACAGGGCTTGTTGCCTGATTTCGTTGTTGTTATTGTCTATTGCTATATCCCAACATCTAGAACAGTGTCTGGCACACAGCCATCACTCAGTAAATACTTGGGGTGAATAATCCCTAGAAGTGGTTCCCAGAGTGTAGACTTCCCAACTCATTGATATCTCAAGAAATGCAAAATTATTCTTCAAATCAGCAGCAGAACAAATAAACAGGCCAGAGAGTGAGAAAGATCCAGATCCTTGTTTGGAAAGGAATCATTTTCACCGGAAAGGAAGAAAGATGTCCCTCCAACAGCCCCACCCGGAACTCACACAATGTGTTCTAAGTTTAACACATCTTGTGCTCTCTCTGCTGAAACCCTTGGCTCCAGCCCATAATATCCCTGAATCCAGGAAACCATTATGACTGATCAGGGTCAAAGGTTGGTTCTATTGTAACCCACTTCCTCCATCAGAGTTTTAAATTTGGAAAAACGTTCTTATTGTTATCGTGTGGAATGTCAGCTCTCAGATAACCTCAGAATTAGTTTTATTTGTCTACCATGACCCCCCCCGCACCACCCAAAAAAAGGACCAAAAAAAATGCAGAGCGTAATATTTAGTAGAGTGCTACTAAATATTACGTTTCCTCAGAACGTCATATTCATAGACAAGAAGTCAGATAAAAGCCAGCTGATATTTTCAGCCTTTAACTGAATAAAAGGAAGGAGAGGTTGTCAGATTCCCAGAGGGCCCCCCAAATGAAATTCCATTCTTTTTTTTAAGATGGCTAGGCTGGGAAAAAGATTAGAACCCTAAAGGAATAGCAATTTTAGGTGATGGTAAGTACTTAAAACTTTAAGGAGGTTGTTCTAGTTGCCTCGGAAATTTCGGGGATATTGTGCCCACCTCTTAGACCAAGAAGACTCATGGTACCCATAGGTATATCAGATATATCTCTGGATCTGGCCGGGAAGAGAAGAGGAGGCAAAGGGCAGGTGATGAGTGTGCCGCGTCTTGGAATTATGTACAGTAATTAAATGGCAAGAAGACGGTTGTTTGGGCCAAAAGTGTAAAACAGTTGGCACATTGCCATCTTTGGGAGGCATGCATGCTAGAGGAAGGAGTCAGCGGAAGGCCTTTGATGCACTTACAAGGTCAAAAAAGTTACTCTAGCCAATTCTTCAAATATTCATGGAGCCCCCTACTCTGCATAAGGCTTGGTGCAGGATGCTAGCAGTACAAAGACAAAGGCACTAGAGTGTGATGCCAAATGTGTGGGCTTTGGCATGGGTTTAGATCCTTGCGCTGCCGCTTACTTCCTAGATGAGACTGAGCATCTTACTTAATCCCACGAAGACTTAGCTTCCTCATCTGTAAAATGGCGTTGAAAGTACTAGTTACCTACCTTCTGGGGTTGTTGTGAGGATGCTATTTGGCAAAGTACTCAACACGTGGAAAGTATTCAACAATTAATGATAGTATTATTAGAAGTAAGATGAGATCCCTCCCCTTACAGTGCTCATAATCTAGTGGGGCATATATCTTCATAATTAAAAGAGCAACCAACATTTATTGTGCATTCACTCTGTGCCAACTTCTATACCATATGCTTTACAAATATTATCTCATTGAATCCCACAACCACCCGTGATAAACGTAAGTGCTGTTCAATAATATGCCTGGTTCGCTTTCTGCCCTTAGGACAATTGTGCTTCCCTACGTCTCTTATATTTGGGTTGGACCAAGTTACTAATTCTGGCCAATAGAGTATGGGAGACAATTATGCCTGTCACTGCCTGGCTGGAGCATCTAATTGCCAGTGCATGACCCTGAAGCATATGACCTTCCCCTTGCCACCATGAAAAGTGCCACTCCAGTTGGCCATGGTCGCCATATGGATTGAGTTGCTAGTTGCCCAGAGTGCCATACTTGCCTACTAACACACCCTGTACTGGCTCCTTTCCATTCCTTTCTGGTTTCCTCACTTCCCTATCAATGCTTCCTGGAATCACTTCCCAAAAAATTCTTCTTGCATTCAAATCCTAGTTGCTTTGGGGTTTACCCACTCCGAAATAGCCCGTCTTAACCCATCGAGGTTAAATCTTGCAAATCCCATTTAGAATTATCCAGAGATGAGCTAAACTCACTATCAGGTCAGCAAAGTGGGTGTTGAGCTAACCCATTAATCCAGCTTATCTTGAAATATCTTCTGCTTTTGTAAATGTTCTTTGGTTACTCTTAGTCTGAAGGTGGGGATGATAGAAAAGAGGTCCCTGCTGGTACGCAAAGAACATACAGCATGAGTAAGAAATCAATCTGTGTTGGTTTAAGCCATTGCGATTTAGAAGTTGGTAATTACTGCAGCAAGACTTTGCCTCTCCTGACTCTTATACAACCCTCTAGGATAAATAGCATTCTCATCCCCACTCTGTAGGCAGAGAACTTGAGCACAAAGGTCAAGTGACCTGCCTGGCTTCTAGATCTCACATTTAGCAAGTGTAGGGGGCAGAATTCACCCCCATTTCCAAGTCCAAAGTTCGTGCTCGAAACCACTCTACCATATGGATTAAAAGAATGTAAGTAGGGGCTTCCCTGGTGGCACAGTGGTTGAGAGTCCGCCTGCCGATGCAGGGGACACGGGTTCGTGCCCCGGTCCGGGAAGATCCCACATGCCGCGGGGCAGCTGGGCCCGTGAGCCATGGCGGCTGAGCCCGCGCGTCCGGAGCCTGTGCTCCGCAACGGGAGAGGCCACAACAGTGAGAGGCCCGCGTACCGCCAAAAGATAAAAAAGTAAAAATAAAAAAATGTAAGTAAAGATCAGTAGAGAAATATAGGTAAGTAAAGAATTATAAGAGGACTTTAAACAACACGAAGACTTTGTCGACAGTGTAGGACACCTACTCAAGGTAAACCACGCCTTCTCCTGAGAACTGCAAACAGGACGCAAAAACACTCGGTTGCCTAAAATAGGCTGACACCTCTGCTGTCGACAAAATGACCAAGTGTAGCATCCAGAACTGAGAAGACACTCAATACCCATTAATATGTGAACACCAGGATGAGCAAAACGAGGGAGTGCAGGAGAGATAGATCTCTTTACCTATCGCCATCCGCCACCGTGTCACACAGGGCAGATAAAGAGAATCTCTGGGCAGGAGATCGGGCACGTCTTGCTTCCTCACCTCCTTCATCATCAGTTCAGACTGATCTCATGTGAAGCATCTCTTCCAAGGAAAAAAAAGGGCACCTCCGGGCTTCCCTGGTGGCGCAGTGGTTGAGAGTCCGCCTGCCGATGCAGGGGACACGGGTTCGTGCCCCAGTCCGGGAAGATCCCACATGCCACGGAGCGGCTGGGCCCGTGAGCCATGGCCGCTGGGCCAGCGTGTCCGGAGCCTGTGCTCCGCAACGGGAGAGGCCACAGCAGTGAGAGGCCCGCGTACTGCAAAAAAAAAAAAAAAAAAAAAGGGCACCTCCAAAGTGCTACCAGTCCCACTTCCTGGACTACACAATCGTTACATGATTATCATAGAAGAGATGTGATACACTAGGTAACACTGGGCTGCAGAAAACTAACATGAGTTAAGAACAAATAAAGTAAATAGTAGAGAGACCTGGAAATCCAGTGAGAAGGACTAAAGTATCTTCCTCTTCATATGTAAAACAGGCAGGTCTTTATAAATTTGGGGAACCCTGAACCAAAAGGAAAACCCTCAGAGGAGCAGAATTTCCTACCTGGCATCCTTTACCCTGTGATCTTTGTCTGTAAGCTGATGCTGTTGATGCTGTTGATGCCTGGCCTCTATCCCCTCACCACTGAAGGTTTTCATGCTTGCCAAAGACATCTTCCTGCAAGCCAGGGCCAGGCCAGAGTGAGGAGAATAAGGCTGACCCTGCACTCCCACGACCTGAGAGTTAGCACCTCCCTACATTCGGAGGCTAAGCACCTCAGTCCCCTTACCCAAGTCCCACAGGTACAAGCACCTGTGTCCTCCTGCCTGGGGCTTTCTCAACTTGAAGGAGCAGGTTCAGCCTTGAGCAGAGCAGGCCAGAATTGCCAGGGAGTTGATGAGCCCAAAAGTAGCCTCTCAACCGATGACAAATGTAAGATAGAGGATGAATGTTCCTGCTTCCCTGCTTCTCAGGTGAAACAGCTCTGAAGCATGCTGGACACCACCCTTCAGAAGTCCTAAGTATCGGGCTGTCAGATTTAGCAAATAATAATACAGCAAGCTCAGTTAACTCTGAATTTCAGATAAACAATGAGAAACAGCATAGGTAGGTCCCATGTAATATGTGGGACATACATTTAAACATTACTTGTTCAGAATTCCCCGGCAGTCCAGTGGTTAGGACTCCACGCTTCCACTGCAGGGGGGCACCGGTTCGATCCCTGGTAGGGGATTCCCGCATGCCACGTGGTTAAAAAAACAACAACATTATTTGCTGTTAACCTGAAATTCAAATTTAACTGGGTGTCTTTTTTTATCTGGCAGCCCTACATCATGGTTGTAACTGGCTTATTAATACACTCTCTTCATTTCCTGATTTCTCTACATGTGTTTCCTGGAATCACTTCTCAGTTAAACTATCTGTCTTCAAATCCTAGTTAATTCTGGAAAACTCCAACCAAAGATAGAGACTTTAAGCCACTAAGCGTAGAGGTGTGGTAGTTTCTCTATTAAATGCCCTCTGCAGTGTATCTGGGCAAGAGCTAAACTCATCACAGATCACCAAAGTGGGTGTGCTCTAACTCATCCTTTCAACCAAAGGTGAAATTCTTCTGCTCTCTGGAAAGTGAGAAAAAAAGACTCATGTCAGTTTCACCAGTGGACCTCAGAAAACGCACTCTAAATGGAGGCCAAGTTGTGTAATAAAGGGAAACACTAGAATTCCATCCCAGTCCCTGCATGGCGTTTCATGATAACCAAGAACACAGGCTCTGGGCAATGAGATTGAGTGTGAGGCTTCATGTGCCTCTTCCGGTGTGCGGTCACATATGTTACCTGAACAGGGGGCTTCACCTGGCTGAGCCTCCATTTCCCCATCTGTCAAACAAGGATAATAATACCTGCCACACAGGACAGTCGGGGGCATTCAGTGACATGATATTAACAAGATCATTGTGATTATCACGCCACCCTCTTGTTGGATTTGTTCAACACAACCCTAGGTTGTCACAGCCCAGAAGTTCTGCTTTCAAGGCAGAAATTGGAGCAATGCCCATAACACGTCCAAGCGTTTTAAATCACTTCTCCAGGCATGAGGCTGTGGCTCTGAACGATTTGCACAGAATGAGTCCCAAAGCCAGGAGAAAGGATGGACACCTTCTGGCAAGTCATCCCACAGTATTTACTGTGGCTGTGGATGAGCAGTGGGTATCTTTTTAGAAGGAACATGAGTTCTTTACCAATTAGTGCCTAACCAGACTGATTCACTCATTCTTACACCTGCCTCTCCCCTGTGTGCATTTGAGTTTGTGACTCCTGATCTAATACTGTTGTGCTCTTTCCAACATCTTTTAAAATGTGTGCTTTCCTCCCAAATCCTTGAATAATGTACGTGGATGATGTTTCAGGGTTTTACGTGGCCCTGGTATCCTAGGTATACCCAATGGGGTCCATGTACTGCAGTTTGAAGGCACAGCTACAGGCAATTTCTGTGTGAATATTTATTTGGTCCTGATCAGGGATAGCCCTCTTCCTGCTGGCAAATAAAAGGGAATCCTAATTTTTGAACAACAGAAAAGAATTCAAGGATCTGTCTTTTCCCAGTTCTCTGTAAGAAAGTTTTAAAACTGTAAAGGTGATCCTCACGTGAATAGTCTCCAATTGGGTGTTTTTTTTTTTAAACCCACCCTAAAAATGTATCAACTCTTTAGCATCAAGCCACTCTTGAATGATGACAAAGTAAGACTTTCAACTCCTAATGGCTTTTTGTTTTCAATTTTTTGGTTTTTTTACCCAAATCACATCTTACGTGACAAAGACTTTTTTATTTTTTATTTTCTTGATTCATAGGTCCTTAATGAAAGCAAAGTTCAGCCTTACACTAGCCTTGTATGAATTAGGGACCGTGTAAACAGTACTTAACAGTTCTAATTGAAGGTCAGTAAATCCCCAAGAGATTAAATGAATCCTGCAGGGAGCCGTGTAAATCTCCTTCCCTTTTATGGCAGACCAGCCAAGCCCCCAGCCTGCTTTGTGCAAGGCTTAATAAACATGGTATGCATCTAATCAAAACCATTTTGCACCCAAAGAGGTTAGGGGCGTAAATCACAATTATTCTTGGCACTAAACCCTTGGCCCAAAGAGGCCCAATGTTGCCAAAAACCGTCAGGAGCTGACTTCTAGAACTTAGCTGTCTGGCGTGGGTTTCCAGGTCTGAGTGTCCAGCCTGCTTCTCAGCAGGAGAATCTAGATGGGGGTATAAAATCTGAAAAGAATAGCGATTGCAAATGACCCCCTTGCACTCTCAGCTTTTTATATTCCTTGACAGCTACTGCCTGATACAAAACAAACAAACAAACAAACAAACATTGTCTTCATCTTGATATTCAGATGCAGCGCAAAAGCACCCTGTAATTTCAGTGTAATTAATTTCACTCTTTGCTTTGGGTTACTTTCAGTGTCAACACCTAGATCTGTCCTTGAAGTGCCATGAATTCATTTACTGTGTCCAAATATGCTCCATCTTCAAAGAAGATGGTATAAAGTCCCAAGAACTTGGCTGAAGGGCACCCAACCCAGGAATGTCCAGAAGGGTGCCTTTGGACCTACATCTGAATGTCAAGATGAGGACAGTGTTATTCCCCCAGCACCGCTGTAAGTTGCAGTTGTGAAGGAATAGATGAACAAATAAAATCAGAAGAACAAAAGGTGGTCTGTGATCTTGGGGACTGGAGTAAACAGAGTGAAAAACTTTCAAGATTTCAAAATGCAAAGTGAGCAGCAGCCTGGATCTGTTGTATCTATTAAATCTGGTCCTCAGATCATTCATCTCGAATAGACACTATGCTCTTTATGTCACACATGAGGAACCTGAAGCAGTATCTTTTTTTTTTTTTTCTCTGTACGCGGGCTTAACCCTTTATCTCGTTGGTACGCGGGCCTCTCACTGCTGTGGCCTCTCCCGCTGCGGAGCACAGGTTCCGGACGCGCAGGCGCAGCGGCCATGGCTCACGGGCCCAGCCACTCCGCGGCACGTGGGATCTTCCCGGACCGGGGCACGAACCCGTGTCCCCCACATCGGCAGGCGGACCCTCAACCACCTGAAGCAGATCTTTGAGTCGCCTAGTTGGTTGAGTGAGAAACCCGGGGTTCAAATCCCAAATTCAGAGACCATCCCCTGTCCTTTTGACACACCACTTCTTAGAGGAACAGGACAAGGAAGATACTCAGACCATCTCCAGAAAGATTCAACACGAAAGGGAAGTGACATCCAAACTGCTAAGGGATAGCTCTTCAAAGGCAGAGAGTAAAACTACAAAAGAAAGTCCTGAAATAGGACTAAGTAGCCCAGGGGTCTCCACTAGTTAGGATTCTGAATGCTTCTCAAGGATTGCTCCAAGGGCCACTACAAATCACAGTGGCCCTTGGAATGACACCTATACGCCATCCCAGATGTAGCCATCAACTAGGGCATCAACTGGATGCTCTTTTCCAATATGGTAACTGGTTGCCCCATTCACGGTCTCTCTGTCCATGCCGAATAGGAGTTCTCTACTCCCCCTCTTGGTGTCTAACCTGCAAGCTGCCTAAGATGTTCTTGGATGACCCTGGTTTTCCTCTGAAGTGGCTTCTGATGAGTCAGAGCCATATCTTCTCTCCGTCACACAAATTGTCCTGAATGACCTTGGAAGTCACTGGCAATAGCTGCTTCTCTCAATATTCTGGAGACTCACTAGCATGTATGGCCTTTATTCTTTTTTTTCTTTTTCTTTTCTTTTCTGTTTTTTTTTTTTTTTTTTTTTGGCTGTGCCTTGAGGCATGCGGGATCTTAGTTCCCCGACCAGGGATCGAACCTGAGCCCCCTGCAGTGGAAGCGTGGAGTCTTAACCACTGGACCGCCAGGGTAGTCCCTTCATTCTTTTTTTTCTTCCTCCTTCAGCCCCTTTGGAGTATCTTGCCTTGAGTCTTTTATTGGTACGTTAATTAAGCACTCTGGGTTTCAGGGATAAGGCATTCTCAGGCCACCTTAAGAAAAAGGGAGTTTATCGTAAGGTAAGTAGAATCTTTAGGCTTGCCAACAGAAACCTAAGAGAACTCTGATTTTATCCAGGTGTCCACTCCATCCCCATCTCTACATGCAGAATCATCTGAGTCTAAATCAACAAGCATCTTTTATTAGCCCAGGGGAGGAGGTGCATATTATCTAAACCGGTCTAATCTAACTGATGGGAAGGACTTTTTTTGCACGTGAGTGTAGAACAGTATCTTCCCTCTCAATCTCCACTGGCAGGTGTGACCAAGGAAACCTGTTGCCTCATAGCTGTTGGTCACCATATTGTGATAACGGGTGGAACCAGCCAGCCCGAGGATGAAGTCACAACTGAAGATGCTAGAGTGAATGACCTGAGTCACTGAATCACTGGAGACATCACTGAGCTCCTCAGTCCCTGCCTGAGACCACCCTACCTCTGGACTTCCGCAACATGAGGATACAACTCTAACTGTTGTCTAAGTCTGAGTCCAGGTTTTCTGTTGCTCCCAGCCCAAAGCATCCTGACGTGTAACTATACTTATCTTCAGAACTGAGAACTGAAAGCGATTTCACAGCTTGAGGGCTGATCACTCTGTATGCCTGTTCCTCCCTCAGGACCTGCCTACTCCGTTCCCTCCTCCCTTTCTCAACTACCCAAATCCTCCCCCACCCACAGTCCCCATCCGTATTTAGTCTGTAATGGGCCACAGCTGCTTTAGGTCCACTTCATCAGCCCCAGTCAGCCTATGTTTGGATCACCGTCACACCGTTGGATCATCTGTGACAGAGACTGTCAGTTACCCCTCAATAGCCAGCCTTCCACCCTTTCTTTAGTAATAGAATCCATAAAGTTTAACTGGACACATGGCTGCCTTAGGTAAAGACTGTATTTTTCGGGACTTCCCTGGTGGTCCAGTGGCTGAGGCTCTGCGCTCCCAATGCGGGGATCCCTGGTCAAGGGAACTAGATCCCGCATGCCGCAACTAAAAGACCCCGCATGCCGCAACTAAGACCTGGCACAGACAAATAAATAAATTTTTTTTTTTTTTTTAAAAAGACTATTTTCAACTCCCTTTCAATCTCAGTCATAGCCATGTGACTAAGTTCTGGCCAATAGGAAATCAACAGAGGTGATGGCTCATAGCCTTAAAAGAAAGATTATGACTTCTATGCCCCCTTCCTCCCATCCCTCTGAACGGAATGCAGACTTCATGGCAGGAACTGGAGCAGTCACCTTACACCCCAAGTGTTAACACAGAGAAATGAGATACAAGGAACTAGGGACTGGGACTCCATCACTGTGGGATAATCAAGCCCAATGCACTGCTTATGCCTGGACCATTGCAAGAGAACTAAACATCACAGTTTTCCTGGGTTATTATTATTTTGCCCTTTGTTACAGCTGCTGGATCTTAACCTAATTAACACACATCCTTGAGCTAATTAGAGCCAACTTCTGTGCAAGACCAGCCTCTGTATACTCACCCCACAGGGAGCTGCAGACAGAGCAGTTTTAATGATGGAAAAGTATTGGGTGTGTTGGCAATTTGGCTGACATGTCCAATACTGTGAGGAATGCGTCTTTCTCACTCTAATTTCATCCTTTTTCTCCTTAATTCTGTTTGACTCTTCTCCAAGTCATAGGGATGTATCTTCTTTTTTTCTATACCTCCTGTTAATTCATAGTTATCTTCCCTTCCTTCACTTTCGTCTACTCCCTTTCCATTCAGTCATACTCGTAACCCAAATAAACTCAGCCTCCCATGCAGCCCAGTCTCTAAAGTCAGAAAACAAAGTAAAACTATTCCAAATATCCCTCTCTCAAGCAAATCCCAAGGAAGGAGGGGATGGTGCATTGTGAATGTACATAAACATCTTTAAGATTTTATTCTCACTCCTGCCTCTCTCGGTACCCTCCATTCGGATGTTAGTTACACCTGGAAATACCTTCTCTCTCTCCCCTTTTAAAATATCCATCTCTGAAACTCCAGCTTCACAGATTTTCTAGCTCCACCTAAACTCTGGGGATATTTATGATGCAGTTACAAAATCCTCTGTGATTTCTTTAATTTTTGCTCCATTTCACCCATTACCCAGATTCTCCACACCAACAGGGAACTCAGGGTTTAATCCAGCAACAATCCTTTCCTCGTAGAACTTGGAAGGAGTAAATAGCCATACACTAGAGATTTTTGTCACTGTAAGGTATTTGTTGGAGATGGGGTCTTCTGAGGCAGAGATTTGCATGCAGGGATTTTACTGGGGATTGCTAGCAGGAACAACCCCTGCAAGGAAGCAAAGGAAGCAGGATTGGGCAGAGGGAGAATGTGGGCTGTGATGCAGTTGTCTCAGTCAATCCTACAGGGAGCTCAGAAGCCGAGATGGCCCATCAGAGCTGGTTTAAGTCAATGCAAGGGGGCTTCATCTTTCTACACGCAAATCCATCAGTCACTGGGTGTATGTAGGCTTTCCCTGGAGAGTGGGCAAGTATCTCCCTTCAGCCAAGGGCAGGTCCTGCAGACAGACTCAGCTGTGAGCCTGAAACATCTTACATCTCTGGAACTAGAGGAATGAGTCCATTGGTTCTGAGGGCAGGGAGATCTGGGTGTTACACCACAGCATCCAATACGATCTTCATTTATCCCTTCAACACATACTTACTGCAGACCTACTCTGTGCCAGAAAATGGGCATCTTTTCCTAACTCGCCCTCTCCTCTTCAACCCTCCCCCTGCTGCTATTCCTTCCTTGCTCCTTCCTTCTCCATCTCCCTCTCCAACGCCCACAGTTCGCCTGGAGCCAGAGCTTCAAGAATTGGCTGGCGCCTTAATTGCTTCTCTCTCCTCTGTGACATCAATTGGAGGTGACATTTCCCGGGCACGGAGCTGCATCCCTGTGGCTGCATATTCCCCCTGTCACAGGAGATCATCCAAGCTGTCACCAGTGGAAAGCTAGTAGCCATCGGGGGAGCAGGGGGGGCGCACAGAGATCCCGGGTAGCATTCAAAGGGTTGGTGAGACACACTTCCCAGAGCGGGTTCCAGAGGCACTTTCTGCCCCGCTGATCTCTGCCCTCAGAGAGTTGACATGATCTGACATTTCAGGGGTTACCCGACTGAGCTACACCAACCTGGTCTCTCACCCAAAGCAAGGGGAAAAGGGCTGGATCCTGGGTGGCAAGTCAGTCCCTGAGGAAGGAATGGAGCAATGCAACAAGGAGAGAAGGGAAATCATTGAGCAGAGAGGATTCCAAATGGCCTCTAGAGGCAAACAGGCTTGGTTTAAGTTCTGGTTCTGACCTTTAGGGATGCCTCAGTTTCTCCAGCCATAGAATGGGGATAATAATACCCACCTCAAAGGGTAGTTATGGGGATCGAACATGAAAATCCATTGGACCAAGCAAGGCAAAGGCATAGGGATGTTTTTGATTCCTCTCTTTTGATTCCTCCATGATCTCTGTTTACCTGTAGCCAACCCATCAGCAGACTGTGTCAGCTTCGTTTCCAAAAGATGCCCTGAAAATGGCCCCTTGCTCCATCTCCACTGCTGCCAAACTCCACCATCATCTCCTGCCCAGACAACTTCAGCAGGCTCCTAACTGGTCCCTCTGCTTCCACTCTTGCTGCCCCAAACAGCGGTCAAGTTTGTCTTCGCAAAATATAAATCAGATCACGTCATTCCCCTGCTTAACATCTCTCAGGAGGTTTTCACTGTGCTTGGAAAGAAAACACCCTCTGGTGCTCTGGCCCTGACGCCCATCCCACTTCTCCCTTGCTCACCAAGTTTCAGCCCTTCACTGCCCTGATTCCGTGAACACGCCAAGTTTGTTCCCACCTCAGTGCCTTTGCACTTGCTGTTCCCTGTGCCTAGAACGCCCTTCCCCTGATCTCACCTGACTGATGTCCTGGCGACTTCAGATCTCTGCTCAGAAGTCAGCTTCTCCACGTGGTCACCTGTGACTGCATAACCTTAAGTATAACCCTTAGTTTGCGCTCTCTCTCTCTCTCTCTCTCTCTCTCTCTCTCTGTGGCTGTCTGTCTGTCTGTCCCTCTCTCCCTCTCTCATGCATACACACACACTTAGTTTCATCATCTTAGTCTTTGCCAGCATTTTCTAGTTCATTGTGTTACTCATGTGAGCTCTGTGTCAGCCTGGAATCTTCCTGCTTTATTCACCATTGTCTCCCCACTGTCTAGCACAGTGCCTGGGACTCGATAAAAATGTGTTGTGCGAATGAAGGATGCATATGCTGAGCACATGGTAAATAGACTAAAACCATTCATGACTATCACTACTAACAAGGGGAAGCCTTCTATCCCGGTGCCCAATCTTAAGGCACATTTAGCGGATGGTGTCAGTGCCACGCACAATAACAGAGATGAACCTGCAGCTGGAAATGTCTCGTCCCACCCTCAACAGCTTCCAGAGCTGCTCTTTCCATGATAATTCAGGCCGACAAAGGCCAAATAGGTATGGCAGAATGTCCCAATCCATCTCAATTTCAGTTTGTCACCCAAGATGCATGTGCTAGCAAGAGCTCAAAGGACCCGAGAGACCGTCCAGAAGAGCCCTCTCATTTTTCAGGTGGGAATATTGACGCCCCGAGAAGTTTAATCACGTCACTGGTTCTTTGACACAGGAGCTCCCATCCTGGATCCACTGTCCTTGGCTGGGCTCTGGCTCTTGTGTACAGGCTCTTTGCCTGACTGGCTTCTGCACGTCCTTCTTTTGAGAGCTTAAGTGACATTCTCACTGGGAATAATGCTTTGACCCCTCTCATAGATCTCCCACAAACCCTGTTCTATTAGCCTCTTTTTCACACTTTGAGGAATTGCTCATCTAATTATCCACACTCCCCTCCCTGAGACTCAAGTCCTTGGTGGCAGGAGGGCATCTGTCTGAGGCACTCCTGTATCTTCCTGTATCCCCCACAGCGCTGGGCACATAGTAACTGCTCCATAAACACGGGATGGGTGAAAACGAACAGGAACCTGCATTCCAACGGAAAATTTTGAATTCTCAAACCATTTGCTCACGGGTGCAAGACCATTCTTCATCCACTTTCCAGCCTTTCTTTCTCCCATGCCACATTTCCTTAGCACTTCCAGTATCAGCTGGATTTTATTATTAATAATAAAAACAGCCTATGATTTATGGAGCACCGTGGGGCCCAGGCTGACTAGGGGGCTTAAGCTTCACACATAAAAATCAAGCCTGCTACCTGAAACCTAGCAGCTCAGCAAGGAGGGAAAAATGAATCATCGGGCATTTGTGGACAACCACTTGGGTTTCTTCTGCCTGTTGATCCTGCCCAGTTCCAAAATGGATGAGCCCAAGTTCTCCCCACCATCTGGTCTACTCTCCTGGGCTTGTCAAGGTCAAGGCTCTGGAACCCATGGGTATTCCCATTAAGTCAGAGAATCAGAGCATTGGGGGCTGGAAAGAGACCTCAAAGATCAACTAGATTATAGGTCACTTTTGGCTTTTGCAGGATTGCTTTGCTTGGCCCGTGTTGTGCCTGTAAGAAATGTGAATTAACTGCAAACACTGAAATATCAGATTTTACATAAAAAGCTTGATATCTCTCTTCTCTTGAAAAATTAAAGCTCTGGCGACATCAGGCCGGCATT
>NW_006774909.1:52526-78163 GCF_000442215.2 Lipotes vexillifer
ATTCCTGTCCAGCAACGATTTGCAGGAGCTGAGTGATGGCTGGGCCCTTCAGAGCATTAAGGGCCCCTGAGTTGACCCAGTCACCCGTCCTCCCTAGTATGCTGTCACCCAGGCCCACTTCACTTACTTTCATAAATTGTCTAAGAGCTTACCACCCAGGAATCAGCCTACTCCCCATTTCACAGATGGAGACACTGAGGCCCAGAAAGGAAAACTGAGTCATCCAAGATCACCCAGAAATGAAAGACAGACCCAAGCCTAGAAACCAGTCTCCTGGCCTTCAACTCAAGCTCCTTTTCCCAGTTTGCACTTACAGTGCTATTCCAGTGAGGCTGCTATATTAATTTTCTGGGGCTGATGTAACAAATTGCCACAAACTAGGTGGCTTAAAACAACGGGGATTTATTCTCTTAGTTCTGGAAGCCAGAAGTCAAAAATCAAGGTGGTGGCAGGGGCACGCTCCCTCCCCAGGCTCTTGGAGGGAGAATCTTGGCTTGCCTCTTCCAGCTTCTGGAGCTCCCAGCATTCCTTGCTTTATGACAGCATCACTCAGGTCTCTGCTTCTGTCTTCACATGGCCTTCTCATCTGTGACTCTGTGTGTCCTCCACTTCCGTCTGTCTAATCTCCCTCTGCCTCACTTTTATAGGACACCTGTCATTGAATTTAGGGCCCACCCAGGTAATCCAGAATGACCTCATGTAGAGATACCTTTTTGGAGGCCACCATTCAACCCACTACAGCCGCTAAGCCAGAAAAGTTCCTATAATACCCCAGCCCCGTGGAAAAGTTGTCAGCCTAGGATGAGTTTTAAATGGCTGACAGTTCCAGCACAGGCTGGTCTGAGACCCTGGGATGCACAGGAAGCTACAGGACAGATGCGGAGTTTCCAGAATAGCCCTCACAGGTGACCTCCACAAGGAGAGATCCCTAAGAAAACATAATAACAGTCAACTGCAATCATTTATAGTACCAGTAATAATTATGGTCATCATGATAATAATATCAACAACAGTAAGAATAGGCAAACATAGACATTATTTCACGTAAGCCTCCCAAAAACATAGTGAGAAAAGTGATACTATTATCATAGTATAATGATGAGAAAATTGGAGCCCCAGAGGGGTTAAGCCACTTGATCAAAGTCACACAGCGAGTAAGTGGTAGAACCAGGGTCTGACTCAGGTCTATCTGACTCTAAACCCATGGTTTTCACCAGCACCTGACCTAAGTATGGACGTTTGCAGGGAGTGGAGGAAGGTATCCAACTGTGTGCACATGGACTCAATTTCTCCATCTTGGAGCATCCCCTAGAATTTTTCCCCTAACAGTCTCCTCTCATTCAAAATCAATTTCTGCCAAGGGAAAGGTATGTCAGACTGGTGCATTTACATCTTTCCAGAGGCGGAGTCACATGCAACGGGAGGGTTTAAACACATCAAAAACCGATTCATAAAAGAAAAATTACAAAAGCTAATAAGCATATGAAAAAATGTTCACCTGCTCTAGTGAATAAAGAAATGCAAGGAAAATAGAGATAGGATTTTTTTTCTTCTCAAGATTGGCAAAGGTTTAAAGAGGTGATAATGGCTAACAGTGGAGAGGGTCAGGAACAGGGCATTCTCAGGTACTACTTGCAGGAGTACGAGTTGGTATAACCTCACAGAGGCAATTTGCAAATTTATCTAAAACGTTTATACCAATCAAGTATTGAATTCCTCTCCTGGAACTTTAACCCAAGGAAATAATCAGAGACACACAGAGGTTTATGCCTAAAACGATCTTAAACATCCAACAACAGAGAACCAATTAAATCAAGTTAGGGGCAGTCTTACAATGGAATATTTTTCAATTGTGAAGATCATGTTTTTGAAAACATATTTCAGGATCAGAGAAATTACATGAGAACACGTTGCTAAATAAAAACTCAGTATGCACAGTATAATCATAATTCCATAATTGTGTGTGTGTCCAAAGAAAAAGAAACTAAGAGGGCGTAAGGCAAAATGTTAACAATGTAGCAATGGTTGTCCTCTAAGAGTTGGAATTAAGTGTTGTCTTAGTCTGTTCTGGCTGCTATAACAAAATACCATGGGCTGGGTGGTTTAAACAGCAGACATTTATTTCTTACAATTCTGCAGGCTGGGAAGTCTAAGATCAGGTGCCAGTAGATTCCGTGTCTGGGGAGAGCCCACTTCCTGGTTCAGAGGTGACCTTCACTGTGTCCTCAAATGGCAGAAGGGGGCAAAGGCGCTCTCCCAGGTCCCTTTTATAAAGGCACTAGTCTCACAGACCTACTAGAGAATGGACTTGAGGATATGGGGAGGGGGAAGGGTAAGCTGTGACAAAGCGAGAGAGAGGCATGGACATATATACACTACCAAATGTAAAATAGCTAGCTAGTGGGAAGCAGCCGCATAGCACAGGGAGATCAGCTCAGTGGTTTGTGACCATCTAGAGGGGTGGGATACGGAGGGTGAGAGGGAGGGAGACACAAGAGGGAAGAGATATGGGAACGTATGTATATGTATAACTGATTCACTTTGTTATAAAGCAGAAACTAACACACCTTTGTAAAGCAATTATACTCCAATAAAGATGTAAAAAAAAAAAAAAAAGGCACTAGTCTCATTCATGAGGGCTCCACTCTCATAACCTAATCAGTTCCCAAAGGCTCCACCTCCTAATACCATTACCTTTGGGGTTTTAACATATGAATGGGGGACCACAGATATTCAGTCTACAGCAGGCATTTAATCTTCTCTATGGTGTTCTGCATTTTCTAAATTTTCTTCAATGGACATGTAAGTTGTTGTCACTTCTGCTATCACTATGCATCTAGCTCTCCAGCTCTTGGCATATAGCAAAATTTTACTTTCTGCCCTCTTCTATTTGAGAAGGACTGCGTGACTAATCCTGGCCAATGAGTTTGTGAGCATAGTGATATGTGAGCATAGCTGCTTCTGAGCTGTAGCATTGAAGTGCCAGTGTGAGACCAGTTATTTTGAGATTGTGCCTGCTCTGTCCAGCCAGGGTCACTGAATGACCACGACCAGCAGAGCCCCTCTTGCTGATACGAGATAGATATGGAGCATAAAAGAGAAACAAACATATTTTTCTCTGTTTGCCTTTAAGCCCACTGAGATTTGGGGATTGTTTGTTACCACATCATAACCTAGCTTACCCTAATTGAAGAAAAAAGTGTTGCTTTTACATGCCAAAAAAAAAAAAAAAGAAAGAAAATTCCAAGGAGGAAAAAATAGTCATGAGCTGATCTTAAAGATACTTTAGAACCTTGAAAAATGTGAATGCTGTCATTAAAGGAAAAATGTCCCTTATCACAGACCAACTCTTCATAAATACTCATCTGTATTAAGCCTAGTAATCCCTCCAGTGAGGCTGGTGTAGAAAGATGGAATAGTGTAGGGGTCAGCAGCCCCCAGCACCAGAGTGAGACCAGTCCTGGGTTCAAATCTTGACCGAGCCATTTACAAATTGTGCAACCTTGAGCCAACAACTCCTCCTCTCTGGGTCTCAGCTCTTCATAGGCATATCTGGGGATAATAACTGTACCTATCTGTGAGAACTGGTAAGAAGATCAAACGAGTTGTAGGATGGGTGACTACATACTTTATTGTCTAAACTAGGGCATGTTGAAGAATGAATGCTATTATTGATCTGGGACAACAGATGTAAACGGTGAATGTCTTGGGCAAACCTGGACATAAAGTCATCCTAGACCAGAGGTTCTCTAGCTCAGCTGTACTTTAGAATCACCTGGGGAGCTCTAGCAATGCTGATGCCACCCGCAGAGAGCCTGATGTAATTGACCCAGGGTATGCATGGGCACTGTGAATTTTCAAACTGTCTGGGTGATTCTGATCTGCAGCCATGGTTGACAACCACTTGTCCCTGATCTATTTGATGGACCATCAGTGCTAATTATCATTACTATTATTATTACATCATTATTGTTATTACTATTACTATTACTGCCCCCCACAAGCTATCTGGCAATGTCCAGAGACATTTCTGTTTGCCACGACCCAGGGGCAGTCGGGGAGGGCAGGATGCTACTGACATCAAAAGGGTACAGACCAGGGGCTTCCCTCGTGGCACAGTGGTTGAGAGTCCGCCTGCCGATGCAGGGGACACGGGTTCGTGCCCCGGTCCAGGAGGATCCCACATACCGCAGAGCGGCTGGGCCCGTGAGTCATGGCCGCTGAGCCTGCGCGTCCGGAGCCTGTGCTCCGCAGCGGGAGAGGCCACAACAGTGAGAGGCCCGCGTACCGCAAAAAAAAAAAAACAAAAAAAAAGGGTACAGACCAGGGATGCTACTCAACATTCATTCTACAGTGCACAGGACAGACCCCACAACAAAGAATTATCTGGTCCAAAATATCAGTTGTGTCAAGGATATCAAATACACTTAGAAGTTGGGATGGGGAAAGACTCTTAAAGCAGAAAGTCATGTCAGGAACTCAGGAACAGCCTTTGCAGTCCTGCCCTTGCACTGCCTCTGCGCCTGCCAGCTGTGAGAGGAAAGGAGAGTCCCTGGGGCTGGCCCTGGGTTACACGGTCGGCGACTCACTTAACCCTCTCCCTGGATTCAGATCATCGCACACCAGCTATGCACTCGAGATTGCCTTTCGACTTGGGGGAGCCGTTCAAAAGTCTTGGCATCTGCCGGTGCTGGAAGTGTTTATAAGAGACTTCCTCGGGAAAGAAAGGTCATTCACGGAAAACCAGAAACAGATTTCTTTTCTTTCTCTGGCTCACTTCCGCCAGGCACCTCCAAGAAGCTCAATAACGTCTAAATCGTGGAAGTGAAACTTCTAGAAGAAGAGACGGGGAGAAGCTGTTGACGGCATTGCAATTACGCCTGCGCCGAGGGTCAGTCCAGGCTGTGGCCTGGACGAGGGGGGGTAGAATTAAAGAGGGAAGGAAGGAAGGGAGAGAGGATGGAAGGAAAGGAGGGAAGATGGGGAAGGAGAGACAAAAGAACAGAGGGAGGGATGGGTGGATAGACAGATGGGTGAAAGGATAGATCAGTGGGAGGGTAGATGGACAAATGTATAGGTGGATTATATATATAGGGGTAAGGGGACATACGGATGGGTTTGTAGATAAGCAGATGAATGAATGGATGACTGCAAGAATGCATAGATGAATGGGTGGGTGGATGGATAGATGGATGGTTGGATGGATAGATGAATGGGTGGGTGGGTGGATGGATGGATGAGTGGGTGGGTGGGTGGAAAGAAGGAAGGAAGGATAGAAGAATGGGAGAATGGATGTCTGGGAGGGTGAATGGTGGGGGACTGTGTGGGCAGCTAGATAGTAGGTGGGTGAGAGTGGATAGATAGATTGATTTGTCTCAGTCAAAGATGTTGTGTCTTTATGGAAGGTTGCAAACTGGTGGTTCCCTAGCTGAAGATGGCAACTAGCACGTCTTACTTGGCTCACTCGGTGCTCTTAAACAGTGGCTCTCAATCTTAGCTGTACGTTAGCATCAACTGGGGAACTGATAAAAATGCTGCTGCTCAGGTACTATCCCCCATGCCAATTATGTCCAAGTCTCTGGGGATGACACCTGACATCACTATTTTTTTAAATCCTCACATGAGGATTTTGTTCTCAAGCAGCCAAACTTGAGAACAAATATAAATTCAAAAGACAATGTAACGAGGCTAGTGTTATGCCTGATCAAAAGACAGGCAGTTCCTTATCTCTTGTCTTATGCCAGGTCCCCTTCACCCACTGGAGTCACTTGCCTGGCCTTGGTAAGTATCTGAATTTGTAGCCAGACTTTGGTGCCAAACTCTAGTTCATACCTGCCCCTGTATCAGGACTTCAGTCAAGTGGCTTAACTGCTCTGTGCCTCTGTTTCTCCATCTGCAAATTGGAGTCCATGAAAGCAAAGATTTCAGAGTTACAGAGTTTTGCAAGGAGCAAAGAACATAATGTCTTGCATACTGTAAGCACTTGGTCAATGACGTAGACTATGACTGCTACTATGAATATAATATGAATACAATACCTCCCGATTCATAGATACGGATAATAATCATGGGCAACATGTATCAGTCATGTTCTTTATGCCAGGCATTGTCCTAAGAGCTTTACATTTGATATGTATTAACTAATTGAATCCTTGTAAAATCTCAGTGAGTTGGGTACTTACGACTATTCCCATTTTCCAGGTGGGGAAACTGAAGCACAGAAAGGTTGAGTCACTTGCATATTAGACACACAGCTAGTCCTGGTGAAGCTGTGATCTGAGCCCAGGAAGTCTGGCTAGTGTTCCTAACTATTGTGTTCCACGCTTCAGGGCACCACCCTGCCTCACCAGTTAGAACTCACACGGTCCGCCCCTTATTTCTCTAGATGGGACAGAGGTTCAGAGGAGAGAAATGACTTCCCGAAGTCTCACAGCTAGTTATTGAGGAAGGTGGCCATTTGAATAGTCCCAAATCCGCAGCTCTTTCCTGCTGTGCTCTGTCAGTGTCCCTTGAAGTGTACCCAGGCCCCTTAAGTCATTAAGGACTTTTTTTGAGTCTCAGAGCTTTCATTAAAAATCAAATGCCTCTACGAGGTGGTCCTGGTGGAGGTCATTTATTTGCTCACTTGTTGATGCAATGAATATTTATTAAGCACCTGCTCTTGTGCCAGGAGCGGTGTTGGGTGCTGAGGATGCACTGGGAATGGAACCGATACATCTCTGGCCTTAAAGGAGATTGCTGGTGGTTTAGCATTTCTCGGCAGACATCGATAGGCTGAGGTCTAGGCTGTGGGGTGGCAGGGGGAAGGGGGAAGCCCAGGAGCAAAGAAGCAGTCCTTTTAAACACCTGTCCTTCTATCCTGACCAGCCTCCCCACATGACCATTTCACCAGTCCCCACCTTGGCCTCATGTCCGACACACTCTAACAGAGAGAAAGAAAGCGTTCTCTGGCATCTCCATTTTTCTTTTGTGAAATGTAAAAAATGTCCTCGATGAAACTGTCAAAACAGCATAAAAGAAAATAGTGAGGGAAACAGCCCCCTTCATTGCACAACCAAACGTAACTGCATTTGGGGTTACTCCCTGCCAACCTTTGCAGCAGGGTTGCAATCAGGCAGCTGGGGAAGAGTCAGACTCACCAGGTCTCCGATTTTGACTTGGGCTGTATTTGCTCTATTGATTTAGCAACGTTACTTTCCTCTGGTTTCTAATTTGCAGGACGGGGTCAGTATTCCCTTCCTACCTTGCAGGACTGTTTGCTAGAGGGTGTGAAATCAATACGTATATGTCCAATACCTGGGGCATAGCAGGCACACTACACATTATTCCAATTACTCCTACTTTTAGAGGTTTAGAGCACAGCAGGGCCAGCCCTGGGTCCTGGTCCTAAGTCCCCTACTTACTAACTGTGAGACATTAGGCTAGACGCTTAACTTCCCTGAGCCCCAAATTCCTGGGGATGGAGAATGCTTGTCTCAAGATCACTGCAAGAATGAAGTTAAAGCCTGGTAAGCAGTAGGCACTCTAAAAGTAATAGTAGCTATTACTGTTGTCGTTATTATTATTATTTCATGCAATATTTACATCTGGACATTCACTCCCAGCCAAAGAACCAAATCAAATCACCGCAAAGGGGGGCAGATCCAAGTCCGGGGTCGGGGGAGAGCCTGCTCACTAAACTGGGGGATCTCTAAGTGAAAGCATGCAAAATATCTGGCTTTTGCCAATTTTATAAGAATCCTTGACCCTGGGAACAATCTGCTGGGTCCCCACCCAAGGTCAGAAAAGAGGCTCTCACAGAAGGTAGGGTCCTGGTGCAGAAGCTCTGGGAGCTTCATTGAAGTCTGATTCTGATATCCTCACCACTTGGGTTCTCACTGATATCGGGCAAGTGGTACCCGCCCTGCATCCTCTTCCTTCTCGCCTCCCTGCCTCCCCCCTCTCTCATTCCCAGAGACTTGGCTGGCTCCGAAGCTTCCAGACAGAGGGGGCTAAACATGTTAGCCGACAGACTCGCAAGACACAAAAGGCGGCAGGAATCAAATAAAAGGAAAACGCAGCAGTCACAGGTCAGTCCTGTATAAATATTTATGCTGGAGGAAAAGTTGCTGCCTGAGTAATGACCTTGTGGCTGGTATTAATAGAGATAATGTGTGTCTCTAGAACAGGCCGCCAGAAAGAGAAAGGGGGCGAGGATGGGGGAGGGGGCGGGGAGGTTATAAATCTTCGTGCCAAGCCGAAGCCCCGGCTGACCTTTATACCTTTCTCTCCCATCCCCTCCAGCGACGCCCCCCTCCCCCGTCTGCATCTTCAAATCTATTTTCTCTCCTCTTGGCCATCCTGTCTCCACATAGGCACTCACTCGTGCATTAGCCATCTCGGGGCTGAAGTCTGTCATCCCAGCCGGCGGCTTGGCACCGTGCTGGGTACCAGTTGGTGTTTAAGAAAGGTTCAGGGCAGTGAGTTGATTGAGCCATGCATGGAGCCCAGCCTCTGCTGCTGATTACAGGCCCCCAATATGGGACTAATTTTAACTTTTGACGGTTTCCCTGTCTTCATCTCCCTTCTCCAATACAGCCAGCCTTCACTCTGTTGCAGCTCAGGGGAAGTTTCCAGATGCAAATCTGACTGTATCTCTCTTCTGCCAAAATTTCCTCAGTAGCTCCCATGTCTTAAGATCAAATCCAAACTCCTTAACCAGCTCCTACTTACCTTTCCACCTTCGTTTCTTCAATTCCCCATCCCTCGATGGCTCCCCTCCCCCACAATACCAAACTGCTTATACAGGCATCCCTCATTTTATTGTGCTCCGCTTTATTGCGTCTCTCAGATATTGCTTTTTTTTTTTTACTAATTGAAGTTTTGTGAAAACCTGCATGGAGCAAATCTATCGGCACCATTTTTCCAACATCATTTACTCACTTTGTGTCTCCGTGACACATTTTAGTAATTCTCGCAAAACTTCAAACCCTTCACCAGCAAAAAGATTACTAGCCGCCAAAGGCTCAGAGGATGCTTAGCATTTTTTTTTTTCTGCTTTTAATTTTTCCGGTACGCGGGCCTCTCACTGCTGTGGCCTCTCCCGTTGCGGAACACAGGCTCCGGACGCGCAGGCTGAGCGGCCGTGGCTCACGGGCCCAGCCGCTCCGCGGCATGTGGGATCTTCCCGGATCGAGGCTCGAACCCGTGTCCCCTGCATCGGCAGGCGGACTCTCAACCACTACGCCACCGGGGAAGCCCTAGCATTTTTTAACAATAAGTATTTTTAATTAAGTACGTACATTGTTTTCTTAGACATAATGCTATTGCACACTTAATAGACTACAGTATGGCGTAAACATAACTTTTATGTGCACTGGGAAACAAAAAGAATTCACGTGACTTTTTTATTGTGATATTCGCTTTATGGCGGTGGTCTGGAACCCAACCCACAATATCTCCAAGGTTGCCTGTAATTCCCAAGAAGCCATGATCTTTTTCACATCCAGGTCTTTGCATGTTCTGATCCTTCCACCTGGCATGACTTCCGTGTACTTCTTAACTTGGCTCCTTCATCCACATTCTGTATGCTTCTCTCATATCACGCCCCCGCCTCCAGGAAGCCTTCCCTGCATTTGATGCCCCTTTTATCTGGTCCCATAGCACCCTGTGCCTCTCATCACACCACTTAGCCCGTCAAAGAGTCATTGTCACTTAACTTGTCTCTCTCATTCCTTCAAGGCCCTGAGTGCCCTGAGGGCAACAAACTGACATCACTGCGTGCACACACACAACAGCGTAAAGCCTGGCATGTAGTAGATGCTCAGGAAATGTTTGTCGAGTGAACCACAGGGACAGGACCACACCCTCTTCTCTGCTTGAAAAGCAAAATGGGCTCAGATTCCCCTATCTGGGACACAAGAAAAGTAGAGGCCTTAACATCTGGAAAAGCCCCCCACTTAATTGAGGGCCTGGGAACCCTCCTTATCTCCCTTATTTGCCCTTCTCCCTCCTTATCTGCCAGGGGTAACTCCTATTCAGAGTCCAGTTTCCCAGTGTTGGGTAGAAGAGACACCCCCCGCCCCCGCTTCTGTGCACCAAATAAAGGAGAGAGAGAGGTGGGGGGAGCAAAACAGAGAAAGATCAGCTCTTCTCAAAAGGCTTCAAAGGCAGCCGTCCAACTCAACGGGGCCACCGCCAAGATCTGAATATCAAGATGGAGAAAAAGGTTATTCAAGCCACAGATTCTTGGAAGCCAACAAGCTCTCCCAGGGCAGGGAGCCACAGAGCAAGCCATTCCTGGGGGAAACTGAAAGCCTGAAGCCACCACACCCTCCGCCCTGCTTGAAGCAAACCCCAATTTCAGACTTTAATACTCCTCTGCTGAAACGTAACAAGGGAACCAGCCATTTGAACTCTTGGTCTTCATGGTCCTGGGCTGTTTAAGGTCTGCGCTGCATAAGGAAAGAAGGAGCTAAGAAGAATCCTCCAATGCCTCTGTGGACCTGCCCCTTATCAATGCCAATCCTCCAGTGCCTCTGTGGACCTGCCCCTTATCAATGCCAATCCTCCAATGCCTCTGTGGACCTGCCCCTTATCTTTTATCTCTAACACAGCCCTGCAGCATAGGAAGCATCATCCCCATCTTCCAGATGAGGCGACTGCGGCTGGTAAGGGCCTCAATTTGACCCCAGCTTGTGTGATGGCAAGCCTAAGTTCTTTCGTCTACAGCCTCCTTCCCTGATGCTTACAATTCACGTGTCCTGTCGGGGACCACCTCTGACTGTCACCTAGAAGGGACATTAGAAGGGACCATGTCTTTTCCCTATTCTGTCTCCTCTGCCCCACCCACCCTAGAACCAGGTACCAAGTTGATGGGCAACGCTAGCTGTACCCCTAGATATGGCTGATATGACCGAGCCAACTTTGTCATGGGCTAAAAGGACAAAGCCAGAGTGAATCCCAGAGAGAGGATGCTTGCCCATTGTGGGAGCTTTAAAATGCTTCTCTGGAAAAGACAACAAGGGCAGGAAGAGATTCTTATACACAAATCTTCCCAGCAGCATTCTTTACAGTAGCCAAGAAGTGGAAACAACCCACATGTCCATCAACGGATGGGTGGATAAACAAATAATGGTATACTCACACAATGGAATATTATTCAACCTTCAAAAGGAATGAGATTCTGATACACGATACAATATAGATGAACCTTGAAAACAGTATGAGCTGAATAGAAAAGAAAGTAGAGGAGACGAGAATTCGCTCTCTCTCTTCCTGACTGTTTAAGTTGGGACATTCTTCTCTTGCCCTCAGACCGGAACATACATCACCGGCTTTCCTGGGTTTCCAGTTGGCCAAATGCAGTTTGTAAAACTTCTCAGCCTTCATAATTGCATGAACCAGTTCCTTATAGTAAATCTTATATATATATATAATATTAACATATACTGATATATATAATACTAATATATAATATTTTATATATAATGTTTTATATACATAATGTTTTATATATATATATATATATATATATACACACTATATATATACACATATATCCTATTGGTTCTGTATCTCTGGAGAATCCTGACTATAGAAGCCAGTCACTGGCACGGACATATATACACTACCAAACGTAAGGTAGATAGCTAGTGGGAAGCAGCCGCATGGCACAGGGAGATCAGCTCGGTGCTCTGTGACCGCCTGGAGGGGTGGGATAGGGAGGGTGGGAGGGAGATACAAGAGGCTAACACACCACTGTAAAGCGATTATACTCCAATAAAGATGTACAAAAAAAAAAGAAGCCAGTCACTAAAAGACAAATATTGCATGATTCCATTTATAGGCGGTACCTAGAGAAGTCAAATCCATACAAACAGAAAGTAGAATAGTGGTTGCCAGGGGCTGGGGGGAGGGGAGGATGGGGAATTAGTGTTTACTGGGTACCGAGTTCCAGTTTGGGTGATGACAAAGTTCTAGGGATGAATGGTAGCGACGGTTGCACAGTGATGTGAATGCACTCAAGGCCACTGAAGCGCCACTTAAAAATGGTTAAAATGATCAACGTTTTGTTGTTTTATCATTTAAAAAAAAAAGCAAAGAGAGAAGGAGGGAAAGAAATAAAGCAGACTAGAAGGAGAGGAAAAGAGAGGAAGGTAGGGAATGGAGTTAGGAAGACGGCAGGCCAGTCCGGAGAGGATTCGGGGAGGCAGGAAGGCAGGGTCACCTTGAGTTATTAAATCTCTTTCTCGTCTCTAGACATGTACAGAACACAGGAAAACCCTCCCTTCCCTCACACACCTGAAGTGAGAATTACTGGCCTCACCACAAGCATTCAAGAACACCTGCTCAATTATTTCTTCAAATGCCTTTGCTCATTAAGGGCTCAAAAAAGGAAAAGATAAAAGGGGTAGTTTGGTGGTTTCAAATGTGCTTTTTCTCAAAAAGAGCCTTAAAAAGAACAAAAACCACAGCAAATTTTTGCAAAATGAAACTTAGCAACCACTCGTGCTTAATGTAGATTTCTTGTCAGTGTTAATAAAATTCAAAGCGTCCAAGAAGGCATTCTTGATGTGTCACAGTTTCAAGTCTTGGGATGTAAGGTTTTTGTCCCCCACAGAGTTTGCGGTGGAAATCTTGAATCGTGGCCCGATCATCAGGTGCGTGGAGCAGAACGAAGCTGCCCCTCTCCAATTACAGATTCACAGAGTCCACCCAAGAATCACATCTCACCTGACATCACTCGCCGTACCACCATCCCAGCTAGGGCTTTGCTTCCTCGTGTAGATTTCTGGCACCTGGCCTGGGGAAGTGTCTGATACCGGGCATACGGTAGGTAACATACCAGCAGTGACTTTCAGCTCCCATGATACATCCTCTGCACTGATGTAACAGGCAGGGGCCTTTGTAGACTCTTATCTTACAAGGACACCTGGCACCACTTGAGTGGGGGTGGAGAGCATTCACCGTGGCGCCATCCATCCAGCTCCCCTTTGATACTCGACTGCTCCTCCGAGATAGTGGCGAAAGGCATGAGTTCATGGTCAACATCCATCGGGACCAGGAAGTCTGCCTTAGGCGCTCTCTGTCCCCTTCACACTGCCATCCAACTGATTCAGAAGGCAGCAGTCTCTCAGGTTGCTGGGGTTTTTTTTCAAAGAAATGTCCCTTTTGCCCCCATGGCATGCCAAGGATACGCAATGCAGAGCTCAAGACGCCCAGTATTTTGACCTTGAAAATCACCGTCTCAAATCCCCTCATACTTGTCTCTCTTCCACCTTGACTAATGTGTGCAGCACTCACGTTCAGGGTGCTAACTTGATCCCACCAGGAATTAAATACTTTACAAAGTGGCTCCCCTCTGGAGGGGAGACCAACTAATCTTTAATTCTGGGATTTAAAAGACAAATTTTCCAAAAGGAAGAGAAGAGAAAGAATACTTTTCAAGGATCAAGTCCATGGCAGGTCCTTATGATATGGTGCCTCACTTACTCTTCACAGCTTTATGAGAGTTGTTATCGTTCCTTATTTTATGAGATCACACAGTTAATAAGTAGATACATTAAGGTTCCATCCCCAGGCAGTCTGATTTCATCCCTCTGATTTCCCTTCCTACCAGTAGGCTTAAACGTATGCATCTTCATTGCTTCCCTCCCCCACAGGATTTTGCTTCTCCCCCTCCATCCTCTCAGCCCTTCCTGGGACCATCAATACTTAATGCTTTGTGCTGTCACATTCGTAGCTGTGAAGGATCCAATCGTGTGGTTGATCTACAATGTAAGGTTAATGCCTAATTATCTCGTTTAACATTTCTTTCCTGGATAATTCATGATAGGTCATTAACAAAAGCCGGGGCAAACGGAGGGGCATGTTCGTGGCCATGAATCAGAGGCCTAAAAACATCATAGAAACAGGAAAATGCATGTATTATTCAGGTCAAACAAAGAGCCAGATCTACGTAAGTCTCCTCAATGCTCTTCTGACCCTGAGGTCAAGGGACCAAGTGCAAGGCTGGAGGGATATTTGCTAAGAGCAGAAACGGGCTGCCCAGGGTCTAGCGGGGATGCACCTCTCCTGGTTGTATGGCAATACATCTCATTGTTAAACTATGACTCCCCAGATAGAAAAGGCCCCTTTGACTACCAAATAATGCATACCCACCCATCAGTAAATAACCACCATTTATAGAGCATCTGTGATGTGCTAGGCTATGTGTGTGTGCATGTGTGTGTGCGTGTGTGCGTGTGTGTGTGTGTGTGTGTGTGTGTGTGTGTGTATTCTATGCATCAGTTAGCTATTGCCGTATAACAAACTACCCCAAAACGCAGTGGCATTTCATGAGTCTGTGTCTCAGCTGGTTGGTGCTGCTGATCTAGGCCAAGCTCATCTGATCTCATGCATCTATGTTCACCTGGTTGATTGGCAGGGGGCTCTTAGTGTCGTATGAGCTCACTTATATGTCTGGCTATTAACTGGCTGTTAGTTAGGGTGACAGGGGTGTCTAGGCTATGTGTCTCTCACAGTGAAGTCAGGGTTTCAAGAGATAGATTAGAAGCACGCAAGACCTCTTGAGACCCAGACTTGGAGCTGGCACGCGGTCATGTCTGCAGCACTTTATTGGTCCTAAGTCGCAAGCCCAGCTTAGATTGACTAGTGTGGTGATCAACTCCACCTTTTGGTGGAAGGAGCTGCAAAATCACTGCAAAAGGTACAGAAGGGGTGGAGAATTGTGGTTGTTTTGCAATTATTCTACCACAACCCCTTTCTTCGTTATCACAAACCCTTTATCCATTCTCCCAACAAATATTTATTGACCACCTGCTACGTGCCAGACTCTGTTCTAGGTGCTAAGGACACAAGTAGTGAACAAAAGAAAGTCCTCTTCACATGAAACGTAATTTCATGGAAGATAAGATACAAATAGTATGGACTTATAAGTACTACCAAATGTAAAATAGATAGCTAGTGGGAAGCAGCCGCATAGCACAGGGAGATCAGCTCGGTGCTTTGTGACCGAGGGGTGGGATAGGGAGGGTGGGAGGGAGACGTGGGAGGGAGACGCAGGGGGGAGGAGATATGGGGATATATGTATATGTACAGCTGATTCCCTTTGTTATAAAGCAGAAACTAACACACCATTGTAAAGCAATTACACTCCAATAAAGATGTTTAAAAAAAGATACAGATAGTAAACAAGTGAATAAATACATATATAAGATACTTGTAGATGGTGTTAAATGCTATAAGGTAAATATAACAGAGTGACTGCCTGTTAGGTGTCCAGAGGCAATTTTTGAAAAAGTAGTTAAGGAAGGTCTCTCCTGAGGAGATGACATTTGACCCAGGACTTAATGATGAGATGGAACCATCCGTGCAGGACTGGGAGCAGAATGTTCTAGCAAGAGGAAAAGCGGTGCAAAGTTCCCGAGGCAGGACTAGAGGATTAGAAAGAAGGCCAATGTGACCGAAGCATAATAAGTAAGAGGAAGAAAGATGCCAGATGAAGTCCAGGAGGTAAGCCGATCCTTGGAGAGAGGTACGATTACCTTTAAGGACTATAAAACTCAACAGAGTCATGAAAATAGCTAGCGAGTGGTAGAACGAGGATTTGGACCTGCAATCATCTGAATTCAAGGCCCACACCCTCTCCACTGTCCCCTTCTGCCTCCTGAGCTAAGTGCCAAGCGGGGACTTTTTCATGTAGATGAAAAAGACCTTATACATCAGGAAGTCTAATGAAAGAGATGATGGCTGGACGCTCCAGCTGTCTGAACTAACCTTGCCTTAGCTGAGTCTGCCCCCTGCTATTCCTCCTGTACCTCACACACCCCAGATCCTTGTGACAAGCTGACCTGCGGCATCGTGCCCAGCTCTCCACCTAAGGATGACCACTTCTCACCGGCTCCTTCTTTCCAGAAGGCTCCATCCTTCCCCCCATCTTGGGTCTTTCTTGGAGAGTGCATCCCTGCCTTCTCACCCTACTCCACCAGGAATCTCTAAGACCTTTGTTGTAAAAGCATTGCCCATAGCTGGGAACAAAAAAAAAAAAAGATAAAATGCCCAGACATCTGCTGATAAGCTCTGTACAAGATCAGAAAGTCCCACTTCAAGAATCTGATTGTCGTACTTGTTGGCCAAATCCAGGCAAGAGCCTGCATCGTTTAAAATAGGACATTCGTTTATGCCAAATATTTTAATGGAGCCCCTCCTATGTGTCAGGGACTGGTCCAGGAACTGGGGATAGAGCAGCAGGCTTGGCCCGCATGCTTTGCAGGGATAAGCGATGATGAACTAATAAAAGGCACGACATGTGGTGATAAAGGCTATGCAGAAAATGAAGCCAGGCAAAGGGAAACGGATAATGGGGAGGGGTGAACAGGTGATGGGGGACGACCCCTCAGATAATATGCTATTTGAGTAGGAACTTGTCAATGAGGAAGAGAGCCCTGCAGCTATTTGAGTGAATTACAGGAGTGTGGTTGGAATATTCTAGAACCCTAGGGAGACCAGTATGGCTGAAACAGAGTGAGAGAGTGGGGAGTGGCCAGAAATGAGGCTGGAGAGGTCATGGGGGCCAGATCTTGTAGAGCCTGGAGGCTTTCACTCGGGGTCAGGTGGGAGCTCCTGGAAGGTTCTGAGCAGAGGAGGGACATAATAGGACTCGTGTTGTCAAAGCGTCCCTTTGATAAAAATAGATAACTAATAAGAACCTACTGTATAGCACAGGGAACTCTACTCAATACTCTGTAATGGCCTATATGGGAAAAGAATCTAAAAAAAGAGTGGATATATGCATATGTATAACTGATTCACTTTGCTGTACACCTGAAACTAACACAACATTGTAAATCAATTATATGCCAATAAAAATTAACTTTTTAAAAAAGTGTCCCTCCGGCTGCTGCGCTAAGCAGAGACTACAGGGGCAGAGACGGGAGAAGCAGACAGACCTTCACGGCACCTGCTGCCTTTGCTCAGGTGAGAGGCGATGGTGGCTCCAATTTGGGGGTACAGGTGAGAAGTGATATTCGAGTGAGCAAGATAAATAATCAATACACAATTGCAGGACTTCCCTGGTGGCACAGTGGTTAAGAATCCGCCTGCCAGTGCAGGGGACACGGGTTCGATCCCTGGTCCAGGAAGATCCCACATGCCGTGGAGCAACTGAGCCCGTGCGCCACAACTACTGAGCCTGCGCTCTAGAGCCCGTGTGCCACAACTACTGAGCTCGTGTGCCACAACTACTGAAGCCCGCACACATAGAGCCCGTGCTCCACAACAAGAGAAGCCACCGCAATGAGAAGCCTGTGTACCGCTACGAGGAGTAGCCCCCGCTCGCCGCAACTAGAAAGTCCGCGCGCAGCAAAGAAGACCCAACAGAGCCAAAGGTAAATAAACAAATAAATAATTTTTAAAAAAATACATTAAGTGCACAGCGAACAATTTAACTGAAATACAAAAGAGGTACAGATGCTGTAAGAATGTATAACAAGGAGATTGGTAGCCTGTTTCTTTGCGGGCAGGAGAGCGGCTACCAGGCAGAGAAGGCTTCAACCTGAAGGATGGGCTCGAGTTAGCTCAATGAGGATGAGAAAGAGGGCTCAAGCAGAAGGAAGAGCATGAGCAAAGGTCCTGGGGCAGGAATGAGGTGGGCAAGTGTGGCATTTGGAGGCTCATAAGAACACATTCTCCTTCTGCGATGTCTGCCCTATTTACTCGTCTCTGAAATAATTAATGGTTCAGACACTTCACAGCAAGAGGCCCACACTGGCTCCACATGGCTGTTACCACGGGTTTTTTTCACTTCTCTGGAGGCAGTTAAGGAAGACCCAGACCTTCCCACCTAGGAAATGAGTAATGAGAGTGGATCAAACTGGCTAGGTTGGAGCAAGATTAATAATGATGGTGTGACTTCCCCTGTCCAGAGTTGAGCGCCCTTCATTGGGAAGGACCTGGGAAACCCTTCTTTGTCCCAAACCCCTGTCCCTGGTGACAACTGTGCTATTTTCCTGAACTAAGCAGGTGTGGGGGAGATGGCAGGATGGCCCGTCAAAGAGGGACTCAAGATTAAGCACGTAAGCTGGCCTTTTAAAAGCTTAGCGAGCCTTTCCAATTGGATCTCAAATGGACCACACTTGAGAAATTAAATAAACAGCATTTGTCAAGGGCTTTTGTGGGCTCCCAGCTGTATTTATTTATAGGTTGGCCTGTTATTTATGGGCGCTCGTGCCCCGTATAAAAGCTTTGTGGGAGAGAAGTGGGTGGGGGGGAGGCAGAGTGCTTTAATGCTACTGGGTCACTTAAGTATTCACTCCCTGGAGTTCAAACAATGAGCATTTGCTGCTTTTGTCCATGGAAGCTGGCTGTTAGAACACAGCAGGACAGCATTCCTGGAAACGCTGGACCTTCAGGCACCCCCCCGAAAGAGTCAGGGGTCCCCTCGGAGATCTTGGAAGGCCCAGTTCCCAGGAAAAAGTTGAAAATCTGAGATCGGCCACATCTTTGATTCACTGTGACTCCTGACTCATAACTGGGAAGGCTCAATAGTTATGCCTTGAGAAACGTAACAAACTCCTTGAACAGTCTATTGAGTGAGTGCTCGATGGATGTTGTCGAATGAATAATGAATGACTATATGCTGTCCCCATAGTTATGAAACTGAAAAATTAGAGGGACCTCAACATGTCACATGGATTATCTTGGCCAAAAAAAAAAAAAAAAAGGCAATTCAAATCTAGAAACTTGAACTGTCCATAACTTGGGTTCCGTTTTCTTCTAAGGATTCATCCAAAGGAGAATTCCCAGCATCAAGAAGAGAAAAAGGGAGGGGAGGGGAAGAGGAAGGGGGAGGAGGAAGGGAAAAAGGAAAGAAAAACTCCACGCAAAACAATGATGTTCATTGCCATGTTCTTTGTAATAGTGAAGAATTCCACTACTTATAGTGATATCGACATAGAAACACCGAATAGCAACACTACTACGGGACTGATTAACTTTGGTGCATCCCTACTTTGATGGGTTACTAAAACCTTGTTCATAGAAACTTTTACAGTAATACAGAAATGTCTGTGGCAAAATATGAAAGCTACAATGTTACCATTACAGTATTATTAAAATCTGGTGATTCTTTAACTATCAGAGAAAAAGCCTAAAATGAAAACACTAAAGTTTAAGCATGGTTATGTTTGGATAGGAAAACTATGAGCCATTTTTAAACTTTCTTCTAACTTTCCAGATTTAAAGAAAACATTATGAATCAGTTTGAGGGATAAAAATAATAGTCAATGCATCACTGAATATATAGGTAGTATTCTCTCACTGCAAGGAAACTTTTAAAAGCATCCAAGGAAAAATAATCCACTGGGTATTTTTTTCTGTGTATTATTATAAAAAGTATTAAAATATTGCATGCATTTATAAATGTTTTATCATCACAGAAGCAAAAGAAATGTCCACCAAAAATTAAAATATCAGGATCACTAATTCACCATTTTGGCTTCTTTTCAGCACAATAAATATAAATATTTGCCCTTTTTCTGTGTGTTTCTTTTCTCCTTGCTCTTGTATACATCACCCTCCTGGCCACACAATGTCTTCACACCCACACCCACTATCTCTCTCCTTCCAGAAATTATAGTCTTTCTTCGTGCATTTGCTCCTTTTCTTGTGACTGAGTCCCGATAGCCTTTCTCTGTGACCTTCACTTGTCCACAGCCTTAGTGCCTTCTGTGTGAACTCAGATAGGATGACAGGGAGAAGCAGGGACCACTGACTCGAGAATAACGTGAACCTGGGTTCAAATCCTGCCTCTGCCACTTCCCGGCTGTGCAAACTTGGGCAAGTCCCATAATTCCTCTGTGCTGCAGTTTCCAAGCCTGATAATAGGCAAAATATTTAAGTGGGAAGATGATAAATAATAACAAAGTAAGAGTAGTCAAAGTAATGATTAACATATATTGACCTCCTAGAGTGTTCCAGGCATTGTACTAAGTGCATTACACTCACAAAGTCATTTAAACCTCAAGACAATCCACTACAGTAGGCGCTATTTTCCCCAAATCTAGTGGATTTCGCAGATGAGAAGGCAGACCTGTAAGTCATAGTGACAAGGGTGGGATGCTTACTCTGTAGCTAGACCGTGGTCTCATTCCATCCAACTCCCCCAGCTGGTCCACTGTTATACCCATTTTCTAGGTAAGAACACTGAGGCTCAGAAGAGTAAAGGGTTGGACCAAGGTCACCCAGCTCACAGGTAGAGGCAAGATTCTCACTTAGCCCTCTCTCCCCTCCCACAAAACTCGAAGTTATACAGGCACTTAGTAGACCCCTGATAAATGGTGCCATCCCTCCCTTACAGGGAGCACCTTCTGATATGTAACCTGGATGCTTCTTGCTGCCACACAGGTATTCTCATCTGCTCTGGCCTCCAAGGAAGAGAAAATTCCCTCAAGTGCACAGAGAGTGACTTCCAAGAGAAGCAGGCAAAGTGTCTGCTGCCCACATCATGATGACCCAGCCCTTCCCAGACCCGGGTCTGGTTATAGGGAAAAGCTTTGAAGCAGAGCAAGCTCAAGGGACTGGGACATTGCTATTGTTTCTGCCAGATCTCTGAAATAATGGCTACTGTCTGACCTGATACAATCAATACAATTCTGTCCTTCCCATCCCATGGATGGGATGTCATAAAATGAAATCTCCAAGGCGGCAGATAAAAGTTGGTACCCCGAATTGTACCTGGGATGAAAAGAGGTGCTTTTATCCAGAACAAACAAAACATCATTCTTGTCTTTTGAGGCATCAATGAAGAAGAAAGTGTGAGGTGTGGGAGATGTGATGTTTAATCCTTGAGAATAATAGTAAGGGCAGAACCCCAGCAACCCCGGCTCTGTGGGGAGAAAAGGAAAGTGGGGATCCGGAGACACATCTGTGAGTCATTTGAGTTGAAATGAACACATTCTGCTGGGCATGGAGTGGGGAGGAGGGGCTGGGGCAGTTGGTTCCCATTAAGCTTTGGTAGCTTGAGAATTCCCTGCATGCGGATATACGCCAGCCCCAGCTCCATCCAGGAGGCCAGAGTTCCAGAGGCCCTGATGCAGCCTGAGAGCTTCCCTCCTCCTCTGGCCACTGACGCAGGGGACCCCAGTGTCTCCTTTGGGCCTCCAGAGAGAGAGAAGCCAGGAGGCCTCAGGATGCCGGGCCCTCCCACCCTCCCCATTCTCCAAGTCCCCTAATTAGGTATTTACATGACAAACCAATTATGGTCCTGAAAGAGTGGTTACAGGCCATTGGGTAATTAGTGACATTTTTAAAATACATTTTCAACCGCACAAAACCATGTTTACACAATGTTAAGGAACTGGCTGTAGACCATAGAAGTGGAAAGAACTTTGCAACGGCAGAAAAAGTGCCCCGCTAGAGTACAAAGGACAGTTGTGTGCTCTCTGATACTCAGGTCTCTCGAGTGCGGATGGATGATCAGCTTTCCTGACTCCTGGAATCTGAGCACCTACTACGTCCCAGCCACTGCCCTGGGAGCTGGGGATACAAGACGGACCACAAATCAGTCTCCTGACTTAAGGAGCTCACCATTTTCCATCCCACAGTGGCAGTTTTTGCATGGCTATCTTCATTCATTCAGATGTTTAGTCATTCATTCAACAAACATGGACAGGGCCCCTCCTATGTGCCCAATAAGGGAAAATAAAGAAAAGCAAAGGCCTGGACTCCTTTTGAGAAGCTTGACGTTCTCGATTATCTGGGGACTCTTTCTGTCGTTAGCATCTCCCTGTAGCCATGTACATTCAGTGAATGTGCTGAGTGTTACCAGAGGATGAGGGGAGATCCAGATCTTGATGTTTCCCAAGTTCACGTCTTTGGGTGGCCTTGGGGGTATTATGATCTTCAAGGCATCCATGCATTCATTCATTTCCTTATTCATAAACATGCTGAGCCCTGAGTAGGGCTAAGTCTCCAAGAGCGATTAGTAGGTGGCCAAGTGAAGGGTTATCGAGGCCCTGGGCAAAGAATGAGAAAAGGCGTAGAGGCAAGAAAGGGTGAGGTGCATGGAGGGACCTGGTGAGAGTGGCAGGAAATGAGCTGGATTTCCTTCTACATCTGTGACACATTTTCTGTTTTGTAAATACGTTCATTTGTACCATTTTTTTTAGATTCCACATATAAGCAATATCATGATATTTGTCTTTCTCTGACTGACTTAAATTGGGAGAGAGGGATTGACAAATACACACTACTGTATATAAAATAGATCACTAGTAAGGACCTGCTGTATAGCACAGGGAACTCTACTCAATATATCCACAGAATACCTGTGGATCTATGTATATGTATAACTGAAACACTCTGCTGTACAGCAGAAACTAACACAACATTGGAAATCAACTACACTCCAATAAAATTTTTTTGAAAGAAAGAAAGGGAGAAAGAAAGAAAAAAAAGAAATGGGGCTTCCACTGTGGCGCAGTGGTTGGGAGTCTGCCTGCCGATGCAGGGGACACGGGTTCGTGCCCCGGTCCGGGAGGAACATTGGAAATCAACTACACTCCAATAAAATTTTTTTGAAAGAAAGAAAGGGAGAAAGAAAGAAAAAAAAGAAATGGGGCTTCCACTGTGGCGCAGTGGTTGGGAGTCTGCCTGCCGATGCAGGGGACACGGGTTCGTGCCCCGGTCCGGGAGGATCCCGCCTGCCACGGAGCGGCTGGGCCCGTGAGCCATGGCCGCTGAGCCTGCGCGTCCGGAGCCCGTGCTCCGCAACGGGAGAGGCCACAACAGTGAGAGGCCCACGTACCACAAAAAAAAAAGAGAAAGAAATGAGCTAGAAAGGTGAGCAGAGGCCATGCCACTGGAGGTGATCATGCAACATCTGTATCCTCTAAGGGACGGGAAGGGCTTGGGTGCTGGGTCGTGAAGCGTCACAAAATGAAAGCAAAGTCAACCCCAAACCCTCTGAATGGAATGGGGATGCCATGGGGCATCACCAAGAGAGATCAAACAGTCACTGGTTGCCTCTCAAACAGGACAGCGTCAGGGCAAGACGGAGCAGTCAATTGTTGACTGGAGATGGCCGTGCAGTGATTTTAAACAGAACTCCGTGAGGGGCAAGATCTGGAGCTGGGGGTTCAAATCTCTGCTCTGTCATTTAATAAACCCCAGGGCCTTGAGCTAGCCACTGACTGCTTTAGCCCTAGATTTTCCCATCTGTAAAACAGAGGGGGGTGGGGTGCCTCACCCCCTACTCCTTAGACCTATAATTATGGTCATGGTAGCGATACTACCCTATTCATGTAGGTACTATTGTTAACATTAACTACAACTGCTAACACTTTTCAGCCCTATTTGTCCAGGTACCATTCTGAGTTTTTTATGTGTATTACTCATTTACTCTTTATATAACCTCTATGAGGTGTTATATACTCCTTAGCTCCATGTTATAGATGAGAAAAGTGAGGCCCAGAGAGGGTAAGTAACTTGCCTACTGATACAGATTTTCTTGTATTATTTCATTTAATCATTTTTATTGAAGCGCAGTTGATTTACAATGTTGTGTGAGTTTCAGCAGAAAAATGATTCCGTTTTTATATTTATTTTACATTTTATTTATATATGTATATGTATATCCTTTTTCAGATTCTTTTCCCTTATAGTTTATTACAAGGTATTGAGTAGAATTCCTGTGCTATACAGTAGGTCCTTGCTGGTTATCTATTTTATACATAGTAGCGTGTATTTGTGAATCCCAAATTCCAAATTTATCCCTCACCCCTTTTGCCTTTGGGAACCATAAGTCTGTTTTCTAAGTCTGTGAGTCTGTATCTGTTTTGTAAATAAGCTCATTTGTGTCATCTTTTTAGATTCCTCATGTAAGCGATATCCTAGGATATTTGTCTTCCTCTGTCTGGCCTACGTCACTTGGGATCATCATCTCTAGTTTCAAGGACACAGATGTAAACCTCAGTTCCATCCACCTCTAGACCTCGCTTGCTCTTAAACACCTCATTATTCACCTTTCAAATCCTCTAGTGCAACTCAAGTTCCAAAACCTTGTCCAACATATACATGCAGTGCCACGTGCCACCTGCTTCACTGACTCCGTCTTCTTGACCAAAGAGCTGTACCCCCATCCAGAGCAAACCTCAGCCTTTCACCAAGTCCCCACATAATCCCTGGCCAGAAATACCCTGCCCTCTCCTTCCCATCCACCCAAACCTTTGGCATTCTTGAAGGTCTAGTTCAAATGTATCAATAGGTCCAGTTTTCCTGTAGGAAAGCTCCCGGAGCCCCCAGGTCCCCCCCGCCTCAGAACTGTCATAGCACCTCTGTCTGTTAAGCACACCTCAAACATTCCAAACCACCACCTCCATCTGCTTTCTGGTGGTTATTTTATGTGCCCATATTTTATTTCCCTGCTTTGATTATATCTTCCCAGATCTTACAGGGAGTAAACCCTCCTCACCTATTTCATTCAGTTAACAAGTAGTTCCTGTGTGTCTAGTATTGTTTGGGTCATGATAAATCAGCTTTGTGAACAAGATACGCAAAGTCCCTGCTCTCAGTAGAGGGACCACATCATGAACAAGTAAACAAATAGGAAAATTTCACATAGTGAACGGTACTAGAAAGGAGATGAATTGATTAACACAGTATAGTGGACAGTGAATGCGGTGAGGGGAAGCTTCCTTAAATAAGGTGCTCAAGGAAGCCTCTCTGAGGAGGTGGAATAGCAGTCAAAGCCTCAAGCAATCAAAGGAATCAGCCATGAAAAGAACTCGAGAAAGGGAGTCCCAGGCAGAGGGAACCGCAGATGCAAAGGTCCTGAGGTAGGAACAGATACAGCTCTTAAAGAAAAAGAAAGAAGGCAGTAGTGGCTGCAGCACGGTAAGCCCAAGGAGGTAAGGTGGGAGACAAAGTCAGAGAGCTAGGTGCAGACCAGAGCATAAAAGCCCTGAGCTTATTCTAAGTTGTGTTGGGCCAACAGATCATTCCCCTTTGAGAAGCCCATGGATTGAACTGTAGACAATTGCAGGAGCGAGCTGGCCCTATCTCTGTAAGCATCACCAGCCTCTTCCCATCCTGTATCAATTAGACCACTGGTTCCATCACTCCTGACTTCAAAGGGGAAAAAATAGTGGAGAATTTACAAAGGATAATAAACCCAGTCCATGGCAGGCTGCAAGCCCATAAAATTTTACCGGCCCCTCAACTGCTGAGAATACATCACTCCCTGCCTCGCCACCAAAGCACCGCCTTTAACCATGGCCAGCACGATAAAAAAAATAAAATAAAAAAAAAATGTTAAGGAATCCCACGCCATCTGGGAGAAAAATCTGGAAAATAAGATTTACCTCAATGAATCAATCTAATTGGGAATGATCAAGGCTATTACTGGGAACGCCGGATTACAATGCAAGTTGCAAATTTATCAACACTCAGGACCAACTTGACCAATCATTCACTGTGTGACCTGGGGCAAGCCACTGTCCCCTTCCGGTCTCAGTTTTCCCCATGTGAAATGTTGGGTTTGGGTCACCTATAAGGGCCTCTCTGTTCTATCAATACATATCTAGAAGTGGGTAAGTATTTCTCAAGGATTCCTTAAGGCCCAAATGGGTAACAGTGGTTCTTGGCAAGCATGTAGGGAA
>NW_006774909.1:78272-85852 GCF_000442215.2 Lipotes vexillifer
ACTGTAGGTGTCTTATAAATTGGTACAACTTGTGTGGAAGACGGCTGGGCACCATGTATCAAGAACCTTTACGAAAAACAGTACATTCACTTGGATCCCAGAAATGATCATATCAGACAACAAAGATGTAGATCAATTGTTCTCAACTGTGACCAGTTTTGCTCCCCGACCCAAGGGACACTTGGCAATGTCTGGAGACACGTTTAGTTGTCACAACTGCGGGTTGGGATGCTACTGGCCTCTAGCGGGTGGAAGCCAGGGATGTTGATGAACATCCTACAATGCATCCTACAATGGCACAGATGATGACATCGGCCTGATGCCAAAGCCCAGGTTCTCGGCCCGACACTGGATGGCATTCTGGAAAGGTCTTAGATGATGCAGACTTAAATAGGCATGATTTATCAGAGTTTACCAAGTCACGTGGGCACAGGGGGCCCTACTTGTCCCAGTTCTCCTGGAACTTTCCTAAGTTTTTGCACTGAGAATCCCACATTCTGGAAAGCTTCTCAGTCCTAGGCAGACCGGGTTGGTTATTCACGCTCTGTGGGGGTCAAGGCTGTGTCTCTGCTTCCTTCCAGCAGCCAGGCCTGGGAAGGCAGAGTTTAAGAGTGTGAAAATTCAGTCTTCTAGGGCTTAGAAAACTTCTCTAAGGCAACAGGGAGAGAGGCGGGAACTCTGGCCAACATGTTAGAAGACCTGATTCTGCCACAAATCCATTGCTTAAAACTGGACTCCTTTGGATGCTTCCTCAACCACTGAGAACAGATGAGATTGGGTTAAATTTTCCCCAAAGGCATCCATCTATCATCCCCGTATCCTCCACCATGCCCACCCATATCGCATCCTGGTTGGCTGCTGGGCCTAAATACACGCTTCATCACATTGTGTGACCTTGGATAAATCACCCACCTCTCTGAGCCTCAGTAAATTTCCTCATCTGTAAAATGTGGATAATAATGGGAATCTACTGCACAATCCATGAAAAGTATTTATAATGAGGCTTTGGCATCCCAGAAAGTGTTCTGTAAATATTATATAAGACTCGTTATGGATGCATTTATTTCATTCAGTAAATATTAACAGAACAGAGTATACTTGACACAAACTCCTCATGGCTTCTGCCTCTTTCACATGAAAAAGCCCAGATTCTAAATCCAAATGAATTAATGACCAACTCCTTCCCTTCTGAAGTCGAGATTAAAGAGAGGGAGAGAGGCAAAGAAAGAGGGAGAAGCTATGCTCTCTCAAATACACAAGCCAAAACATACATCCCGCTCTGCACGGCCAGCCATAAATCCATCACTGGATGAGGGCTCTTCCCAGCTGGCGTGGCAAGCGTTTGGGGCTCTGTACAGTATTCCTGCACAACTGGCTGTAATTAGCAGCTGGATAATTATTGGGCCAACCCACTTCCCTCAAATACCTCTCAGCTCGGCAAGCAGGGAACGGCATAAGCAAAAAACCTTCCTTCCTCCATCCCCGTAAGCCTCCCAGCCTCCTAGCTTAGCCAACCTCAAGAGGTCCCTGCCAAAACGCTCCCCGGGGAGTAAACTGCCTCGCCAAGCTGAGTGTGCCAATGCCTTAAATTGTTTTATGTTTTTTGTCTCTATGAATTAGAAGCCGTTAAGAGAAGGGCCGCCCGAGGAAACCAAGCACAAAATATATTTGGTTACAGATGGATAAGAGAGGTTTCTTGTTGCTTTTTTTTTTTTTTTTTTTTATCCCCTAAGAGAGCAAGCATGAACTTTTTTTTTGTTTTTCTTTTCTGAATCGCTGGTGCATTTGAAGCCAGGTTCTTGGAGCCTAAAGCATGTAAGAAGCACATCCTCCTGGGCGTGGAGGAGACGTCCCCTCTATAAACATCCCTTCCCAGGCAGCAGGGTTTGGCCCAGAATCCCCCTTACATACACATGGTCAAGGACAACCTCTGGAAGCATGGATATTTGGGCTGTGCAGATCCTGGTGCAGAAAGCAGACGCACCGGTCCATCTCCCTTACGTGACCAGTGCTCTCTCCGCAGCTTTCCCACCATCCCAATCCCTGGTTAAGCATAAGGATTCTGAAGTTAGTAACCCAAGTACAAATCCTATATTGCCCCTCTCCACGTGGGCAAACCCCGTGTGCCTCAGTTTTCTCATCTGTAAAATGGGAGGAATATGAGCACAAGCTTGTGTGGTTGTTATGATGAAATGAGATAACTTTTAGCACAGTACTTGGCACCTGTATGTGTCCAATAAGTGATACCTACTATTGTAAGTTACTTAGCTCCTCTGTGCCTCAGTTTGCACAGCTATAAAATGGGGATCTTTGGGGGAATTGTGAAGATTAATTTAATTACATTTTCTTTCCAGATACCCATTGCTGAGTGTCTGTTCTATGCCTGAAAGTGTGCTGAACGGTCCACATACATTATGCTATTAGATCCTTATAATAATTTGGAAAACTCAGGATTATTTGAAAAATTGGGAAACTGAGGCTCAGAGAAGATAAAGCATTAGTTCAAAATCTGATCCTAAATCTGTCAGATGAGAAAACTGTCCTTTAAAGTATGCCTCCATATGGGGAGGGGGCAGGGTAAGCTGTGACAGAGCGAGAGAGTGGCATGGACATATATACACCACCAAACATAAGGTAGACAGCTAGTGGGAAGCAGCCGCATGGCACAGGGAGATCAGCTCGGTGCTTTGTGACCGCCTGGAGGGGTGGGATAGGGAGGGTGGGAGGGAGGGAGACGCAAGAGGGAAGAGATATGGGAACATATGTATACGTATAGCTGATTCACTTTGTTATAAAGCAGAAACTAACACACCGTTGTAAAGCAATTATACTCCAATAAGGATGTAAAAAAAATAAATAAATAAAGTACGCCTCCCTCTAGGATGAGAACATACGAGAACTCATTGGAGATCTGACTTGCCTTTCTTCCATGTTCTCTGATCAACCTTGAGTGTAACTTGGTTTCCCTGTCTCAGGAATTAGGAAGTCCATGATAGTAGAGCCTAGGGTATGTGATAAGCAAGAATAAATACAGGGAATTTCCTGGTGGCCCAGTGGTCAGGATTCCACGCTCTCACAGCTAAGGGCCTGGGTTTGATCTCTGGTCGGGGAACTGAGATCCCACAAGCCATGTGGTGTGGCCAAAAAATAAATAAAAAATTAAGAAGCACCGTCAGTTACCCCATCAGAGTCCAATTTCTACCTCAGTCTTATGGAAATTTGGTGAAGATGTGTCAGTTTCCCAGATTCTCATCCCTTTGGTCCCATTGATCAAATCAAGTCTCTGGGGTGTATTGACCCTGCGAGAGAACCTATGCCACCATCACCATCACCCACCATCATCATCACCATCACCACCACCACCTCTGCTGCCGTCACCACCTCCACATCACCGCCATCACCAGTCCCAGCACCATTAGCACCACCGTCATCTCCTTCACCCCCACCACCCCTTATCTGAGCAAAATCTAAATTTTGGAGACAAGAAAGAGTTGAATTGAGAAGTCAGTCTACTGGGTGCATTAGCAAAAGTCATGAAGATGAAACTGAAAATGTGACCCCATACATAGTCCCCTGAAGTGGTAAGCTTCCCCTCCAGTGCCCAGTTTCCTTTTTATCATCTGAGCCAGAGTTTCCGCCAAACCGGATACAAGTTAAAAACAAGAAGAGCTAACAGAAAGATGCTCAGAAAAATGGTCACAGCATGATGTCTGCAGGAAGAAACTGGGTCTTAGAATCAGGTCAGCATGGATTTGGATCTGGCTCTACTATCAGCCAAGCACCTACACCTCTCTGACCCTCAGTTTCCTCATCTGTAAAATGTGGGTAATGATGCCTATCTTACAGGTTTGTTGTGAGAGTGAACTGCAATCACATGAGGACAATAGCCAACGCTGCTGGGCTCTCAATACATGTATTACCACATTATTAAACCCAAGACCACGATTGAGGCTTAGTCTCTACACACTCACACCCAAAACAGTTTTGTTAGATGCAAGGTTAGCAGCTCACTATTCCTGAGCCAGGACGGGAGAAGTTAATTCTGGAGAGATTTAGACATTGAGAAAGTTTACAACGGAGATCTCTTGTTTTCACTGTGGAAAAAAAACGCTGTAAGTTCCAGTATGATCGGGGTACAAAGCAGATGCACCTCGTTAGAGATGCCATCTCCCAAGAGAAAGGGGTCATGTGTATGGCACAGGACTACTGAACTCACGATGTAAATAATTCAGGTGAGTTGGCAAATCTGAGCAGGTACGAGTAAAAAGCTCTCTTCCATCTTCAGTCTTGATTCTTGCTATGTTTCTTTTCGATTTGTTTTTTCTTCTTTGGGTCCAAAGGGAAGTCCATGATCGGAGAGGTGGACTTCTCATTTTCCTAAACAGGGCCCATGCAACACGGAGTTTATTTTCCTGTCATCAAAGGGCTCAGCACAGAGCTCCAGCATGGGTGGGTGATGCGGCAAGAGGATGGAGACCGAGTCTGAAGTCTGATCACTCATGTGCTTGGAAAGGGCTTTGCTCACTCGGGGTTCAGCGTACCTGGAAAGAAAGAGGCAAAACCACCCAGGGAATGATAAACAAGAGGGCCCCCAAGTGTCAGTCAGTCAATGGCAAACTGAAAAGGAAGGAAAATATGACGGGTTGTTCACACGGGTTAATGCATTCAATATCAAGGGCTGCCCCTTATTCTAAGATTCTGTTCTCTCCATATTTATTATGAAAAGATTCTCTCGTTTGCAATGGAACACGAGTGATGAATGCCTGCCAGCTACAAGGATTCAGCTTATTACTGCCCAGTGTCCTCCACTTCTGCGCCTCTGCAGGACAGGTCTGCATTTGCTGGACAAGCGGGAGAAGGGTAGGGAGGGGGGTTTTCTGACACTGGATCAGAGAAAGGGAGGAAAACACTGCCAACCAGAAAGAAGAATGGAAAAAGTAAAGGACCAAGAGGGTGGGAGGTAAGTCAATCTGCGTGGCACAGAGCTGGAGTGCGGTGGGGAAGGAAGGGTGAGACCAGAGATGGGGAGAAAGTAAAAACCTTGCAGAAGGGGGCTGAGGGTTTGGACTTGGACATCTTTAAAAGCAGCTTCACTTGAGAACTGAAACTTTGAGGCCAGAGTTTTAATTGACTTCCACATTTACAAACTGTTAGTAATTGCAGATAGCAATTTTTAAAAATATTACTCAGCAAAAGAAAAATATTGGCAACCCTACATCAATCTCCAACGAGTTTTAGGATCGCACTGTTGGGGTGACCTTCTCGAGTTTGCGCTTCTTTGGCATACGAAATTGATTTTTCTCCAAGGGTTGTCCCTTTTATTCTGGATATAATGGGCTCTCTTCCTAAAAAGAAAATAGGAGGATAAGCCGTCTTCTGACTTTAATTAAAATCAACAATCTCAATACTTTTTAAAAAGCTGACTATTGACTTATGAAAGCCTATATGATCCCAGGTTTGGGAGGTAATAGAAATGGAAATTAACATTTAATGTTTGGAAGTAACTTCCACAGGGCAGGCACAGGCTAACATACATTGTGTGCCTTACTTAGGGGGCGGGGAATGAGGTAATGAGTCCTTTCATAAAGGAGAAATTGTGATTGATGGGATGGGGTAGGAGGAGTGGAAAGGATCAAGAAAGACTGCCAGGGCTTCCCTGGTGGTGCAGTGGTTGAGAGTCCGCCTGCCAATGCTGGGGACATGGGTTCGTGCCCCGGTCCAGGAAGATCCCACATGCCGCGGAGCGGCTGGGCCCGTGAGCCATGGCCGCTGAGCCTGTGCGTCCGGAGCCTGTGCTCCGCAACGGGAGAGGCCACAGCAGTGAGAGGCCCGCGTACCACACACACACACACACACAAAAAAAGCCAGAGCCGGGTCCATGTCATTTCCAGGTCCTTCATCATCTGCAGCTCCACAGCCCCACCCCCAACTCACAAAGGGAGTTAACACTGGGAATTTAAACACTGTCTTTAAGAAGCATCCACAGGACCCAGCCTGCATCTTTGACCCCGCGGCTCCCTCCTTCCCCGTACACTGTCAGATTCACCTCCTCTTTGTATATTTTCCTCCAGCCTCCCGCAGCGGGAGAGGCCACAACAGTTAGAGGCCCGCGTACCGCAAAAAAAAAAAATAGAACGACTGCCAGACGTCTGTCCTAAACTACTGAACTGACTGTGGGGCATTTTGCAACCTAAGAAACATCAGAGAAAGAAAAAATTAGAGGATTAAGGAGAAAAATTAAAAGTTGCATTTTAGACCTGAAAAGTTCCCAGTGCCTAAGAGAGATACTCAAGTGCCAGCATGCAAGAACTTTTAGGATAGATGGGTTTGAAGTCCAGGAGAGGTGAGGAACTAGAGACTTGTGTTTCAACACCAGCCATGTAGATTGTCCCAGAGAATTTTTATTTTTATTTTTTTGTGGGATCTTAGTTCCCTGACCAGGGATTGAACCCACACCCCCTGCAGTGGAAGCGCAGAGTCTTAACAGTTGGACCACCAGGGGAGTCCCTGTCCCAGATAATCTTTGTATGAGACCCATCCAGCATCTCACTACCCTCACAGCTTGTCCAAGTTTAGAAGACATCCATCCTCAAGGATTTCCTATAAAAATGCAATGCTCCCCTCCCTCCATCCAGAGGAGTTACTCTTTTTTTTTTTTTTTTTTTTTTCCCTTGCGTTATGCGGGCCTCTCACTGTTGTGGCCTCTCCCATTTGCGGAGCACAGGCTCCGGACGCGCAGGCTCAGTGGCCATGGCTCACGGGCCCAGCCGCTCCGCGGCATGTGGGATCTTCCCGAAACGGGGCACGAACCCGCGTCTCCTGCATCAGCAGGCGGACTCTCAAGCACTGCGCCACCAGGGAAGCCCCAGAGGAGTTACTCTTGATCTCTTGTTATTTAACCCCCAGTAGACAATTATGAGAAAAATAATCATGATAACCAATATCTCTATAGGACCTATGGTTTTCAAAGCAGCTTTACATACTAGATCCCACTTCTGTAATAGGATCCTTTGGGTTGCAAATGACAGAGAGTCAATTCAAACTAGCTTCAGCAACAATGGAATGTATTGGTCGGTGTGTTGGTTCAGTCCCTACAGGAAGCAGAAGCCAAGACAGAATTACACAGTCATGAGACGTATTGGGGGGCTGGGGGAATGCCAGTTAAGGATAAAGGAAGAGGAGACAAGGATAGATGGGGAGAGGCTTCCTATGATGACACTGGTCGGCCACCTGGGTAAGGAAGAGGGAAGGAAGGAGGATTGGGTAGAAAGAGCCTCAAACCACAATGCAGCCCAATCCAGCCTCAGTGAGACCAATGGGAAGCCGCAGAGTAAAGAGAAATGGCCCTACTCTAGCACCCACACCATGCTCAGTCATTGGCTGGAGCAGCACAGGGAGAGTGTGGGCCCAGAGTGAATGCTGGGGCAAATCCAAAGTTACAGGAGTCGGAGGCTTCCAACTATGCTACTCACAGTGGCACATCTCCCTGGTACCCCAGGCAGCCCAGAGAGAAGCTTCAGGCATAGCCGGATCCAAAGTTCCAAGAGAATATCATTAGATTTCCCTCTCCCCCCTCCCCC
>NW_006774909.1:86673-106298 GCF_000442215.2 Lipotes vexillifer
TTTCTCTCTCTCTCTCTCTCTCTCTCTCTCTCTCTCACACACACACACACACACACACACACACACACCTCTCATCTCCCATCTCTTCTTTCCTATCCATTGGCTTCATGGCTTTCTATTTCTTCTGGGCTCAACTGACACCAAACCAAAGATGGCTCTCAACAATATCAGGCCTAGACTCTTCCTAGAGAAGCTCAGAATTTCTAAAGGAGGGAAATCCACTCTATCTCAGGGTCTACCCTGATCTCAGCAACAGACTCTCGTGTTCACCCCGAACTAATCCACTACATCCAAGGGGTTGGAAATGCCCTAAATAGCCAGGCTGGTGAATAGTGGGGGAGTTGAGAAAGGGACCCCTGATGTGAGGTCACAGCAGAATGACATGGGGCAGAGAGGGGCAGTCCAAAAGACAGGACAATCAAGAAAAGTAACAGGTGCCCCCTATCACCGCAAAGGCAACTGGGAAATCTGGGGGGAAAGTAGGTTCTTCACCTGGGAAGAGAACACTCAGAAAGCTGGGCCAGTACCATTTTATTCACTTATTTTATAAATCATTAGTTGAAGGTTAGTTTGGCTAAAATTAACTATGGCTAGATTTTGTCAGGCATTGGGTTAGGTGTTAGGAGGACAATAAAATTCTCAAAATAAAACTAATTCTAGTTTCTTGTTAGAAAAATAAGCACGTCAGTGAGAAATGCTAGGAATCTAAAAATTAAACTACAACAGTGTAACTGCCATTTCCAAATGACATCTTTTCCAGATTAAAGGCATGGGCTATGGAATGCTCATCTCAGCTCTGCTACCTTCTAACTGCATGGTCTTGGGTGATAACCTCCTTGATTCTTTATCTCAAAATGGGAGAGGGGAAAGGAGGCATCTATTTTATAATAAAGTCATTGTAAGAATTAGTTGCGACCGTGAAACACCCAGCACAGTGCCTGGAGCTTAGTAAGTGCTCAATACATGGGTGTCGAATATTATTAGACCTGCAAGATGTCATGCACTTCAGCTAGCCTTGGCTTTCTGCCCTCTAACACCAGTCAGCCACGCCAGCAAGCCTGAAAAAGCCCTTTGCTTCATAATCCAATAATCCCATGGAGCCCTAAGAGGGGAAGGAAAGTGTTCCAAGCCCAATGGGCTATTTTTGGAGATAAAACATCAACCCATTATTTGCAGGAGAAAAGGGGGACGGGGAGGGGAGCTCTTCATTTTATCCTATGCCTACAGTTAATAGCACCTTGGGGAAGGTTCCATTAGACGGAGAGATGTGTTTCAACAGCCTAGAACACAAACACCTTTACAATTGTCCTTGATTTATTGCATCTCTGAGTTTGTCTTCTAGCTCCAACCACGATCCATTTGGGTACACCTAAGTTTCTGCTCATGCAGATTCAAGGGCATAACCACAAGCCCAGAGTGGAAGAAGGGTCCCTGGGGATTTCTCACACGCCATGCTCTGAGCCTGGCCCCCCTCTGGAAGCCGGGGGGACACCCCACATTTCTTCAGAGTCCTTCACATCAGGTTTTGTTTCCCTCATATTTCAGAAGCTCATCTGGCTAACTGAGATATCATTTTAGGACAGTGAGTTCAAAAAAAAAAAAAAAAAAAAAAAAAAGGAAATGTTTCAGAGTCCTTCACATCAGGTTTTGTTTCCCTCATATTTCAGAAGCTCATCTGGCTAACTGAGATATCATTTTAGGACAGTGAGTTCAAAAAAAAAAAAAAAAAAGCAAAGCAAAGATAATGTTCTTCTTTGGAGGTTATGGTCTGTGACCCTCCTGGTTGGCCGGAAGTAATGGAGCTTTGGCATTCTCTGTGGTCAGATGAAATAAAGCAAATGGCAAAGAAGCGTCCCCTGAATAAATAATGGTGGGAGGAACCCACTGTTAACTTTGGCAGGTGCGCATTGAGTACTATGCCTAAACTTTCCATGCAGTACCTGCACGCAGAGATTCCTGGTGTGCTCAACCCAAATTCACCATGGCTGCAGCAGGTCCTAGAATGGTGAGCTGGCACTGATTCTGAGGAGAGGCTAGGTTAATGCAAGACAGCATTAAGACACACAGTTAGAATAACTCTTAAAATGATTTGGTGGTTATAATGTATTAGACTATGCACCTCATTTAATCTAAGCAGATTAAGTAGGGAAACTGAGGCTCCCAAAACAGAAGCAAAATGGCCCATCACTCCCAGCTATCTACCCAACAGAAGCGATGGCACTGGTCACAAGAAAACAAGCACAAGAATGTTCCCAGCATCTTTATTTATAACAGCCAAACACTCAGAATTGTATACACACCTCTCAAAAGAGGAAGAGATGACCACATGAGGCTGTATTCAGACACTGGAATATAATACGATGTCAAAACAAGAAATCAACCATTGCTACACACAGCAATGTGGATGAATCTCACAGATACTATTTTGAATGACAGAAGCCAGACACAAAAGAGTATGCTCTGTCTGATTCCAGTTATGTGAGTTTCAAGGACAGGCAAAATTTATCAGTGGAAGATAGAGTGGTGATTGCCTCTTGTTGGACATATAGATTGAGAAGCAGCATAAGGGAACATTACAGGGTGCTTTATCCTGATCTAAGTGGTGGTTACACACACACACATACACACACACACGATAGATGATAGATGGATAGATAGATAGATAGGTAGGTAGGTAGATAATAGAGTCAGAGAGAGGTGATGGATAGATGGATAGACGGGCAAATAGAAAGATGGATGGATGGATGGGTGGGTGGGTGGATGGATGGATGGATGGGTGGATGGATGGATGGATGGATGGATGGGTGGATGGATGGATGGATGGATAGGAGGATAGACACATAGAGTCAGAGAGAGATGATGGATAGATGGCTGGATGACAGATAGGTAGAGAGATATCAATAATCACTTAGCATTTGTGTATTTTATGCACTTTGCTTTTTTGTGTTATACCTAAATAAATGTGCAAAGAAGGGAGGGAGGAAAGGAAGGAAGCAGAAGGTCTTGCACAAATTCCCACAGCAAGTAAATAGCAGAAATGGAATTTGACCCCAGATCTGCCTGGATTCAGAGTACACTTTAACTATTGGGCTATCCTGCTTCATAGCTGGGTTTATGTGGACTACTGAATAAACATTTGTTGATGGCTGGGTGTCTGTTTATGGAAACTCAGCCACATTAGCTCACTGGCATACAAGACTTAGATTCCGGTGAATTCCCTCTGACCTTTCCTATCACCCCTTTCAATATCTCTCATGGTTCAATGAGGAAAAGTTAGCTCCAGCAAGGCTATAGTGAGTTTCTACTGTAGGCTGAAGTTTCGTGGTGAATCTGGCCTCCTGTTCCTAGGCCATCATCAAGGGAATGTAGACAAGAAGAACAGAGACAGGTATTGATCCCTGTTCATTTTTTCACTGCATATGGCGGCAAGCAGCTCTGCTCAACAAAGCTCTGACAGAGACGCCTCAAGCCTGAGTGATGGCCCTGACACACCCACATGCTCCTCAAGGGCCCCAAGACTCAGTTTCCCCAGCTAAAAAGATGGGAGTGTTGATAGGCTCATCCAGTCAAACCAGATGGCTTGGGAAGCTGTTATGGTTACACTTACCGTGTGTGATGGGTTCTCTGATATTTTTATATTCATAGGACAGGGAGAACATTTTGTAATTTTTCTCCTGCTAAGTTAAATTTTAAAACAGAGTATCTAATAAAACATTGTAGGTTTATTAGAATTTCAGCCTGTTCATAGAAGTAGCCTAGTGGTCAGGAACTCCAACCCTGGAGAGACAGACTTTCCTTTTCACCCTCTTTCTGCTGCAAGCCAAGACGGCAAAGCTTAGACAGATCACTCACCCCTCCAGCCCTCCATTTCCGCTTCTGAAACTGGAGACCGTATTCATATGTACCTCGCAGGGCTTGTAGGCTTAAGATGAGTTCAAATGTTTATCACAGTGCCTAATACAAACTAATCATTCAATAAATATGTTACCATTCTAGTACCAATAATGATTATGATAATGACAATACTGATGACCTGGACAACTAGTATCATATACTCTGGAGTCGCCCTTTAGCACTTCAGTGAACCGGGTAAAAGCAAGAGCAATCTCGGGCTTCCCTGGTGGTGCAGTGGTTGAGAGTCCGCCTGCAGAAAAAGGAGGAAATAAAAAAGGAAAGAAAGAAAGTAAAATAAAATAATTAAAATAAACAATTAAAACTTTAAAAATATTATTAAAAATGAGAGGCCCGCGAACCGCAAAAAAAAAAAAAAAAAAAAAGAGCAATCTCTGAGCTTTATAATACATTTAAGTAAAAGTCACTTCTAAAACACCTCAGGATGACTTCTGATAAATCACCTAATCTTTCCGGTTCTCCATTCTCCCACCTAGCCTAAAGGACTAGATGACTTTTAAAGCACCTTTTAGCTCAAAACCGGGATTCTATAGCGAGAGTGCTTGGGGAAACCATCTGCATGCCCAAATCCGGAGTAATGAAATTGCAGAGCAAGCGTCTGGAGTCTTATTTCTATGAGGATTACACGGATTGGGAGAAGGGAATTAATGAAGAGAATTCCAGGCTGATAAATGAGTCCTGGATCTCTGGGAAAACATTTTCATCAAAGGTCTACCCCTAACCCTTTTGGAAGTTACCCAAGTAGACAGTGTGGTTTCAGAAGTTGAGATTCATTCATTCAGTCAGTCGTTTGTTCCATATGTGTTTGACGTGCTTTTCAAGCCAGTATTGCTATACGTGTCCGTTCTTACTTATAATGGGACAAGGGAGTACCAAAAGGCCTCAGGTAATTATCTGAGTTCTACATACCTGAGTCCCCTGCCCCCATTGTGTAAACAAACCCTACATCCTCCTGCAGATCAGGGTCCATAATTCCTCTCACTGGCTTGTTTCTGGATGCAAGGAATCAAAAGTGGTCTGGCCTTCGCTGCAGCTTATAATTCAGTGTGACATCTGCCGTGCCCCAAGATGTTCCCTTTGAGGACCAGGACCTCCAGCCTGGAAGAACCCAGAGCAGAGGGGATAGGAAACACAAAATCTCTCAATAGGTCATTGGGAGTGATAGTGAGTGAGGCCACTCCTGCTTCTATCCCTTAACTTACTGGACTAAATTTTCCCGCTGGGAACACCATTTATGGGTCTCTGATCTAGTACATACCCTGCATCTTGAAAGATGTCTCCCTATCCATCCAGAGTGTCACCTCCCAGTTGCTTCAGTTGCACCTTTGGAAGACTGTTCCCGAACTTTATGAGGCCAGCTTTTCCTGTGGGGTGTGATATATTTTACAACTAATAAAGAGCTGTAAAATGAGCCCCCTAGTCCCATGCTCTGCTGTATGGGATTCCATGCCTGTGGATCAGGCATTCAGCAAGCAACCAGAGAGTGGTGCCAGCCAAAGATCTGCGGGCAGGAGACGCAAACCCACACCTGGAATCAGTATCTATCACGATGAACAAAGCCCAATGTCATCAGCCTGCCACAAAGCTGCTAGCTTGTCTTTTCAAGGAGTACTGCCTTACTCTCTGTTGCTCACCCATTGCACATTCAGAAACAACAGTAATTGTTAGATCAGCCATGGAAAGGAGTCCATTTTATTGGGCTTCCATGAATGTCAACTGGCTGAGTAATTCTGTCTACTTGTCTTTTCCTTCTGCCTTTTACAGGAAGCATTACCATGTGTATTAAAATCTTCACAGTGTGTATGTACGCCCTTAGTCCTATTCACACATGCCTGTACCCCAGGCCTTCTTTTCTTTGGTCAGGTCATTAGCCACTGCCCAGGAGTCTATATATATTCTCACCTCTGGGTCACTTTTCCTCCCATAGAAAATGGATGGCCAGTGCACTGGTCACAGCTGTGCCAATTAGGACCATTTTCTCTCTTTACCTTTCTTCTTTCAAAGCCACTCCTGGATGTGGCTCCTGTGCAACACCATCCATTTTCAGCTTGAACTCACATACCAACCTGACTCACCCATAACCATGCTTGGACTTTCCTCCATTACCAGGCCTAGCATATTTGCAGCCAGGTTATGCTGGGACGTAACCCTAGGTATGAGCCTGGCAGCCAGGAGAGGAGGTAGGTGGAGGGAGCTCCTGGGGTAAGTAAGGGGCATCAGTTGTCCCGGGCCTCTGAGTCCCATACCGCCCCCTAGAGGCTGAGAATATGAAATGAGGGTTCTGAGCCCCGGTTTCCAGCTTCATTCCCATTTGGAGGAGTTGTGGGAAGGAGATAGTGGTTCCTAGATGGGAGGGTCAGATCTCTGCAGAACCTTCCATCATGCAGGAATTCCGGGAACTTACTCGGAAGGGGTAAGCAGACTCCTCAAGCTCTAGGGGTTCATGAAAAACCTAGAGAGATCAAAGAACACTAGGAATGGGATCTCCTTTGCCTTCTGGGCTGTGAGGAGACCAGTCCCAAATCCCCTCCCTACACCATCTGCTTTCTTGGATTATTCTTGGTATCAGCTGTGTTAGTTTGGATCCTCCAAAAATGCAGACACAAAGACAAGATTCAACCTGCAAGAGATTCACCGAGGGAAATGCTCACGAAAGATAAAGGGGAGGAAGCAGACAGTCTTCAGACCATGATGCAGACCCAATACCCATGGAAGCATAGAGAAAAGGAAGGGAGAGTCGTCTTGAACCAAGTCTTGCAGCTTGGTTCCTAAAATGTTTTGGTTAGGCCAGTGAGAAGTCCTTGAACCCAAGTTGCATATTAGAAGAGGCGTGCATTAATAAACCGGCATCGGTTTCCCCGAAGGGCTGTTACTGGCTGGGACAGTCCAAGGGACATGTGCAAACATGGTGGTGGATTCAGAAAGAAGGCAGCTGGGGTCTTCAGTCAATCATACGACTCATGGCAGGAGATCTGCATCGTGTATCTTCATAGCCACCAGACTGATAAACCCCATCTAACCTGAAATATCTACTACATGTCCAAAATGTGCTAGACACGGAGGATATAATAGTGATTAAGACAGACATGGTTTCTGTTCTCAAAGTCTAACGGGAAATATTAACATGTATATGTAAGGTATGAAAATGTATGTCATATATGTAATCATAAAATGAGATCTATATTAATACATTAAATAGAAATATATTATCCTATATGAGATGATATTATTAAAATATAATTGCAAGCCAAGATAAGTGTTCAAAAGGAAAGGTGCACAATGTTATGGATACAAGGAGCAAAGTCACCTGACATAGGTCATGGGGTCACAGGACACTTCCCTAGTGTGGTTGGAATGACGAATAGGAGTTTCCTAGGTAAATGGGAATGGAGGGGGAGGAAATTCCAGACAGATGGAAGAGAACATGCAAAGTGCCTGTTCTGGGAGGAGAAATGGCACTTTCAAGGAAAGGAAACCAGAGTGCCTGTAGCCCAGGATGCAAGGGCAGAGTGCTGGCATGAAGCTGGAGTAGACAGGGACCAGTTCATGCAGATAAACATTGTGAAGGATCTTCATTTTTATCCTGAAAGCAACGGCAAACCATTTACGTGGGAGTTGACATGGCAAGATTAGTACATTAAAAAGACAGCTATGACTACAGTGCAGAGAGAGAATGAGAATGGACAGAAGAGACATGAGAGTCGAATTAGTAGGCCATTGCAGTGGCCCAGACAATAAATGATGGTAATTTGGACTAGCACGGCGGTGATGGAGATAGAAAAATAAAAGAGATGCTGTGATGTGACTTTCACCAGAGCAAAGACACCAGGGAACAAATATATTGGGAGGGTGGGGATTGGAGATGATGACTTCAGTCCAGAACTTGTTATGTTTCGGGTGCCTTCGAGATACCCAAGTGGAGATGTTTAGAGGGCACTTGGCTATGTGCCCTAGAGCTCAACCGAGCTGCCTGGGAGACAGATATAAATTTGAGAGCCACTAGTACACAGATGGCATTGAATCCATGGGAGTGGATGAGAATATACGGAGGAAATACAGGGACTAAGCCTAGAAGACTTCCAATATCCAATGGCTGGGCAGAGGAAGAGGCTAAGGCTAAGATAAGGAGAAGGGGAGCAGCCAGAGAGACAGGGAACATTGGAAGATTGATGGGAGGTTATTAAATTACTCAAACCAAGTGACGATGTTCTGTCAAGAGGGGAGAGTGTTGCACTACTAGATATAACATAGACCATAATAAGGACCTGTTGCATAGCGTGAGGAACTCTGCTCAGTGCTCTGTAATGGCCTATATGGGAAAAGAATCTAGAAAAGAGTGGATATATGTATATGTACAACAGATTCACTCTGCCGCACACCTGAAACTAACACAACATTGTAAATCAATGTTACCACAATAAAAAAAATAAATTTTAAAGGAAAAAAAGAGGGGAGAGTGTTTGATTGTGCCAGAAGCTGCTGAGAAGTCACATACCATGAGAAAAAAAATATCCACTGGATGGCCAAGTAAAAACGGGCACATACACTAGATTTAACAGTAACCTAGATACCCTCAAGGTCCACCTGTATGGAATCGGGTGTGGGTGGGGAGGTGAGGGATGTAAGCCGGACTGCAGAGGGTTAAGAGGAAATGGGAATTATGGGTACAGAGAACGCTATGGAAAAGTTGTCATCAAGAGGGATACCTACACCCTTGATTGTATGGGTGGGAGGAAGTGTGCATCATGCTTCTATTATTCCACGTGTGGCTCTGAAAAAGGAAAGAAATCTAGTCTCTCAGTAGATCTTTCTATCTAACTGTGAGCCCTGAACTTCACTTTCTGATGAGTTCAAACTTAATGAAATGCAGAGCTTTGAAGGGGTAAATCTCAAGTGCTAACATACATACACACATTCACTCACACACACATGCACAAGCACACACACATTTTAAGAGGCTTATATACAAGCTCATAATTCTTCCTGGACATCAAATGACTCTTTATAGGCTCCATTTTGATGACCTAAGTAGACTACAAATGAAATAGAAACATAAGGATTACATTTCCCTCGAAGTACCAGAGCTTTGAGGAAAAATAAGAGGAAAGAAAGAAATGCCTGGATGAGCACATTGTGGTTTCTCCTTTCCTTCATGATTCCAAAACTCTGCAAATTCATAGTCTTAGAGAACATGCCAAACCCATTTGACATCAGCCACCACATCCCACTAACGCCCTACCCTGAAGCATCTTCTCCGTGCTGTCCTCTGTGGGCAAGAAGGATGTGGGATGACAGATTCATGTTCTCATGTATTAATGAGTGGAAGCAGAGTCTCACAGACTAGGGGGATTCTTAGCGGAAGGAATTCAGACACAACACTCTTCGTTTTCATGTGAGAGCTATGTATTCATGGTGAACAGGAAGTGACCAAGCCCGGATAAGAACAGGACCATCTTGTTTCTCTCTAGCTCATCTGCAGCTGTAATGGACAGCTGTTGTTTTAGCCTGGGTAGTACCCACTTTCCCCTTCAGTGGGGATGTACAGAGCTCTATCTCATGAGGATGTCCATGCAGTTAAGGCCCCTGGTCCCTGTAGTACAGTAAGTCCCCTACATACGAACGAGTTCCATTCCAAGAGTGCATTCATAAGTCCAATTTGTTTGTAAGTGCAACAAAGGTAGCCTAGGTACCCAACTAACACAGTCGGCTATACAGTACCGTACCGTAATAGGTTTATAATACTTTTCACACAAACAATACATAAAAAACAAACACAAAAAATAAAGAAAACACTTTTAATCTTACAGTACAGTACCTTGAAAAGTACAGTAGTACAGTGCAACAGCTGGCATACAGGGGCTGGCATTGAATGAACAGGCAAGAAGAGTTACTGACTGGAGGAGGGAGAGGCGGTGGGAGATGGTAGAGCTGAAGGATCGTCAGAGACAGGAGACGGAGGACAACCTGCAATTTCACTCATGCCTGACGTTGATGTCTTTCACTCACACACGTTCACACCTTTGAAAGTTCGCAACTTGAAGGTTCATATGTAGGGGACTTATTTACATGTGTGAAGCAGACACTGCCAATCAGAGCAATGCCTCCCAACAGACAGCAGTCAGCTCAGAGGTGGGCAAGTGCCAATTGATAGGCAATCAGAGAAGTGAGAAATTCCAGGTCTTCTGCTGGGATTATTGGGAAACAAGGAGCTCTGTTTCTGGTGTACTTCAAGCTGGGGGAACAGTATGTAAACCTGGACCTGCTGGTGCCATCTTGTCTTGTTATTATGAAGGGGAAACCTGCCTGAGATTGGAGCGCATTCAGAGGAAAGCAGGCATGAAAAGTGAACAGAATAAAACTGTCTTAAATATAACACTTGAGCCCTTGGACACAGTCACACCTAAATCCAAATCTACCTTTCACTTATCCCAATGAGTTGGGATTCCGCTGCTCTCAGCTGAGAGTCCTGACTGCGCCAGCCTTTTTTGAGGTTCCCGCAATATTATGAGCCATCTATTATTTGTAGGAACTATTTCCATCTTCACTTTGACAACAGGGATTCCTCACATCTGGGTGGTGCTTTCCAGAATGCCTTCACCAAGGGTGGATACTCAGAGTGGCCATCCTACTTGTTACAGCCAGCATCTGTCCAACAGCTGTTCCAACTGGTCCATCCTCATGGTATACAGATCGATAAATATTTTGGGTATCACCTTTGCTTTTACCAGCATTTATATCACAAACCAAAGTGGGAGCAGACCAAAGAATGGACCATAAAGGTCATTTTGTAGATGAACAAGATAAGACTCTGAAGTGACTTCTCCAAGCTAACTGATGGCCAAACCAGGGTTGGAAATTGGGACTTTTGTTTCAAGGCTCTTTGCATCTCACTATGATTTATACAAAATGTAAAGATACATTATATTTTCCCCTTATTATTTCTCAGAAACTGAGCGAATGCATTTACATGCATTGAATACTTACAACAAACCTCAGGAGGTAGGTTTTATTACCCTGTTCGTTTTTCATTTAAGGAACCTGACATTCAGTGAGGTTAAGTTCATTTTGCAAGGAAATGGCAAAGCCAGGATTTGAACTCAGAGCTGCCTGCTCTAAAAAACACCATGTGGCTGCTACCCTCAAGAATCTAGTCATAAAGCCCAAATAGGCAAAAAGTTACTCATCATAGGCTTAAAAGTACAGTTGATGTGATTATACTCAGATAATATATGCTTTATGAGGTCAGGACAAGGAAAGGTCAGCTGAGTTTGCGTCACCAGGAAAAACTATCATATAGGATTTCAAATCAACTCAAGAAAAGAAACGCTATTTGTGATTTTATAATACCGAGGCTGCTTGTAGAAACTTGATGAACTGCATTAAATCTTGAACAATGAATGGGGCTTAATTGGGCAGAGACAACGGAATTCTGGGTAACAAGGCCAGCACTTAAAACCATATAAGTATGGGGAATACCTAGAATGTTCAGGAACAAAAGCCAGTCTGCCTAGGTCATGGGTGGTAAGTCAGGTTTATTCATACACCATGCTTCATCAATTGAGAGGGGTTGCCTGGAGCACTATGTGAGGACAACGGTGAAGTCAAAGTGAAAATCACTTAGTGATGTCTGCCATGGACACTAAATTAGAACCCGCTAGTACAAGTACCATATATCTGCCCTTATAAGATGCAGTGAACAGAGTATATTAAAGAATGAGCAAGCAAGAAGGTGGAATATCTATCTTAGGGAGCATCACAGAGAGTTATTTTCTGTCAGGACATGGAGTTTGGACTTGATTTAATGGGCAAGAAGGAGCAATCGTGAGCTCTCGAAAAAGAGAGGCTCCAAATAAAATTAGGGCTATAGTATACGGAATAACTACAAGGCAGTTACATGATATTTGGTTCCTGACCACAACAGCTCGTGAACCTGATCTTCTCATGGAGCCAGTCATTCGGTATCAAAATGAGGCTTTAAAAAGAAGAAATAAATTGTTTATAAATTCACTCTTGGGTAAAAGCTCAAGCTGAAAGAGAGCAAGGCCTTGGCTTTCACTACAGCTGTGGGATTGGCTAATAAAATCCCAAATATCACTTCCACAGTCCTGGCATCTCAGTGGTCACTGGGTCATCCCGATTGTGCTTTTGGATATGGTATTTCACTGAGCAAAATTAAATTACCAAAGACCAAGGTCTGACCTGATCTCATCACAGGCCACCATCTCATGACGGTTTATCATCATCATCACTCAGATTTACTGAGCATATACTATGTGCTGGGATAAGCCTTACTTTACATTTTTGTCTCAGTTTATCCTCACAACAACACTAAGACACACCTGTGTGCCCATTTTGCAGATGAATAAACTGAGGCTTCGAGAGAGAATACAAATTGCCTAAGGTGGAACTGAGGTAGAAATTGAGGTTTATCCATTGCTAAGTCTGTGCCCTTTACCATTATTGTCACTGAGGCCACGGCTCTGCACACATGGCCTCCAGCAAATCTATTCCCACTGACATCACAGCATGCAAACCACAGACAAGCCCATGTGAGCACCTGGGGGGACTGTGAATTCTGTCCCACTCCTTTCCCAGACAACATCAACAACCAAGCCACAAGAACATGGAAATTAATTTCTATGTTAACCACACACCCCGAAATACCTACTGTCAAGAAACTGGATTGGGAGTGTCTCACCCTCAATAACATCATTTCCAGGGTCCACAGTAAATATGTCTGAAGTATTAAATACATTTCTGAAATTGGGAAAAATAAACTCACAGATCATGACTGAGTTTAAACCCTTAGTTTCCCAAGATCTGCAAACCCTCCTGGAAGCCCGGGTTTTATTTCAATTTTCTGAGACATCTAAAACTCCCAGTTTCTAAGTCTAGTTCTCTGCTCTTATGTGCTCAGTTTAGAATGGTGGCAAAAGACAAAAACACAACTCCACACGCACCTAATGCCATATTTTAAATACATCTCTGGAAGGCTGAATGGTGGCTAGAAACCCTCCCATTCTGGTCCAAGAAGCCCTTGTTTATTTAACTGGCACATAACAAGCCCATTTCCTTTTACCTTTAACCCCTTAAAATGCTCTGTGGGTTTGGTTTTTTAAAAACATATTTATTGGGGTATAATTACTTTACAACGGTGTGCTAGTTTCTACTTTATGACAAAGTGAATCAGCTATACATATACATATATTCCCATATCCCCTCCCTCTTGCATCTCCCTCCCACTCTTCCTATTCCACCCCTCTAGGTGGTCACAAAGCACCGAGCTGATCTCCCTGTGCTATGCGGCTGCTTCCCACTAGCTATCTGTTTTACATTTGGTAGTATATATATGTCTGTGCCACTCTCTCATTTCCTCCCAGCTTACCCTTCCCCCTCCCCATGTCCTCAAGTCCATTCTCTACGTCTGCGTCTTTATTCCTGTCCTGCCCCTAGGTTCTTCAGGACCTTTTTTTTTTTTTTGGATTCCATATATGTGTGTTAGCATACGGTATTTGTTTTTCTCTTTCTGACTTACTTCACTCTGTATGACAGACTCTAGGTCCATCCACCTCACCACAAATAACTCAATTTCGTTTCTTTTTATGGCTGAGTAATATTCCATTGTATATATGTGCCACATCTTCTTTACCCATTCATCTGTCGATGGACACTTAGGTTGCTTCCATGTCCTGGCTATTGTAAATAGAGTAGAGCTGCAATGAACATTGTGGTACATGACTCTTTTTGAATTATGGTTTTCTCAGGGTATATGCCCAGTAGTGGGATTGCTGGGTCATATGGTAGTTCTATTTTTAGTTTTTGAAGGAACCTCCATACTGTTCTCCATAGTGGCTGTATCCATTTACATTCCCACCAACAGTGCACGAGGGTTCCCTTTTCTCCACACCCTCTCCAGCATTTACTGTTTGTAGATTTTTTGATGATGGCCATTCTGACTGGTGTGAGGTGATACCTCATTGTAGTTTTGATTTGCATTTCTCTAATGATTAGTGATGTTGAGCATCCTTTCATGTGTTTGTTGGCAATCTGTATATCTTCTTTGGAGAAATGTCTATTTAGGTCTTCTGCCCATTTTTGGATTGGGTTGTTTGTTTTTTTGTTATTGAGCTGCATGAGCTGCTTGTAAATTTTGGAGATTAATCCTTTGTCAGTTGCTTCATTTGCAAATATTTTCTCCCATTCTGAGGGTTGTCTTTTGGTCTTGTTTATGGTTTCCTTTGCTGTGCAAAAGCTTTGAAGTTTCATTAGGTCCCATTTGTTTATTTTTGTTTTTATTTCCATTTCTCTAGGAGGTGGGTCAAAAAGGATCTTGCTGTGATTTATGTCATAGAGTGTTCTGCCTATGTTTTCCTCTAAGAGTTTGATAGTGTCTGGCCTTACATTTAGGTCTTTAATCCATTTTGAGCTTATTTTTGTGTATGGTGTTAGGGAGTGATCTAATCTCATACTTTTACATGTACCTGTCCAGTTTTCCCAGCACCACTTATTGAAGAGGCTGTCTTTTCTCCATTGTATATTCTTGCCTCCTTTATCAAAAATAAGGTGACCATGTGTGCGTGGGTTTATCGCTGGGCTTTCTATCCTGTTCTGTTGATCTATATTTCTGTTTTTGTGCCAGTACCGTACTGTCTTGATTACTGTAGCTTTGTAGTATAGTCTGAAGTCTGGGAGCCTGATTCCTCCAGCTTCGTTTTTCTTTCTCAAGATTGCTTTGGCTATTCGGGGTCTTTTGTGTTTCCAAACAAATTGTGAGGTTTTTTGTTCTAGTTCTGTGAAATGCTCTGTGGTTTTTATAGATTTCCTTTTCACATGTACAGTGATACCCACTTCCATTTTCATTATATATAAAAGCTTATTATACTTGCCATCAAGCCTGTATTTTTTTTCAATAAACATCCATTTCAGGGTACTTCAGAGCTGAGTAGAATCTCTCTCCAAAAGCTAAAGAAGTTTTTTCCCCTGTGTTTATCTGGATCTATACAATGGGATTACTGCACAACGTCATGGAGGTGTGAATCTCTGAAATATTTATTTGATTACCAAAGATTCCTATGCTTCAGTTTCTAGTTCCCATCAGTGTATCAGTCAGAATAGGACAGATTTTGCTGCAGTAACAAACAACCCCCAGTTTCAGGATCTTAAAACAGCAAAGCTCTATTTCTCATTCACATTACATTGCTATTATAGGTCAGTTGGGGGCTCTGTCCCCATGTCCTCCTCACTCTGGAACCAGGCTGACAGATCATCCAACCTCCAAAACCTTGCTGGTCACCATGGCAGAGAGAAAGATAGATGTGTTCAATTTCATACCAGCTCTTAAAACTTCCACTCAGAAGTGACATATCACTTCTACGTACATTTTGTGGCCCAAGTAAGTCATTTAGCCATGGTCATTCCTAACCCCAAGCTTCAGGGAAGTGAAAACCCTCCAAAACAAGGTCAGGAAATACTGAGTAGCAACGATGACCTCGACTATAACCACATCCCACTATCTATGAGGGGGGTGTCATTGACAATAATGACATAGCTCATCTTTATTGACTGCTTCCTATATGCAGAGGTGAGTCTAAACAGTTTGCACATATTGTCTCATTTAACCTTTAGGACAGCTCTATGAGATCAGCAACTTTACCCCACTTTAAAGACAAAAAAAAATGAGGAATAGGAAAGTGGAATGACTTGCCCAAGGCCACCTAGCTAGTAAAATGTTGGGCTGAAACTTGAACCCAAGTAGGCAGGCTGCCTCTAGATCTCCTCTCAACAGTTCTACAATAATGCCTTCCAGTGCTACTATTGCTACCACTACTAATACCCCTCTCTCAGCCCACTTTTCCTTATCTATGCAATGATAATGATAATTCCTGACTCTTGTGATTTTTACGTGGGTGACCTGAGAAAGTAAAGCAAAATGGCTCCCTAATGTACAGTTTTACCATACATTACCTGGTTTGATGGACACTTAGAAACAATCAACAGAATGAAAAGACCATCTACAGAATGGAAGAAAATATTTGCAAACCACATCTCTGATAAGGAGTTAATATCCAAAATATACAAGGAACTCATATGACTTCACAGCAAAGATAAATAAATAAGTAATCCAATTAAAAAATGGGCACAAGACTTGAATTGACATATTTTCCAAAGAAGATATACAAATGACCAACAGGTATATGAAAAAGTGCTCGACATCACTAAACATCAGAAAAATGTAAATCAAAACCACAATAAGATATAGCCTCACACCTGTTAGGATGGTGATTATCAGAAAGACAAGAGATAAAAAGTTCTGGTGAGGACGTAGAGAAAAGGGAACCCTGGTACACTTTTGGTGGAAACATAAGTTGGTGCACCCACTACAGAAAACAGTATGGATGTTCCTCAAAAAATTTAAAAAAGAGCTATGATGTGGTCCAGCAATTTCACTTCTGGGTATATACCCAAGGGGAAGGAAACTGCTACCTCAAAGAGAAATCTGCCTTTCATGTTCGTTACAGAGTTATTCAAAATGGCCAAGACATATAAATGTCCAACAACATCTGAATGGATAAAGAAAATGCGGTATATACATACCATGAAATACTATTCAGCCTTAAAAAAGAAGGAAATCCAGGGTTTCCCTGGTGGCACAGTGGTTAAGAATCCACCTGCCAATGCAGGGGACACAGGTTCAAGTCCTGGTCCGGGAAGATCCCACATGCCACGGAGCAAATAAGTCCGTGCACCACAACTACTGAGCCCACGTGCCACAACTACTGAAGCCCACGCGCCTAGAGCCCGTGCTCCGCAACAAGAGAAGCCACTGCAATGAGAAGCCTGCGCATCTCAACGAAGAGTAGCCCCTGCTCGCCGCAACTAGAGAAAGCCTGCGCACAGCAACAAAGACCCGACGCAGCCAAAAATAAATAAATTAAGTAAATAATTTTTTTTTTTAAAAAAAGAAGGAAATCCTGCCGTTTGCAATAACGTGGATGAACCTGGAAGACACCATGCTAAGTGAAATAAGCCAGACAAAGACAAATACTGCATGATCTCACTTATATGTAGAATGTTAAAAAAAAAAAAAAAAAAGTTGAACTCTTAGAAACAGAGAGTAGAATGGTGGTTGCCAGGGGCTGCAGGGTGGGAGAAATAGGGAGAGGTTGACAGAAGGGTACAAATTTTCATGTACAAGATGAATCTGATTTGAGGATAGAATGTTTGACATGGTGACTATAGTTAATAATACCACGTTGCATAATTTAAAATTTGCTAAGACAGTAGAATTTAAGTGTTCTCACAAAAAAGTAAAAACCAGAAAGGATAACTACATGAGGTGATGGATGTGTTCATTAATCCAATGGTGGGGATCCTTTCACAATGTATACATATGTCATATCATCACGTTGTACACTTAACACTTACAGTTTTGTCAATTACAGCTCCATAATGCTGGGGGGGAAAAGGACCATCATTTTTCAGTCAAAATTTGTATACCCATCTTCTTGGTTAAGGTAAGAGAAATAACCTATCTCAGCCAGCCACGCAGCCGTGAAATCCAGAAACTTAGGAATTATTCTTGACACCTCCCTCTTCCTTACGCCCCACATCCTCCATCACCTAATCTTTGCAACTACCTCATCTCTCATTCACTTCTTCCCAGCCTCACATCTGCTTGGTCCAAGCCACCACGCTCTTCTGCCTGGACTATTGCAATGCTCCCCTCCCCAAAACTGGATTTCCAGCTCCCATGCTTGTCCCAGTCTTTCCTCCACCCTGCAGCCCCAGTGACCACATCTGACCATGCCACACCCTTAGTGTGATTATGTGATAAAAGTCTGTCTGAGCCTCTGGATCCAGCAGTGTCTGAAGCCAGCTACCCTTAGATGTTTCCTTTCCTTTTCTGTCCCTTGCAATGAATTCACCCCAGCTAATACTTACCTCTTTCCCCTACCATTCTGGACACCCCTTAGTTATCTGTGTACCCCAGGTGGCTTATCCAATGCCCAGCATCTATTAGATATTCACTACATGTTTGCCAAAGTGAGTTGATCTGGATATTTAGTGTCTTGCATTAGATAGAAATGGGGCCTTGACAGGGAAACGCCTTGGCTTTGTCCTTGAAAAACCCGCAGAACCTCACTGCACCAAGACGCCAAAGTCAGACCTAATAGTTGACAAGCAAGTTGTGTCACCAGTCCTCTTCTTCTCCGTCCATATGTAGAAAGTTAAAAAAAAAAAAAAAAAAGTTGAACTCTTAGAAACAGAGAGTAGAATGGTGGTTGCCAGGGGCTGCAGGGTGGGAGAAATAGGGAGAGGTTGACAGAAGGGTACAAATTTTCATGTACAAGATGAATCTGATTTGAGGATAGAATGTTTGACATGGTGACTATAGTTAATAATACCACGTTGCATAATTTAAAATTTGCTAAGACAGTAGAATTTAAGTGTTCTCACAAAAAAGTAAAAACCAGAAAGGATAACTACATGAGGTGATGGATGTGTTCATTAATCCAATGGTGGGGATCCTTTCACAATGTATACATATGTCATATCATCACGTTGTACACTTAACACTTACAGTTTTGTCAATTACAGCTCCATAATGCTGGGGGGGAAAAGGACCATCATTTTTCAGTCAAAATTTGTATACCCATCTTCTTGGTTAAGGTAAGAGAAATAACCTATCTCAGCCAGCCACGCAGCCGTGAAATCCAGAAACTTAGGAATTATTCTTGACACCTCCCTCTTCCTTACGCCCCACATCCTCCATCACCTAATCTTTGCAACTACCTCATCTCTCATTCACTTCTTCCCAGCCTCACATCTGCTTGGTCCAAGCCACCACGCTCTTCTGCCTGGACTATTGCAATGCTCCCCTCCCCAAAACTGGATTTCCAGCTCCCATGCTTGTCCCAGTCTTTCCTCCACCCTGCAGCCCCAGTGACCACATCTGACCATGCCACACCCTTAGTGTGATTATGTGATAAAAGTCTGTCTGAGCCTCTGGATCCAGCAGTGTCTGAAGCCAGCTACCCTTAGATGTTTCCTTTCCTTTTCTGTCCCTTGCAATGAATTCACCCCAGCTAATACTTACCTCTTTCCCCTACCATTCTGGACACCCCTTAGTTATCTGTGTACCCCAGGTGGCTTATCCAATGCCCAGCATCTATTAGATATTCACTACATGTTTGCCAAAGTGAGTTGATCTGGATATTTAGTGTCTTGCATTAGATAGAAATGGGGCCTTGACAGGGAAACGCCTTGGCTTTGTCCTTGAAAAACCCGCAGAACCTCACTGCACCAAGACGCCAAAGTCAGACCTAATAGTTGACAAGCAAGTTGTGTCACCAGTCCTCTTCTTCTCCGTCCAGAGGTTTTTAAAAATAGTTTAGGGAGTTTTTCTCACTCTCTTAAATGTGGTTTCGCTTACTTGCTCCCCAGCCCCCTGGAAAGGTTCTCATCTCCTGGGCCTCTTTCGTTTTCAAGCCTGGGAAAAAAAAAAATGTGCGTGTAGAAAACCCTATAATTACCGGGTCTGATTTTCATTTGAACTTTTCCTCTCTGACATGACTGCAAAGTTCTTTGGTAGATGGCAGCCAACAAGGCCCCAGTGTGTGTATGCGACAGAGAATCTGCCGGCGTTTGTGTGTGTTTATGTGCAGGGCGGGAGGGGTGTGTGTATGTGTGTGTGTGCGCTAATATGTTTGAAA
>NW_006774909.1:106308-124978 GCF_000442215.2 Lipotes vexillifer
AAGTGGCATATGTGTTTGTGCATATGTTTCAGTGGGTGTGTGAATGAGTATGTAAGTAAGTGAGTGTGCTTTGGATATATGTATGTATATGTATGTTGTGTGTATAAGTGTGAGTGTATGTGTGTCAATAAGTAGAAGGCTATGAATGAATGTGGGGATGTCCTTTTGTCTCTTGTGTACATGTGAGTGAATGTGAGTGAATGTGAGTGTGTGTGTGTGTGTGTGTGTGTGTGTGTGTGCGCGCGCGTATAAGTTAGCAAGAGCTTTAAACCAAGCCATGGTGGTATTTGAAAAGATGTACTAAGTGCCAAGCAAGGAGAAAGGGACACAGAGCAGGGACAAGAGATGGAGGGAGACCTCGGCTCTCCAGGCAAGAGGCACTCGTGTGGGAAAGCAGAGATGAGATGGAGGGTGGGCGGGCTTGGAGTCAACCTCAGAGAGTGAAACCACAAAGTCATGCCTATTACAGTCCCCGACAAACCTGTGAAGAGGACAATTAGACGTGAGAAGCTCAGAACCAGATGTTGATTTTGCATGGAAGATCCTAGAAATTTTGTAGGGAAAAGGGTGCCTAAAATGGCAGTGGGCAGGGGCTTGGAGGTCAGATCCGCATCTTATTTAGAATGTAATGATGAAGACCATGAATTTCCGAGCTGGGCTCTGTGGGCTTGAATTTAGGCTCTGCTGCATCATCTTGGGTAAGTTAACTAACTTTCCCCTGCCTCAGTTTCCTAATCTGTAAAATGGGGAAAATCCTAGAATTTGTCTCATAGGGCTGTTGATGATGATGGTTGAGTGAGTTAATATATATAAAGTCTAGAACAGTGTCTGACTATTTAAGTGTTCGTTATTGTCATCATCTCCATCACCATCATCAGCACCTCTCCAGCGTTAAGCGAAGTGCTGGCTATAGATGTAACAAGCATCTTATCTAAGCCAGATGAATGAATGAATGAATGAATGAATGAATGAAGCAGTTTTGCATTGATAAGCCATATTTTCCTTCCTGAGGCCAAGACACATATCATATCCTCTGCCCAGGGCACTAGCACTCATTTTCAGACTCCTTGCAGCCCTCCCTCAGCCTAACTACATTATACCCATCCTTCTGGTCTCCACTGAAACTTCATTTGCTCCAGGGAGCCTGCCCTGACCTCCCCCATCCTCCTGGATATATACGTCCACACAGATCCTTGCACACTTTCTTCCTCTGTAAGTACTTATTCAATGTCTGTCTTCACTACTTGGCTGGACATCCATGAGGTCAGGAACTTTGTCTCCTCTGTTCACTGCAATAAACCCAGGGCCTGATACAGAGCAAATGCTAAATGCATTTTTGATGGATGGATGGATGGATGGATGAGCGGATGGATGAAAGCAGAGCAGTGCTACTCAGGCTTTACTATGCACGCGAGTCAACTAGGAATTGTATGAAACTGCAGACTCTGGCAATTATGTTAAAATGCTGGGACTCTGCATTTCTAACTAGTTCCAGGTGATTCTGATGCTGCTGGTCTACTGGCCATGCTTGGTAACAGGGTCCTAGAGTATCTACTTGTTTGAGGATTTAGAAAATAAAATTATTTTTATGCCATATAAACATGGATATAGAGGGAATAGAAGGAAAAGTTCACATGAACTTTTAAAATAAATCCCAAGGTTTTGAAGACACAGAGAAACACATCCCCAGGACCATCAGAGATTCTTATCCACACTTCTCTGATACGCATGGGGTTCCTCGAGAAGAAAAGTTTGAGAATTCCTGCCCTACGAATATCTCAATCCTGGAATAAGCCACAAGGAGACAAGCCAGGGCCAGTCTTAGAAATAGGTAAACCAGTCCATATAGTGTTTCCTGGTTAGCAGGAAGAACTTACTTTCCCCCAAACACCTCCTTCAAGCCCAAATTTCTACATGGCTAAAAGCCACCTAAAAGGACGTTGGCTTTTACTGCCCAGCCTCTGACCACACTGATTTCCCTTCAGTGAATTGTCCCTGTATATTTCCAGATACAGCCCCACTGCCTGTGGCCTCTCCTTGGCCTGGCCCCTCAGCACTCCCTTCATTCCTGTGAGCATCTCTGATGAACTGTCTCTTGGCTTGAGCAAACTAGGGTTGGTTCTGTCGCTTCCAAGCGGTAAAGTCTGACCAATATTTTATCATTGCTTTGGGCAAATGCATTAGTTCCCAATAAACAAAACAAAACTGAAAAGAAAATCAATAAGCAGAAATTACAAGCAACCTAATTATTTATAACAATATAAGATCAGTTAAGTGAATTATGAGATATTCGTAAAATAGAGTATCAGGTACCCATTAAAATTAGGGTAGAAATCTCATAAACATGATGCCAAGCGGAAGACACTTTACGCAGAGGAGTATATACTTATGTGACTCTGTTTTGTATGCAGTAGAAAACAGGCAAAACTAATCTATGGTGTCAAAATCAAGATACACCATTTTGTTGGGGAGATTGAGACTGGGAAATGGGCTGACATCTCCTGTTTCTTGATCTGGGTATTGTTTCCAAGGACGTATTGACTTTGTGAAAATTCACTGAACACTGCTTTTCGATATGTGCATTTCTTCTGTATGTATATTATAGTCCAATGAAAAAACTTTAATGATGAAAAGGAGTAGTTTTAAGATTTTGTTTCATAGAGAGTCATGTGGAATTCCTAATTCTCATTACGGAGAGGGGCCCCCAGAGCAGAATGGAGGCCAGGTGGATAAGACTTCAGGCTTCCAAACACAGTGAATCCAGAGCAGTTCATTCCTATCGGTTTTTATATAGTAAGGAAGGTGGGAGGGGAATGTGCTAGGGAAGGGTTCCCCAGGACACTCAACTGTATCTGTAATGCTGTGTTGAAATAAGCATGTGAGAGAGAGAACAAATACCAGGCTCTAAGGGAATTTTCTGCTTTAACTATCACTCTCTCCCCATTCTCCTGGGAGCTGAGACCTCCATGACTGGAGCCAGATTTGACCCCTATCCAGAATCTAGCACAGTTCTGGGTCAGTAGTCAATGCTGACAAGTGTTCGCTGAGTGACTGAGAGAACTATCATGGTAAAATCAGGTTCCTTGAAACACTGAGCTCCTGGATCAGGGCTTGCCTGAAGCCATTCATACTGCTAAAATTTCAATTACATTAAATTCCCTTTTGTGTGAAATCCAGTTTCAGCTGGGTCTACTAACAGTTGAAAGATTACAAATAGCTGCAGCCCCTTCATCTCTTTGTGCCTCAGCTTCCTCATTTGTCATACTTGTAGGAACACATGAAGAAGATGGGAATTGTTAAAAGCACAGATTTGGAGTCAACAGATTTAGATCTAAATTCGTGCTCCATCACTCATTAGCTGCAAGAGCTTGGGTGAGTTACTTTACTTCCCCGAGCCTCAGTTTCTTCATCTGTAAAATGGGGACAGTGCCTACTTGCTGAAGCTGTGAGAAGTATTCAATGCACGTAACATCCAACACTCATTCGGTGTTGACCATACATGAAGTTCATTTCCCCAGCCCATCTCATAAAGATTTCATACACGTCAGATGAGTTAAGGCTCTAGGAAAGCACTTCCCTGATATTATAGATCATTATTATTATCAGCAAGGTAAACTGATTTACAGAAGCAGAGCAGAACAAAGGCCAAACGGAAGCGAGATTGTTCTGGAAAACAAACCAGGGAAAGGAGGCAGACACAAGTGTTGTTGTTTAGGGCAAGAAAAAGGCTGGTACAAAATGGAAGAGAAGATGAGTATTTTCAAGCTTTAAATGAACTGTTTTTTCCCAACTCCATTCAAAGAGGAACGTGCAGTCAGATATAATCAAAGGCTGACAAAGAGCGAGATATTTGTCCTGGTAAATACACTCATCTCTCCAAGCTCACTTGAAACATTTTCGGCTTTGCTAAAGAAGCTCTTATGAACTCAGAGCCGTAAAAAATCACCTGGTGAGCAGCTGTGCCAAACCGAGAAACAGCTGCCCAGCCCTGGACACTAGGAGCCCGAGGCGCCAGGCTGGGTGTCATGGAGGGTGACCTTGGATGGGCTTTGAACCTGCTGCCACTTAATGTGCTAATGGAGGTGGCACCACGCAAGTCATGAGCCACAGATGGGGCTCCTCCAACCAAAGAAGGTGCAGTGAGACGGCAGGGGGTGATCTGAGGCTTTTCTCCGAAAAGAGGAGGGCCAGACGTTTGCTGCTATTTTTTCAATTGTTTTATGCATAATTGTCGGGTTGCAGTCATTGGGGCCTGGAGCGTGTGAGGGTCTCCATCAGCACCGCCCAAAAGAAAGATGACACAAGCCCCCATTTGTTTCGGTTTTTTTTAACATCTTTATTGGAGTATAATTGCTTCACAATGCTGTGCTAGTTTCTGCTGTATAACAAAGTGAATCAGCTATACACGTACATATATCCCCGTATCCCCTCCCTCTTGAGTCTCCCTCCCACCCTCCCTATCCCACCCCTCTAGGTGGTCACAAAGCACCGAGCTGATCTCCCTATGCTATGCGGCTGCTTCCCACTAGCTAGCTATTTTACATTTGGTAGTGTATATATGTCCATGCCACTCTCTTTTTTTTTTTTTTGGATTCCATATATGTGTGTTAGCATACGGTATTTGTTTTTCTCTTTCTGACTTACTTCACTCTGTATGACAGACTCTAGGTCCATCCACCTCACCACAAATAACTCAATTTCGTTTCTTTTTATGGCTGAGTAATATTCCATTGTATATATGTGCCACATCTTCTTTACCCATTCATCTGTCGATGGACACTTAGGTTGCTTCCATGTCCTGGCTATTGTAAATAGAGTAGAGCTGCAATGAACATTGTGGTACATGACTCTTTTTGAATTATGGTTTTCTCAGGGTATATGCCCAGTAGTGGGATTGCTGGGTCATATGGTAGTTCTATTTTTAGTTTTTGAAGGAACCTCCATACTGTTCTCCATAGTGGCTGTATCCATTTACATTCCCACCAACAGTGCACGAGGGTTCCCTTTTCTCCACACCCTCTCCAGCATTTATTGTTTGTAGATTTTTTGATGACGGCCATTCTGACTGGTGTGAGGTGATTACCTCATTGTAGTTTTGATTTGCATTTCTCTAATGATTAGCGACGTTGAGCATCCTTTCATGTGTTTGCTGGCAATCTGTAACATCTTCTTTGGAGAAATGTCTGTTTAGGTCTTCTGCCTATTTTTGGATTGGGTTGTTTGGATTTTTGATATTGAGCTGCATGAGCTGACAAGCCCCACTTGTAATTTTTAATCTTCTAGTAGCCACGTTCAAAAGGTGGGGGGGGAGGGGGGAAAGCCCAGGAATCTTCATTTCATCAAGCACTCTCTTCCCAGATGATTAAGATGCAAGTGGAGAGCTGATGCTATTTTTTTGGAAACACTGGTCTAAGGCAGCACTGCCCAGTAGGAAGTCAACAGATTCCTCATTCATGCAACCTTCATTAATGCATAGGTAGCATTGGCCAGTAGGGTAAGAGGACGACCTCCACTTTTAATTCCAGGGGCTTCTATTTTTGTTTGATTTCTTTCACAATGAGCATGGATTTACTTTTTAAAAATTCTTTGACGTCCTTGGCCTCAGTAATAAACATAACTCACCTGTGTCAAGCACTTGCTGTGGCTCAAACACTAAACTGAGCACTTTCCATGTATTATCTCACCTAATATTCACTCTCACCCTATAACGTAAGTACTGTTGTAATGACCATTATTTTTAATATTTATTTATTTATTTGGCTGAGTTGGGTCTTAGTTGCAGCATGAAGGGTCTTTCATCGCGGCACACAGGCTCTTCATTGGGGCGTGCGGGCTTCTCTCTAGCTGTGGCTCATGGGCTCTAGAGTATGTGGGCTTAGTTGCCCCGTGGCACGTGGGATCTCAGTTCCCCGACCAGGGATCAAACCTGCGTCCCCCGCATTGGAAGGCGGATTCTTAACCACTGGACCACCGGGGAAGTCCCTGAAGTGACCATTGTATAGATGGGGAGGCTGAGGCTGGAAAAGGCTAAGCAGTTGTTCAAGGTCACAGAGCTAATAAACAGAGGAGACTGGACCGACCGGGACTCACGTCTCAGTTTTCTCCTTTCTTTATTCATGTTTAGAGGTAAGAACATGTGACACAAAACGTTTCTTAATAAAGATCTGTCTTACACATTAGAATATAAGCTCTTATAAGGAGCCTGGTTCATTACTGAAGACCCAGCACCTACCACGGTGCCTGGCACAGAGGAGCCCACCAAACTTTTGTTGAATGAGCAAGTGAATGAATGAATGAATGAATGAATGAAATGTGATACCTGAGACTTGAGCAGGCCAAGTATATAAAACACCCACTTCAGGCCAACGTCTAAAGCATTCCTTCCAGCTTCATCAGGGATGTATCTTAACAGCTCAGACATGCTTTCCAGTTGAAAACATTCATTTAATTAGCAGGCATTTTCCAAAACGGATGTGCCTTTCTCAATCACTGTGACTGCGGCAGACATTTGCTGCAAAGGTGCCCCCTTCCCCCAGACATCAAAGCTTACGCTCGCAGACCTTTCTCCCCCAATTACTTCCACTGGCGAAGGACAGCCGGGCGGACGAGAAATCGGCCACAACATGCAAGATGTTTTCCCTTTGTAGAAAAGATGCTGGTGGGATAAGGTCCTTTTGGCGGAGGGAGAAAAATCTATGCCTTTGTTTAATGTGTCTTTTAAAATGTTTCTTTGGCCGGCATGCGCTGCTCACTGTGACTGGCCAAAAATCATTTCTCATTGAGATCTAGCTTCCCCCTCCCCAAAATAGTATGAAGAACAATCTGTAAGATATGATTTCATTGGGTTTGTTTTATTTCTTGCTGATTTTTGCGGCTCCTTGGATGTGCATTCTGGCTCTTGTGTCTGCCTTGGTTTGACCATTAATTACAACTCAGCTTAAATAGAGACTCTGCACCGTCTTCTCTCTGGAGTCCCTGCATCCCAGAGCCTGGAGAAGCAGAAGCTATGGAGTGGAGATGGCACCGAAATTTTGGAAAGATGACGGTCCTTAAGAATACATGATTCTCCAAATCCACTGAGTTATATAGCCGGAGTTGGCTGAATCAACCCCTTGCCCTAAATTCTTCCATAGCTCCATCTGGATAATGAACGGACGCCTTAGCATGGTTCACAAGCCTCAATTCTGCCTACTCTCTAACCTCAAGTCCGCCCCTCCCGTACTCCGGCCAGGTAAGTTATTTGCAGTATCCAGCATCCTGCTTCCCCACTTCCCCACCAGCCCTTTTGCATGTGCTCTTCCCGCTGCCTGAAACATCCTCTCTGTCCCACCTTACTTATTCTACTCAGCATCAGGGCTCAGCTTTGATGTCACCTCCTCCATGCAGCCTTCTCTGCTTCTTCCCTCTACCCGCCACTGGAAGAATTGAATCAAGTGTGCTCCCCAGCACTATCACATCTCACCCCTTCCAGAACTGATGGCCATATTATAAATGCCCATTTATTTCTCTGTCACTCTCACTGGACCCTAATTCCTTAAGTGCCGAGTCTCAGAATCTGGCATATATTAAGCCCTCGATGAACAGTTGAGTGAACAGGATAAATACATAAATGTGGGCAGGACAAGGGAGGGTGCATAGAATCCAGGTAGAAAGACGTTGAATTTTCCTCATTAAAATGGTTGAGCTGCACAGTGCTGCACGTTATCATGATGACAGTCATATTCCAACCCTTTCCCTCAACCCCAAGGGGCACAAAGACTAAATCTCCCCTACCATGGTCCCAACAAGGAAATCAACTTGGACCTACAACATAATTCCAGCCAAACAGGTCTGCTTATGGTTCTTCAAGCAAGCTAACTTGGCCCCACAGGCTGACCCAGAGGATTTGGCTTCCAAGACAAGCCACTTGGAATGAGCCCTCAAGGTCATGGAGAAGGTTGGTTGAGAAGAAAAGGCAACAATGCGAAGACAGAGATACTTGGACAGGAATGCTGTCTCTGTTTGGCTTTGCGTTCTGCTTATATTCCTGTCCAGCAACTGCCAAAAAGCCAGGGCTCAGTAATAAAGCTACAGTGGGAAATGGGTGGCAAAGACTCTTAAAAACTGGAAGAGACTTTTTGCCTCCAAATTTCAGAGTCACGGGGAAAACTCCGTTTTACCCCTCGCCTGCTTTGTCCCACACAGTGCTTTATCAGGTGAGTGGGCTTTGCTATTCTGCTCTAGGAGAGTGGTGGTGCAAAGCTCACTGCTAAGCAAGAATTACTGGGCTCTCTCAGCCTCCACCTACATGGCATCTCTTTGGGACAGTAAGTTTACACTTCTCTTCCTCAGCACCTCAAATTTCTCTTGTCCCTGGGTCATCACTCTCAGGAAAGTGCAAAAGGACTCCAGGCTCAGCAAGTTTTCCTCTTGAACAGAAGAACCCTTTCTTACCTCAAAATGTATGCTTGAGAACCATGCTTTGCTATCCTAATTTGATACACACTCTCCCAGGTGTTTGAACCCTATCTTTACATCCTTTAGGCTGTGTGATCTTAGGCAAGTGAGCTAACCCCTCAGAGATTTGTCTGTAAAGTAGGATAATAACAGAGCTCTCTCACAAATTTTTGTGAAGATGAAATGAGATGTTAGAGGGAAAGCACCAAGCATGGCTCCTGGCTTCCACAAAGCACCTATCACCAGCAATTATTATTGCTGCATTGGAGTACACTCTTTCCTTGAATGAGGACTTGCCTTAAACCACTGTTTTTCCCAACCCCGATTCTGTAATCCTAACAAAGTACGTTGAATAAACAAAAATAGATTTTTCTGTTTTATACACATGTAGAGCCTCAGAAAATCCACACAAGACAAAGAGCCGGTTTGCATTGACTCCAGGATGTATCAAGAAGTTTTGTTATTTCTGTTGTTAATACATTCCTGATAGCCACTTGTTTCCTGGTTATTTGCCTCTCTGGCTCCGATTGGCCGAGTTCCAGTTTCTTGAGGTTTTTACTGCATTTGGAAGCTACGTTATGAAAACCTTGAAGCCTCCACGAAAATGAAAACTTCCTTTTCTTCCCCTTTCTCCCCAGAGTGTGGTGGCCAAATACCCCTCAGAGCTGGAGGACTGTCCAAGTTCAAATGCTCTGTAGCAATGAGTCCATAACTATCAGTTGTCCCAGAAAGTACAGCATTTTGGCAACTAAACTGTAATTCCCTGCCTTGCCTCTCACACTGAGAAGTGGTCAAGAAAAATTCTTTGTTAGTTCTGAGCATTCCCCATTTTAATTCAGATCATTTGACTCTATATTCATGATATATCTCATTTTTTCCTTCATCCCACTATCCTTCCCTATCACCCAATCATTATATTCATCTGTCAATCACCTTCCCCATTTCTAACAATGTCACGCACACATACACAAATGCACATACACACGCACCCAAACACCACACATGGTCAACTCCCTTCTCTCCCTCCACCACGGGCATCCCCATCATTATGATTTATGGTTAACAAAAATTTTGGTTAAAAGCTTTGAGAAAAAAACAAAAATGCCTTTCATTACCACAGGGTAAATGAAGGTGTTGTAATTACACTCCTAACCAAAGAATCCATTTTTTCCTGAATACCTGCAAGGATCTGGATAATCCTACAAAGTAATAGTCTTGTTTTCTGTTCAGTGGTGCCAGACCAAAATCCACCCACACCAAGACAAATGGTTCTTTTTTAGCTCTAGCAAAGCTTCTCAAAAGCAAGACAGCCCCACAACCTGCAAATACAGCTCCTTGGCTTTATCACGTTTCTCCTTCTCTTTGTCTTTTGATGCTATTGTTGACTGCCCAGAATCAGCCTCAAACTGCCTGTCCACACCCTTGTCCAAAAGACCAAGAATAGCACCAAAATCATGTCCAGGAGTAGTAACCTGGGGTGGAGTGCCATCTGCTGGCCACTTTTATAAAACAGCTTCCAGCTTCTCAGCCCACACTAGAAAACGTTCCCTCATCTCAAAGCTGCTGAAAGAATCTGACGGTCTGGCCTAGGAACAAATGATTTTTACTGTATTAATATCCTATGATTGAGAATAGGCATTTAGAAATAAAGCCTCGTTCTCTTTCACTATTTTTTTAGGTATTTAAAGGCAAAATCGGAAATCTGGGAGAGATTGACTCTGCTTATAATTACTTTCTTTAATTGTTGTTGTTACAGTGTTATATTGGTGAATGATAATAATAAACTCTTAGGAAACTCAGTTTTACACACTCGTAATCAGGAGCCCCTAAATCAGCATATCGTGGTTTGCAAAGGGATTTATGATCCTCGGCAAGTTTACGAGACTTTAACACGACAAAGTCAAGAAAATAAAGGAAAAGAAGAAAAATAAAACTGAAATGAATGATCCCCTTTCCGAAGGAGCAAGAATACAGCTAATGAACCTAAATTTTTGTGACGAGGCTGATATGTTCCATGTGTTAATAAGCATTTCTATACAAGGTCCTATGTGTTCATTTCTTTCTTCCGGGCTATTACATTTGTGTAGTCTCCTAAAATCCAGAGAAAACACCGGGGATTCTCCCTTTTAAATAATGAGCCTCTTCCAAGAGAGAAAACAGAAAATCTCATGTGTAAATGTGCTTCTTTAGAGCTTACTTTGCTTCTATTCTTTCTGGTTTCAAATTAAACAGTGAAGTGGCAAAACTGATAGAAGGGAAGGAGATGCCTTTCTTTGAAAGAACTTACAGAACGTTTTTATTTGTAATATTCGCCGGGAAGTGTGTCAATAACATACAAGAGTCAGACATTCTCTTTCCAGTTGCTCCATATGGAATTTCTCCTAAATGATCATCTACACAAGTGTAGACAAATACATGGAGAATAGTACAAATCGCACACACACACACACACACACACACACACACACACACACACAGATCTGCCACACTTGGAAATGTCCACTCTGGAGAAGGCTGATCCTCCGGTTGAATGCGTGTAAGTTTTCTACACCGAACAAGTCTTTGGGACTCTAATCATTCCTTTTGTCTGTGCTCTGCTCAGGCTTCCAGAGGCATCTACAAGCTACAGTCCTTACTTCAAGGGGAGGAATTGGTTAATAATTCTAGTATTTTCAGCCCCTTCGTTGATTTCCTTCCTTTCTAGTATTTTTAGTTCCTGAGATAAAACCTCATTTATAATAAAGTCAAAATCCCTGGAAAACATTTCGTCAATGAAACATTCAGCTTTGCTGTTCATTATTTTATTGAATGAAGGGTTTTTTTGTTGGGTTTTTTTTTTCCCTCTTGAAACCTGGAAACCCAGCTCTGATTATTTAAAGGCAGACACAAAGGCAGAATTGGGTGGAGTTTTTAAATATCTTAAGATGTAAAAATCTTCTTTTAAATGTTTGTTCTTTGCCGTAAAATTGCCTTTCCAAAAGCACAGCTTTGCTAAGACCAACACCTTCACTTTAGGACCTAGCGTATGTCAGCCCCAGATTCAATTCTGGCAGATCCTAATTAAGTGTATGTCTCAGCCTGGTTTTTTTGTTTGCTTGGTTTTGTTTTGTTTTTTTGTTTGTTGTTTGTTTTTTGGTTTTTTTTTTTATCATTATGTGTTATTCATGATCCCTGGTCTAAAATATTGAAACTTTGAGACATGATCAAATAATATTTTTCATTGAAACTAGTCCAGTAAGAAGTTCTATTTCTTTCTTTCTTTTTTTTTTTTTTAAAAAGTTTTCTTTCTTTCCAGGGTCTTTTCATTATTTCCCCCGAAATTTGGGGAGGTTTTTGCAATCATCTTACATTTGAAATACCAGCAGCTAACTTCAACCCAATTTTCTGCCCTGTTTGATAAGGATTTTTTGTTTGGGTTTAGTGGCGTTAGGATTGAGAGTGTGTCTGCAGGCGTAAGTGTGTGCGCAGAAAGATCGAGAAAAAGAGAGAAAAGCACACAGACAGTTTTGCTTTGAAGTTGCTACATAACTACTGTTAAGATCTACCAAAATGTACTGAGAGACAGCGCTCCTTACTCAAATCTGGTGAATGAACAGGCAAGCAGCGTCTAGGAAGGCTTTTTAAAAGGATGGATGAAATGAAGAATCAGGAGAAATGCAACCAAGGTAGATGAAAAGATGTTGTGCTTTCTGTTGTTTTCTTGTAGAGACGCATTCGGAAAGAGAAGGAAAGGAGAGAGGAAAATGGGAGGAAGGGGATGGAAGGAAAAATGCAAAAGAGAAAAGAAAACATTTACAGAGAAGGGGCGAGAAACAGAGAAGGAGGGAGGGAAGGAGGAGGGAGGGAGAAGAGAGAAAGAGAGAAACATTTACGGAGCTGTTTTATCTCCCTGTGTTTCCCTATTCAAAGCCCTACACCCTTGGTGCAGAAATTAAACATTACACGTGGGACACAGCAAAAAGAGGGGGTTAAAATAGTCAGTTTCCCTTGTTCACTTCCTTTGTTGGAATACTGGTTTGGAACATCTGAAGAGAAAACGGTCACAACGTTGGGGAATTGTTCTTCTTTCAGCAGTGGTCAAACTAGCAGCCTCTTTCAGCAAAAGTTGTTGATGTCACAGTGCCCCCTGGAGTACGTCCTGGAAGGGACTCCAACTTCCCCCTTTAGCTCCCCACTCTTCACTTGTTTTTCTTACCGTGGGGAGGGGAGGAGGGGAGAAGAGGATTGGAAAATTTTGAAACAATCTCAGAACCTTTTGAAGAGAGGCTTTTGAGAAATAACTTCCGATTTCTTTCGGATAGTTAGGGGAAAGGGGGAGGACAGAATGAAACCCGTCCTTCTCTTCATTTTTTTTTTTTTTGCCTTCCCCCTTACCCCCTTAATCCTATTTCAGTTGAGGTCTGACCTTGGAAATTTCCAAAAGACTTTAATCTCCTGTACTCCAAATTGCTAAAAGGAGCTCAAAGAGAGAGAGAGAGAGAGAGAGAGAGAGAGAGAGAGAGAAAGGTGGTTTAAAGTTGTTTATTTATGAATGGGTTAGACTTTCCCCATAGTAAGAATGTTAACTAGTTCATTAGGTACTCTCCTTACATTTAAGTCTTTTTTTTTTTTTCTCTCCTTTTCATTCCCTTCTCTTTTTTTTTTTTTTTTTTTTTTTTTTTTTTTTTTTTTTTTTTTTTTTTTTTTTTTTTTTTTTTTTTTTTTTTTTTTTTTTTTTTTTTTTCAGACAAATACCTTTAATCACCAAAACTCAACTGAGAAAAAATGATCTTGAGTTCTGCCTTCTGCCTCTGGGCAGACCTGACCCACTCAAACGTTAATATTCTCAGATAGCTGGGAAATGCCATTTAGCATTTTCTATAACTACATCGCTCTCCCCTGCCCCTCCAACTGCCCCAGAGAAAACAAATTACCTTCCTGTCGCAAGAGGGGTTTGGGGGGGTTGGGGGGAGGGAGGTGGAAAACCCAAGAGAAAGAATCATTTCCGTACATATTTCCCAGATATAAAAGAAATCCAGGCTCTATTCTGATCTAGAATTTGGGGAGGTACGAACTCCCTGAAATCATTAAACATTTCATTTTTCAGATGAAAGGCTCTCATTTTGCATTACCGGGTAGGGTTCTGATGTAATTTGAAGTGTCACGTTGGAGGGGTCTTGGTGATTAAGTCTTTTCCATTTCTTTCATTAAATGTCCGATTTTCCTGATGTGGGTTATAACTTCGTTCTAATCTGAAATTTCACCCACCCTCACCCCGCCACCCCCCCAAAAAGGTCTAATATGTATGACGGATTTTGAAAGAATAACAAATCCAGTTGTATACGTATTTTTTTAACCGCTTCTGATTTCATTGAACTACGAAACGCAGAAACCACTTTGCTATCATTCTCAAAGGTCCATTTTAAATCATGAGCTACGTCAAGGTATAATTACTCACATTTAAAACACTCTGTAATTATAGGAAGAAAGAACAGAAAAACGGCTTTAAAGAAAGGGATCGTTGGAAGCAATTGACTCTCAAGAAATGTCTGTCTTTTATAAAGTTCATAATTTCCCAGTAAATTCTTTTAAGTTAATAAACATTTTAAATATGAAGAACCTTAAAAGCAGCCCCCCATCCGCCACCACACATACACACTCACAAAATGAGAACAACAACACCCTAATTCTTTAAAAATATGCATTTTTTTAAAGACCTCAGAGACGGAAATATTTCTCAGGAAATGTGGAACACGAGCGTCTACATAATATCTACATGAAATAATAAATCAAACTCAGCTTTTTTTATCTGACAAAACACAATAAACGGGTTTGGAACGTTATTTTGGTGCATGTTTTTAGCTCTCCAAAAAACCCCAATAATCGATAATGCCTTATTGGGAAAGATAACGTGTGTTTTCTTATAACTTGGTGGGAAAAAAATTTTTTTTTTGCTCTTTGTAAAGGAAATTCGATATATATTGGGGAAAAAAGAATATAAGGTTTCACAAAAACCCAGGAAATTCGAGGCTCAACTGATGCTCAGCTAAAAATTCACACCATTGTGCCCCTTTACTGACAACAGATTTAAGAGCCCAGAATGTCTAGGGGAACCTCAAATTTCTTGACTTCCAGCGTCTCATGTCTAAACACTAAATTGTTATTTAAACATCAGTCGGTCATAGAAGGATTGCCTTTTTTTTTTTTTTTTTTTTTTTTTTTTTTTTTTTTATTCCCCCATGTATATTTTATATCTTTGCTGGTCTTTGTTTCACATCACCTGAAATGTATACATTATTTTTTTTTTTTTTTTTTGCTTTTTTGCTTCTTGTATTCCCCCATGTATATTTTATATCTTTGCTGGTCTTTGTTTCACATCACCTGAAATGTATACATTATATTGCATTTTAACCCCAGGGACTGATATGCTTTCTGGGGAAACTGAATTCTTCTTTCAATTTAACAGGAGAGTAGAAGAATCATAGAATCGGGGTTTCCAAGCTGAGAGAAACCGAGGATATGGAGCAAATAAAAAGGTAAAGAAAAGTCAGATGAAAAGGTGGAGAATTGGGGGGTTAGGGGAACCCCAGGTTGTGTCCATGGCACTTTTGGGGGCTGTGCCTAGAAAATCATTAACCGTCAGGGACTCACGCCTTTGTGTAGGCTTCAGTTACAAAATCAAATTATAGAACCCAACACGCTGTCAGGAGCCCTTGCTAAATATTTAAACCCTCAAGTTCCACACCATTTGTGGATTCCAGATCATTAATTTACTACTGGAGTGTTAATTACAACGGAGTAATGGAAAACCGGGCTTGTCAATTTTATGGACAGCGCTTCTGTACAAGCGCCTGTTAGTACTTTCAGAGGCTAAAAGCTTAAATTTTAACTACACTTTAAGTATTTGGGACTGGGGTGAAAGGGGGACCTGTGAGTAAATGCTTTGAGCAGGTAAGTAGTTAGTTATTAAAATGGGCTTTGAAGCTCTCTCTTGGTGTATGTCTGCATATTTTAACGGTCCCAGCAAAAAAACAACTTTTTTTTTTAATGCGCCTAAATTTGGATTTCATTGAATTTTCTGCATGCACTGATGTTAGGATATTTTGGTGAATTTAATTCCCCCAACCCTTCTGTATGAAACAAAAGAAATTCTTTCTCGAAGAGATTTAGCAAGGGAAGAGAAATCCTTTTTAAAAAGCTTAGAGGACGGGGAGGGGTGGGGAAATGAGCGGTAAGGAGGCTTTAATTTCTAAAGCTCTAATTCCAAAGAAGGACTATCTACGTAAGAACTGAAACTAATTTACCTGAATTCCTTTGTCACCACTTGGCTCTTGACTATTAAACGATTCTTTTCACTGGCCAATAAAACCGAATCCAAAGCCTGTTTGGGATGGAGGGGTGGTACCAGGCCTTCCCCCGCCCCAACATGGAAAGCCAGTTTTCTATGCTATTTGTTTTGATTTCCGCAAAAAGATTTTCCGAGAGAGAGCTGGGGTTTGGACCACCCTACTTGGGTCTCACTCCGATGGGGGAACATGGGGGGACGCGTTAGCTCTTGTCGTGGGCTAAATGCCTCCTCAGTGTTACCCAGAAAGGAAAGAGAAAGTACCTGCCTCTCAGCCAGGTCGACAAACCGGTAGCCGCTTTGTCTTTGTTTCCCTCTCACGGGCTGTTTTAGGATCTCTGCCAACACAGAGGGCTGTCGAAGTGATTGCTACTCTTCAGAAAACAGCCCAGATTTTCTGCACCTTACTATCTTTACCTTTGTAAAACAACAGCAAGATCCACTGCTTTCCATCTGGAAGATGTCAGAGAAGATGTTTACAAAAGATCTGGGGATCCTTAAAAGCAAGTAGCTGTGTAAAAATACTGAGTTGTTTTTTTTTTTTATACATTACGACAGTGACTTTCATTCTATTCCTGACATCCTGTTGGTCAGAATGACAAAGAATATATAAGAGAAAGCATTAAAAGTGCCTAATCATTATTATTAATAGGGAAAAGTACCCAGCACAGAGTAAACATTCAATAGCTATTATTTAATTTTAATAGTAGTGATAGCCTTTCAAACTCTTTCGTCCCACCTGTAAACTGGAAAGGTTTCCCCCCCACCCCTTTTATTACAGGAAATCAAGCTGAGGAAGAAATGAAGATAAGATAAAACTGCTCAGTAATCACTGTCCCTGGATTTTCCAACCTCCAGTGAGGTTTTGAGGCCTTGTTTCAAAGTCTCTTTTCCAGACAATGACAAGCACCCAATTGAAAAACGGATGAACTAAAGCTTTCGTTGTTCTATTGGATTGGTTACCCAATTTGACTGAGTGCTTACTTAGAAATTAGTCAATAAGGCAACTAATTAATAATTTGACTGGGCGGGGGAGAAGTCAATTTCTCAGCTGCACACAGATGTAATAAGTCAGGGGAAATCTTGAGGCCCCTTGCTGCACAATTCTAGCAAAACCTTGTTGCTTTGAAAATCTGGTAGGCTGAGTTTAAAAAGGAATTCTGGGTTTACTTTACATTGTATTAAGCCTTTTTGTCTCAATGAAATAATATAGTGGAGAGAAATGACATGCAGAGAAAAAAAACAAAGCTGTGAGAGTTAACACAAGATATAGTAAAAATATATTCTATATGATATAATTTACAAACTGTATTGCAAAATAACATAGTCATTATAATCAAAATGCAGAAGGTATTCACTATGTCCTAGGTATGTGCTAAGTAAGTACTTTGACTACATTGTCTTATTTAATCCTATGGTCCCACAATTAGGGAGGTACTATGATCCCCATTTTACAGGTGAGGAAACTGAGGCCCAGAGAGTTCAGCCATTTACCAACTGAGGTTGTATAATAGTAAAGAGAACAGCAAGATTTTGAACCCAGATCCATGGATTCCAAACCCAGCTTTCCTATTCCTCTCCTCTGTGAGCATGGGGAAAATTAACCAGTGATCTTGTTGCCAATTTTCTCCCTACCTAGGGGAAAAATAAATGACTTCCAAGACTGGCCCTAATTTGCTGTTTGACCATGGACAAGGCGTGTTCCTCAGGACCTCAGTTTTCCCTGGACAAAGTCAGAGAGGTCTTCTAACAGCAGCTCCATCAAATAACTTTATCATTCACCACTCTTGGCTCTGTCAAGAAATACGTTTTCAAAAATTCATCAGACGTTCTGTCTGTACCCAGAGACGGCAAAACTTGAAAAGACTAGGGTTTTTTTTGTTTGTTTGTTCGTTTTTTGCATTTTTTAAATTTTTATTTTATATTGGAGTAGAGTTGATTTAAAATGTTGTGTTAGTTTCAGGTGTACAGCAAAGTGATTCAGTTATACACACACCTGTATCTATTCTTTTGAAAGTAGGGTTTCTAAATCTGGAATGGACCTTAAGAGATTATTTAGAGAGGCTTCATCAAGTTGTTAAGAACAAAAGCAGCCTGGGTTTAATTTGTGCTCCACCACTCACTAGGAAAGTGGGCCTCTGTGGCCTCACCTATAAAACTGGAATAATAGTATTAATAACACAGACATAAATACATATCCCAGAGGGTTGTGAGGCTTAGATAAGAAAATGCTTTATACAGTGAAGGGCAGAGTGCCAGGAACATTGGGGATGTTCAGTAAGAGTTACCTAGAATAAGGATGATGGTGGTGGTGGAGTTGATGAGGACGGTGGTAAAAACAGTGGGTGATGATGGTGACAGTGGTGATGACGATGGTGGTATGGTAAAAATGGTGATGGAGATGATGATATTGGTGACGATTGTGATGATGGTGGTGATGACTCTGATCGTGAAGGGAATGATGGTGATGATGTTAATTCACTCAGTTAACAGCTGAGAAAATTGAGACCCCAACGTTTTACTCTAATAACCAGCCTAGCTGAAAGTAGAAATTCATCTCCCTGGAGCTGGCCCACTGCCTCTGCCACGGTCCCATGCTAAAAATAAGTGGAGTAGGATTTGGCTGAAGGAAGCTGGGAACTGCAGGTCAGGTCATGGCTGAGAATCAGTGTGGTTTTGGCCTCCCCTCCACTCCGGGCTCATTTTACAATGCCAGAGAAATCACTCTGTCCTCACCAGACCTCATCCACTGCCTTTTATGGATGATGCCACCTCCTGATGTTTAACTGAGAGGTAAGGGAAGGTGAGGTCCAGCAAGATGCTTTTTTTTTTTTTTTTTTTTTTTGTTTTCGCATGCGGGCCTCTCACTGTTGTGGCCTCTCCCATTTGCGGAGCACAGGCTCCGGACGC
>NW_006774909.1:128786-129219 GCF_000442215.2 Lipotes vexillifer
TTTTTTTTTTTTTTTTTTTTGCTGTACGCGGGCCTCTCACTGTTGGGGCCTCTCCAGTTGCAAAGCAGAGGCTCCGGACGCGCAGGTTCAGCGGCCATGGCTCACGGGCCCAGCAGCTCCGCGGCATGTGGGATCTTCACGGACCGGGGCACGAACCCGTGTCCCCTGCATTGGCAGGCAGACTCTCAACCACTGCGCCACCAGGGAAGCCCCAGCAAGCTGCTTTTTAACCAGTAGTTCCCAGTGATCCTATTGCAGCTGGTCCCACAACTGCATTCTGAGAAATTCTCCCGAACAGAATTGATTTACTTTCCGGTTTCAGCCCAAGAGACAAAATAACCTATTGAATTTGTCCATTTAATTTTCCAGAAGGGGCTAAGTGGCCCCTCAAGGGGCTTTTGATCAAGCCTGTGAGAAACCAGATTTGAAGGGA
>NW_006774909.1:129229-130156 GCF_000442215.2 Lipotes vexillifer
GGAAAGAGGAGCATGAGAAAGGAAAAGAACATATATTTCATGCCAAGGAATAGCAAAATTGATATTTTGAGTCAGCACACATCCCCAAAGAGCACTCAGTTTTCCCAATTATGAGAGAAAAATTACTTTTAAGATTTAAAGGAGCCCTACCATCAGGGGACAGCCACCCCAAAAGCCCAAAGCTAACAAATAGGAAGAATGGGTGATGCTGTTTTCCTTAAGGTACCCATGGCAGACGTTACTAACAGATAGTGGCATCCTCCACCAAGCCCAAAGCAGCCTCCCAAGGATTCTCACAGAGCTCTAAGCAGCCACGAGCAATCGATGAGAGTGGACCCGCAGATGAAAATGATTTTCCACTTAGCATGTGGGAGGCCCATAAATGATTCACAAGGTCTTGTGCGTGCTGAAAAAGCCATTAAGTGACTAGGTCAGGGGACAGGTTACAGCCAGATTTAGGCTTCCCAGTCTAGTCACATTCCAAACATTGTGGGTGATATTTCATTCATTCATTCACTAATCCATCCATCCATTTGTTCATCCACTCATTCATTCACTCACTCATCTATTCATTCACTCTCTTATTCATTTTCTTGTTCATTCATTCCTTCAATCACTCACCCCTCAATCATTCATTCACTCATTCCCTCTGTTATTCATTCTTTAATTTAACTAATATTTACTTATTCTGCAGTCTGTGTGCCAAACACTGTCCCAGATTCTGGAGACATAAAAATGAACAAGACAGACTCAACCGTGTCTACAGGGAGCTTACAGTCTAACAGAAAAAGTGAAATTTAACAATTACACAATTCATTATTTCTTTTTAATTGTGCTCATTACAACAAAGAAAAATACTGGATGCTCTGAAAGCAGAGATCAGGGACTCAGCTTAGCTTGGTAGGGGAAGGGGAGGGGAGGAATCAA
>NW_006774909.1:130166-139695 GCF_000442215.2 Lipotes vexillifer
AGGGGAAGGTGAGGGTAGGAATCAAAGAATGTGTCCCAGAGGAAGACACATTCGAGGTGAACACTTAAGAATGAGGAGTTAACTAGGCAAAGAGGGGGAAGGGTTTCCAGGTGGAAGGAATGGCTTCTGCAAAAGCCTGCAAAAAGCCTGCTGAAAATGAGAGCTCAGAGCCCAGAGCATGCAGGAAGGAGCGATGCTAGATGGTGCTACAGAGGTGGGCAGAGGGCAGTGCCCACTCCCAAACATGAGTCCTAGTGTGACCCTCACCTGCTAAGAACGCTTCAGTGACTGCCCCCTGCCCTCACAATGAACTCCAAACCCCTCACTATGTTCTGGCCCCGCCCACCTCTCCACCTTACCCCATGCCAGCCTTTCTCACTGAAGACACTCAACCCAGACTAAACATCCAGTTTCCAGAATGGGAAACACTACACTGTAAGCCCCGTAGGAGCAGAAACAACGTGTGTTTTGTTTCCTGCAGCATCCCCAGTACTCAGGGTCCTGGCACAATGCCAGGCATATAGATGAACTTGAGAAATATTGTAAATGTACAAATGAGTGATTCTTTGACCCCACCCTTGGCATAGTGCCTAGCACAATGCACTGAAGGTTTAAACTTTGGACAAAAGAAGGGAGGAAAGAGAAAGGGAGGGAGGGAGGGACGGAAGGAGGGAGGGAGGGACGGAAGGAGAGAGGAGAGGGAAGGAGGAAGAAAAAAGCATCCTGTGTGAGTACTGGAGAAAAGTCATGCCATAACCAAGTTTTTCAAAGGTCTAATTCCCAGACGAAAAGACCCAGTGAATCTAAATAATTTCAGAACAAATTATTGGGGGAAAAAAAAATACAGACTCACCAACCTGACAACACAGGGTGCGGGAGTGAGAAGCAGGCCTGACTGTAAGCAAGATGGGTGGGACCCATCTGGATGCTTCCAGCCAAAAAGCATTTCTGTGGCCTCCTAATTTCTGAAAGCTTTTGGCAAGGATAACTAACTCCAGGCTCAAGTCTCCTACAAAGATCTCATCTTTGCCGTTCCTCAGTTCACCCTCATGTACCTAACACAGGCCAGGCTATATGCTGGGCCTCATTTTCCCCACCTGTAAAATGAAGTCATTGCATTAGATCATATCTAATCCAACGCTAACACTGATAGTCTCTCTTAGGTTCTTTTCTTGGGACCCCTTCCTATCCATCCACCTCAACTCCAGAAATACTAATAATAATTATGACAATAATAGTAATTATTCTTATACTACCTACCACTTACTGAAGCACTTTTATTTCATCTTTGCAACTGTCATATAAGGTAGATCTATGATCTTCATTTTTACACGGGAGGAAACTGAAGTTCAGAGAGGTTATGTACCTTACCCAAAGTGACACAGCCAGGAAAGGGAAAAGATGGAATTTGATCTCAGACGTGTCTAAACCCAAAGTTCACCCTCCCCTTCCTTTGTCCACAAATCTAACAGGTCCTGGCAGGGCCTGTGTTTACTGAACACAGACACAGATTCCCTAGTTAGCATGTGAGGCAGGGACAAAAGAGGAAAAGGACTGTTTGTGGTAGTAACACCATTATTGTTTGCCCAGCCTCCCTTTCTCCTTTTTTTTTTTTTTCATCTAGATCAGTCTAGATATCATGCGTGTAAAGGTGTGCCTCACACATATACAGATATACAACGTTTTAGGGGATATTCCTCTGCCATCCTTGTAGTTCTGATAGAACCACCAATCACACAACCCTCTCAAGGGCAGCAGTCACGTCAGACCTAGGTCACGTGACCCACGCTTGCTCTATCACAGTGCGAGAGTAGCCATGGCCTGGTCACAACGATTGGTGATTGGTTCTTGTACTGGACATGTGACCCAAGACAGCCAATCACAGCCCTCCCCGGTCTGAAGTTGGGAAAGAGAGGCTTTCTCTTTTCTCTAGAGCTGCTAAGCTGACACGATAGAAGCTCAGAGTTTCTGATGACCTTGCCCCATGGCCACCCTACCCATCGGTGCCATGAAAGGGAAGCCCCCTGTCAGAGAGAAGAATGTGGCCAACAGAGAAACTGAAATGGGAGAAAAGAAGAGAGGAACCCTCAACCCATGGATGGGCTGCTGAAACCAGCTCCACACCTGTCCTTCCCAGTTACTGAGCCAATAAGGGTCTGAGCTGTGATCTGGTCATTTGGTCATTAGGATCAATAGAATCCTAAGAGGAGTTTTTTTTGTTTGTTTTTGTTTGTTTGTTTTTTTCGGTACGCGGGCCTCTCACTGTTGCGGCCTCTCCTGCTGCGGAGCACAGGCTCGGGAAGCGCAGGCTCAGTGGCCACGGCTCACGGGCCCAGCCGCTCCGCGGCATGTGGGATCTTCCCGGACCGGAGCACGAACCCGTGCCCCCTGCATCGGCAGGCGGACTCTCAACCACTGTGCCACCAGGGAAGCCCTAAGAGGAGTTTTTGACCAGTCTTGCATACTCGTGGCCATATCCCATCACACGCACACATACACACACACACACACACACGCACACGCACACACACACACACACACACACATCTACTACTTAGAATTGTGAAACAGACCTGGAAAAGGGCATCAGGGAGAAAAAGAGGCAAGGAAGAAATATGGAGAGAAAAAGAGGCCCCAAATCGCCATCTCTTCCGCATCCAGTCTCGGCTCAGTCTCTGACCCAGGCCATAGCTCATGCATCGATGTCATCTAGGTTTGAGTTTCCCCAGAAAATCATGGCTACTCTTTGCCAAACAGCTACCACTTTTTTCTACTTTAGCTCATTTAATCCTCACAAAAACCTGCAAAATAGAAAAGTTATATCCATTTTGCAGAGGAGAAAACTGAGCCACAGAGCAATTAAATTGCCACCTAATTAACGAGTGGCAGAGCCTGGAGTTTTTAACCAAGATCGTGTAACTTTAAAAATCTATCCCCTTTTTTTTTTTTTAAACTACATCCGACTGTCACCTCCATCAATGACACATTGGTTTGGATGCCAGCATTTTCAAGGGAGTTTTCCCTCTTCTCTTTCTGCTCTGATATGTCAAGGGGTTGCCTGAGCCTGAAGGTCTGAAATTAACCAGGCACATCCTGATACAAGAGATGTTTCTTTTCAGCAGCACAGCTGCTTGCAGGTAGTTTGATCCTGAGAAGAAATACACCCAGGGCAGTGGCTGCCAACATCCAGCAGGCTCCCTCCACTTCCAGGAATCAGTGCCTCTGTGTGTGGAAGGCAGTTAGGACAGCCCACTTGTTAATACAAAGGCAAAAATATGAAAATGAGGGTGTCTGACGGGTATGGAATAAAGCAGGACAGAGGCCTTTGAAAGCAGACAAGATGAGGAAAATGACATAATATTCTTGTCACTTACACTGCTTTGAACCCCCAGTCCAAAAGCACTTTTAAATCTATGCTCAGTGTTACTTTTCTTCCTGGGGGAGAAAAAGAGGTTCTGATGACCCATAGCAATCTGTAACTAGACTCTCTATTCAACCAATATTTATTGAGCACCTACTATGTGCCAGCCACTGTTCTAGGTACTGAGGACACAGCTGTGAACAAGACAGCTTTCCCAAAACCATCTTTTGAACCATAGATCTGATCATGTCATACTCCCTGTCTAAAACCTTCAGTGGTTCCCCATTGCCCACAGGACCAAGTCCAAAGCCCTCAACATGGTGTACAAAGCATTTCATTGTCCAGCCTCTTGAGTTTCATCTCTTTCACATGCTCCCCATACCCATTCCTTCCAATCCATGCTGTGGCTATACCAACATTTTTTCAGTGCCCCCTGGCCCCCAGGTTTTTAAGCTTTCTGCCCACCTTCCTTGGAGCAGTCTTCCACCACCACCAGTGTCCTCTCGCCCACTCACTGGCTGCCTCACTTTTACTTATCCCTCAGCGTAGATGTAGCCTCTTCAGGAAGTTTTCTTGACCCCTCTTCCCGAAGAGTGTTAAGCATCTTTGAATGATAGTGTTGTTTTGTTAGTCTCACATCTCTCTTTCTTCTCTGGTAACAGAAAACCCTTCCTCCTTTGGAGAATGCACTTGAAGGCATTCAGGTGGGGCTATCCTGTGCTCCTATCCCAGCCACAGGTGATTTGAGCCTGGAATGTCGCTGAGCTATCACTGAGACCCCACTAACCTCTAAATGCCACAAGAGAAGGACAGACCTGTTTGCTTCACTGTCCTGACCTCAGCACCTAACACAGGTGGATAACCCACAGGGGGATTATCAATAAATATATTTAAATAGATGAAGGGAGAGAACTTAAACTGCTTTCACATTTGTTCAAACTAAAACCAGCTGACTTTTCTCCCACCAAAAATTCTTATTTTAGTTCACAGAGAACCGAATTTCAGCTTAAAGGTACCTGGGTTCATATCCTAGCTTTGCCACCTAAGAACTCAGTGGCCTTGGGCAAGTGGTTTACCCTCTTTGAGGTTCAGTTTTCTCATTCATAAAATAGGATTTTAAATGAACCTGCTTCATTGGATTATGGTGAGGGATAAACAAGATTATGTATGCAAAATGCTTAGGGCAGGCACTGGCACTCAGTGGAAATCAGTAAACATTAGTGGTCTCTGAGACTGTATTTAAACTAGGACATAGCATTAGAGCTTCCTATTCAGAAGAGTTGCAACTGGGCATCTATTGACCATCAGGAAAAAAGATCCAGCCACAATGGCCCCTGACCAAGCAGACCTGTACTGGGAACTAAACAGTCAACAAAAGGCACACTTTTCAGCCTCAACTCAACTAGGCAGGAGTTTTTCCCTTGATGCCTTACGGAGCATCATTTGGCCACATCCTCTACCCTTGTCTGTGCCTAGGCATTGACCTGGATTGAAACTGCTACAACAAAGGACAGAGGGATGCCTGCTCATAATTTCCATTTTGTGGCCTTTGAAAGGCTTATCTTTGCCGTACTCTTCTCACGGGATTTGATTTACTGAAGTAACTTAATTACCTAGAAACTCTCTCTGAAACATTGGTGGTGTTTCCTTGGGTAAGCGTGGTTGTTCCTGAAAGGGATGACTGAAAATCAGGCTATTTCTAAGAGCGAAAACTGGCTCATTTCCTCTTTGTCAAATCCAATTAGCTTCTTTCACCTACCAAAATGTACCACTGAATGTACCAGAACGCCGTTGCTTGGTGCCCAACTGTGGTCTGAAGTCCTATTGGTAGTACTGCCTTGTGGGTAAGAGCATGAACTCTAGAATCAGGAAGACCAGCTGTGTGACCTTAGGGAAGCTACCTGAATTCTTAGAGTTAGTTTTCGAATAGGCAAAATGGGGACCCATGGTTGTCCTGGTTGATGGCCTAATTGTTCTAGTTGGTGTTCTCCCGAAAGCAGACCCTACGTCATGAACTTGTGTGCAGGTAATTTATTTGGAACATGATCTCAGAAAGTAGGAGTGAGCAAATGAGGAAGGAAAAAGACCATTTTTATAACTGCGTTATCAAGGTCTCTGCCATAGGCAACAGGGTCTTGATTTTGCATGGAGTATTTATTCAGTGGTCTATGGTTAAGTCCCTGCACTTCTAGAAAGAGCTTGGGTGCCACCTAGCAGGCTCTCAGAGCACCAGAGAAGGTCCTGGGACAAATGCAGAAATCCAGGGAACAAGTCCTTGAGACTGTCAACGTAAGGTGTGTCTGAGTTCCCAGGGAACCGTCCACCACTGCTGAGGCTGAAATCAGAATTGACTGGAGAAGATGTGGAACAGGGACAGCACCTGGGACATCTACCTAAAACTCTTCGACAAAAAATGAATGAGATGAGCATGGATCCTGGCAGATAATAAGCACTCAATGCACTCAATAAATAAGAGCTCCAAGTGCGAGTGTTGAATAACTTGGTAATTCCACAAGCACTACATGGTCAACTCAAAATAACAAATGTTTCCTCTCACGTGCCGTCTCTGATCATGTGGGAGTTGGCTGCCTAGAGCCCTGTCGAGGCAAGGACTCTTAGATACCATCTGAGCTCAGTGGGAAGCAGTGATGGATTATTGATGTCTGCCATGAGAATGGGGTGGGGAGTAGGGGTACATACGCTACTAAACTTGTATGGCCAATATTTAAGATATATTGTTTCCTTCTTCAAGTCTTCCATTTCACACTTAGAGGTTAAGTGTCCTCACCTGTAAAACAAGGATAACACCTATGCTTGACCTTCTTGCCTCACAGGAAGACTTTGAAATCGTAAATTTAAAAATGCTTTGGAAAGATGTAGGATATACATAAATGTGAGAGCTTCCCCGCCAACTCCCTCCTCCCCATGACGTGGGGAGGAGCCCTTGGGAGTAAGGAGGTTCTCTGAGAAGATAAACCTGTTTCTCTTCTTGCTACTTAAATACATTGCATGAGACTGATTGATGGCTAGGGGACCCTTGTTTGACAATAATCCTTGTAGTCAATAAGTTGCTTTTTTCTGCCCATCAAACCTTAACTTTTCTCATGGCAAACTAGTACACTGAATTTCCTTTCAGACCCTCCACACACTCAGTCCATCTACTTTGGGTCCATCTTTCTCCAGGGATGGGGCTTTAACTGGTCTAAACCAGGAGTCAGCAAACTACAGCCCAAGGGCAAGTCACCTACTTTTGTAAATACCAAAACTTTTGTTTTATTTAAATACAGCCATGCCCATTCATTTACATATGGTCTATGACTCTTTTCATGGTATAACAGCAGAGCTGAGTTGCAATACAGATCATATGGCTCACAGCCTAAAATATTTACTGTCTGGCTGTCTAAGAAAAAATTTGCCAATTCCGGGTCTGAACTAATCACCCTACCCGTTCACTGGGTACCATGATTGGTCCATAGATTAAATCTGACCCAAATCAGGCCAATGAAAGTTCTCTTTTTCTCTGTACAAGAAGCTTAGAGGATGTGAAGTCTGGAGCCCCTGCAGCCATTTTGCAGCAATGAGGAAAGACTCATCTCTCTGACCTCCAAGATCATGTAGAGGAAGTAAGACACATACAATTGAAAGCTTAGAACTGAAATATAAAGCTTCAAAGAGGACATAGATGAATAGAACATTCAGAGTCTTCAGGGAGATGGTGTGTTTGAAGCTGGTCCTAAAGGTTAGTGGAATTTGGACTGAAGGAGAAGGAAAGTGTATCTCAGGTGGAGGTGACACAGCAAAGCCATGGGTAGGAGTGTCTAGAGAACACTAGTGAGGCCACAAGGAGAGCTTTGCTGGGGGAAACTCTATTCCACACCCATGGGATTTGAAGCCACATTCAACCACTACGGAGACTCTTCTTCCATGTTTCAGCTACAAAGATAGTCTCCAAAGCTTATATGATAGAAATGGATAAGATGCTTAGAGATAAAGTATTAACAACAACAATATGTGGCACAGCAGCCAACCACAGCCTGGTGTTCATGGGTTTTTCTTGGAGGAGGAATTGCTTCCCCTGGTTGGGGAGTAATTGGGTACGTGCTAAGCACCAAGCATTGTGCTAAACACTTATTTTATCTCAGTTAATTTCCTAAACGTTCTCTGGGATGCCCCCTGTTCTTATACCCATTTTACAGAGACAGAAACTGAGGCTTAGACAAGTTCGATAACTAGTCTGGTACATAGCAAGGATTTGAGCCAAGTTCACTGCCACTACTCCTCAACAATGTCCCTTCCTTTCCCACCCTGGCCCCCTGGTCGCTGATGTGGCCTTTCCTTGGTGTGTGAAGGAAGTTGTGGAAATCCCCGCCACTCTCTACTGCTTCCCCCACCCCACGCCTCCGAGGCTCATGTGATTGGAGGGGGCTGCATGATGACATTCTGTTTACCTGGCCATATCCTGGGCCTTATGAGGGAATTCCCAGGCTTGAGATGTTTCTCCAGTAAGTCCCAGGCGGGAGAGAGGCCAAGGGCATTCCAACATTCCCAGGGGTTCAGAAGGCACCTGAGTGCCTGTTCAGCCTCCAGTGTCCTTTCCTGGACTGTCATCCCCAGAATAAAATCCAGATTCCTCACCACGGCCCACCACAGTCTTACTCCTGCCCGCCTCTCTGGCCCCATCCCCCCCCACACGCGACCCCTCACCCTTGGGCTCTAAACGCACAGGCCTTCCTCCTCTTCTCCAATGTTCCATGCTCCCACCCACCCCAGGACATTTGCACAAGCCACTCCCTCCACCTTGAAAGTTCTTCCCCCAGTTAACTCCAGTGCATCTTCCATATCTCATCTAACATCCCTCCCTCAGGGAAACCTTCACTGACACCCTCTCCAGAGTTCATCAAGGGCCACTTGCATACACTCTGGTAGTCCCTGTGCCTCTCCTTTCTGGAACTTACCACAATTGTATTTAAATAATTTCTTGGGTCCTTGTTTTAATACCAGCCTTCCCCTCTAAAATAGAATCTCCATGTGGCCAGGGCTTGTGTTCTCCCAAATCCCTGGACCCTTGTCCTCAATACATATTTCACTAAATGAATAAATGAAGTCCATGACATTCCCTCCAGGCAGGCTGCTGAAAGATTCTTTCTGGGTAGAGGAGGTACTTTCTGGATTCTCTTCAATTAATATTTACCAGACACTTACTATGATGCAGAAGTGAATGAGGGATGGGACCTTTCCTTGGAGGCTTACAGTGAGGGAGAGAGATATGCAAACTGTGCCACGACGGCAGTTCATAATTCTTTGGTGGTTGCTTTATGGCCAGCACTGCACCCAATGCTTTACACACAGCATCTCTCTACAGAATTCATTTCATTGAACGGATAAGTAAAGTGAGGTTCAGAGGAGCCAGGTAATTTGCCCAAGGTCACACAGCAAATAAGTGATAGAGCTAGCATTGGACCCCAACATCCATCTGACTCCAAAGCCAAGCTCCTAACCACTACACCCTACTCCCTCGATTTTCATACACAGCAGAATGACTTAAGTGCTATAAGGCAGGTAAAAGGGTTCAGACGGGGGCTGGGGGGTATCAAAACTGTGGGTCAGTCCCATCTTGGAAATCAGAGAAAGATTCATCGAGGAGGTGGCATTTGAGCTGGACCTTAAAGGTCGGGACACATTTGGATATAAAGCAGCATATGGTATTCCAGGTGGGGGTCACAGCTTGAGCAAAGGTGCAGGGTCTTTGTTGTCTCACTTCCTCATTGGCTCCCATGGAGAATTAGTGTCAAGCTGGGGCTTGACACTCAAGGGACTGCACAAATGAAGAGGAAAGTTTTCCCATCCGTATTTTCTGCCCAAGCGAGTTATCCAACTCTCACTCTGAGATTCAGGGTGGAGGAGGTAAGAAAAGGTTTCTCGACAGAGGAAAAGGAGAGGAGAGACAAGAGATGAGGGAAGACGGAATCAGTGTGAAACAGGCAGAGCCCAGGAGGGATCACTGATCCCCGCCTGGAGCAAGTTCCCTTTAATCAAGTCTCCGTGTCCCCAGCTGACACTTTGCTGCTAACCCCACCCTCACCTTCTCCAGCTAACACCTGTCATCCTCATCTCTCAGCTTGGAAATCACTGACTCCCCTATCAGGTTAGATGCCCTTCCTCCCGCCC
>NW_006774909.1:139721-145443 GCF_000442215.2 Lipotes vexillifer
ATCTCCCAGCTTGGAAATCCCTGCCCCCCCTATCAGGTTAGATGCCCTTCCCCCCCCCCCCCCCCCCCGTGCCCCTGTGCACAGCTTGCCCTGCACAATCATTGCCTCTTGGGGCGCTTGTCTCCCCACTAGACCATGAGCTCCATGAGGCCTCCTTCTCTGCTGTGTGCTCAGCACCCAGACTGGTACCAGACAGAGAGACTTGCCATAGGGCTTTTGAAGTGGATAAACGATCCCAGAAAAAAACAAAAGAGGCAGAGAAAAGGGCCAAAGCCACAATCTTCAGCAGCATTTACTCACTCATGAATGGATGAATATACATCCAGACCTATATAGAGAGGCTGCTTCTCTTTGTATCACTTTAATTCCTGGACATACCCTGGATGATTCTGTTGTATGTGCGTGCGCGTGCACGCACACACACACACACACACACACACACACACACACAGAGTCCTTGCAAGGCCCTAACAATTTTGCAATCACAATTTGGTGTTCAAATTATTTAAAAGGGCCTCTCGGATTATACACACTTGTTAGCCCCCAGAAAACCTGGGTCCTCCCCTGTCAATACCCATAAGGGATTTTTCTGGAAAGAAATTTAAGGAATTTTTACATTTTAAGAAGTCACTCTACTCCAACTTGGAAGTCAGACCTGGGGCACCCCACCTAGACAGACCCAAAAACTGAAAAATTCCAACCACTTTATCAAATGATTACTGGCCATATTATTCCTTTATGCTCACCACCACATTTGGTATCAGAAGTGCAACACTGGATCTCAACTCAGATAGAGCTCATAAGTGGCATGAATGTGAACATCCACATGCAAAACGGTTAACCACATCCACATGCAAAACGGTTAAATAACCATCCAAGATAATACATACTTAAGGGCCAAAGTATTTGGTATAAACTATAAATAAGGAAGGGGGGGTCCCAGTTGACTGGGACCATGAGAGAAGACAGTGGGAAGATTCTCAATAACAAAATTTCTAATAATGGGTACCATTTGGGGAGCACTTTCTGTATGCCAGGCATCGTGCTGAGTGCGTCATCTGCATTATTACATTTTGCATCATTACAGCCACACTCTGGGATAGTATCGCATCCATTTTGTGGATGCAGAAACTGAGGCTCAGAAAGAATACATGACTTGCCCCGTGATCCCACTCCTGGGCACGTATCTAGAGAAAACTCTAATTCGAAAAGATACATGCACCCCAATGTTCATAGCAGCACTATTTACAATAGCCAAGATATGGAAGCAACCTAAATGTCCATGAACAGATGAATCGATAAAGAAGGTGGGGTTCATATATACAATGGAATATTACTCAGCCATAAAAAGAATGAAATAATGTCATTTACAGCAACACAGATGAACCTAGAGATTATCATACTAAGTGAAGTCAGACAAAGACAAATATCATATGATATCACTTATATGTGGAATCTAAAAAATGTACAAATGAACTTATTTACAAAATAGAAATAGACTCACACACATAGAAAACAAGCTTACGGTTACCAAAGGGGGAAGGGGGGGAGGGGTAAATTTGGAATTTGGGATTAACAGATACAAACTACTATATATAAAATAGATAACCAACAAGGACCTACTGTATAGCACAGGGAACTATACTCAGTATCATATATATAAAAGAATCACTTTGCTGTACACCTGAAACTAACACAACATTGTAAATCAACTAGACTTCAATAAAAAAATTTTTTTTAATTACATGACTTGACCCAAACATCAAAGGAGGGCTAAGCTCCACAGCTATTTCTCAGTACTTTCTCTGTTGCTGTAGCTATAGGTAGGTGTTAACCCTTGCTACTGAATTTCCCCTCTGTCAATTCATCTTTCCCCCAAAGTTCCTATTCACCATCTCCCGGTGGAGAGTGAAAGTAAGGATGCTCCATGCCTGGAATTTAGATTCACGAATTCTCCTGTTTCCTCCCCTGCCCTCTAAAATTCCCTTCTCCTTCCCCATTCTGGGTTTTGAGTCCCTGTGGAGGGCTCTGTCGGGGGCTCCCCAGGGAGCAGTGATCTCCTACGTTCAGGAGTCCAACCCAAGCGGACCAGACCACTTCCGGCCAGGAGATTACCCAGACAGACCCATGCCTTAACCTTTGCTCTGAGTTCACAGTCAGCAGAAAGCACCTGCAATTCTGCTGCTTCTCTAACAGGCATATTCCCTCCCATCGGCTGGGCTTACAGCTCTAGCTGATGGAGGCCAATCAGGGGCCTGTTATTAGGAGTCACACATGGAAAACCCCACAGCCGGGGGAGCAAAGGGAAGGGCTGGCTTCATTTATTCCTAGCAGTCCTTCATGCCTGTTTCTCAAAAAGAAGGGCATACGTTCATTTTCCCCTATAATATATCTGATGTATGTTAAAGTTCCAATATAGAGAAAATAAAAATACTTCCTTAATCTCACCTCCCATGGATATCTATAGTTACCAGTTTGATGCGTCCTTCCAGACTTTAAAGACTTTTTTTGGATAAATAAGATTATACGACACATATTATCTTGTAATTTACATTTTTTCACTTAAATATAAGACATTAAGATTGTTCCCAATTTTCAATTGGCAATCCGTCCTAAAATGTAATTAACCCTGAAAATTATGAGAGAAATGTTCATTTCAAATAATGGTAATACACACTGTAATCAAGGTTTTCTTTTTTTTCCCCTGCATTTTTTCTCTCAGTAAAAAATTGTTTTATTGCCTCAAAAAATAAAAATAAAATTAAGATTAAAAAAAGACTGTTTCCAATTTTTCAATATTATAAACAACACAGCAATGAACATCTTCATTCATACATCTTGCACACCATTTCTGTTTTGTTTTGGTTTTTTTTAAAGTCAATTCCTGGAAATGTGATTGCTAGGTCAAAGGGACTCATATGTTTAATAAGACTCTTGATACATATTTCTCAGTCCTCTAAATTTATTTCTCAACTTGTCAACCCACCAGCAGTATGTGAAAACTGCCAGTTTTTCCATATCCTTGGCTTACAAATACAGATGCAGCATCAGGGTTTTTTTTTTTTACTTTTTATTTCTAAATAACTTCAGCCTTACAGAAAAGTTGTAAAAGTATTTAGTACAGTGAGTTCCCATATACCCTTCACCCAGCTTCAAATGTTAACATCTTATATAACTTAAGTACAATTATCCAGACCAGGAAATTAACATTGGTACAATGCTATCAACTAGTCTACAGGCTTTATTTGGATTTTACCAGTTTTTCACTAATGTTTTTTCTCTGTTCCAGGATCCAATCTGGGATCGCACATTACATTTAGTTGTCATTTCTCTTTAATCCTCTCCAATATGTACCAATTCCACTGTCTTTCTTTGCCTTTCGTGACACTTTTAAAGAGGACTGGCCACTTATTGAGTAGAATGTCCCTTGATTTGGATTTGTTGATTTTTCCCATGATTGCATGGAGGTTTTGCATTTGGGGAAAGAATGCTACAGAAACAATGGTGCATCCTTCTCAGTGCATTGTGTCAAGAGGTTTAAGTTGTTGTGATGTCTAATTTACTAGTGATATTAACCTTGATCAGTTGGTTAATATGGGTGTCTGCCAGGTTTCTCTACTATAAAGTTACGATTTACCCCTTTGTAATTAATAAACATCTTGGAGGAGATACTATAGTTGAGATTAGGTAAATAGCCTACTTCTCAAACTTTGGCCCACTTGTCTCAGTATCCATCCCTGGATCTTGTCAGATGCAGCATTTTTTAAAGTAAAATTTTAAATGTGAACAAAGCATACCTGATTAAATAGGCAGTAGCTAGTGAGAACAGTAGATTAACTTGGAGTCTACACCAGCTGAGTAGGTATAAGCATGTGCACCCACCCAAGAAGATGTTGTTTCCTTTATGGTGAGCGCTGCCGCATGACCTACCGCAGTGGAACCTATTCCTGGGCCAGTAATCTGCCAGTCTCATGCACGTGGAAAAGGGCTTGCAAGGCAAAGCACTCCACCATCTCTCTCTCTCTCTCTTGCTCTCTCTCTTCCCCTTTCTTTCTTTCTGCCATTTGTTAGCAAGGTCACCCTAGGCAAATTACTTCCCCCCCCAGTGCCTCAGTCTCACCATCTGTAAAATGGGAATAACAACAGTACCTACCTCATAGGGTTGTTGGTAGGACTCAGTGAGCTGATGACTGTACCATCTGTCACAGAGTAAGCGCTCAATGCACAATAGCGACCATTAGTGTTGTGGTGTAGCTTATCTGGTTGTTCCTGGCTGTCCTTGAGGAATTTCTCCTCTGCCTTTAGAGTGTCTCTATCACATTAGCAACCATCCAGCAAAACCCTCTTCTACCACAGAAGCAGAAACTGCTACTCCAAGAAGGTGAGTGACTGTGGGGAGATGATCGAAGCTGGAGGTTTCCTGGTTCACATGCCATTACCTTTTCCAGTGATGAATACTGAGTGGCAACACAATTCAAACAAGACACTTCATTCACCCCCACTTTCCACCTGCCTTAGTCAGGACTGTTTTTGTGGAAGCGACAGAGGCCCAACTCAAACTAGCTTAAGCAAAAAGGGGAAGGCCCAATTAACTGAAAAAAAATCTACAGGCATACAAGCTTCAGGCATAGTTGGATCCAGGAGCTAAAGCGAAATCATTAGAGCTTGAGGTCTTTCTTTTTTTTATAGTATCTCTAAGCTTACTTCCTCCCAGATCCAACTCCACTAGACAGCAAGAACTTCTTTGCTAACAGTCCAATGAGTCCTGGAATGGAAGCCTGGGATGATATAGTTATATCCAGACCTGCCTGCTGAAAAGTCCCAAGTGAAAATCTCCTAGGCCTACAGCAAAGATGCAGATAAGAGGACATTGCCCCGGTGCTGAGTTCAAGGCCTAGAACCTCAGAGCTTGACCATGTGGTTTCTGAGCCAGAGAATTATTACCTTATATATAATAAATATTGTGCCTGGGTGATGACATGGTGGAATATAAAAGACAACAAGTCCCTATCCTTCCCACCTTCGACACGGCAGACATCCCACTGTACTGAGACAATCAAAGGTCACAGATGCCTCAATGAGATAATGAACCACATTCACTACCTACAGGCTTGTGTCCTTTATATCCTTCATATTGCTTATCAACTACTTTAGCAGTAAAACAAAAAAAGTAAGAGGCACCAAGTCCAAAGGACTTACCCTTGTCCATCTTCAAACTTGGACTAAACCTTGTGATCTAGTGTAACACACCTGGCTTGGGTCACATGCTCTCCTCTGAACCAATCACTGAGGCTAGAGGGATGGAGTGCTCTGATTGGTCGCATGCTAGTCCCTGGACTAGGGACTAGCCACTAGAACCACTAGAACTAAGAGTGGGGTTTCCCAAAGAAAATAAGGACGATGGACGCTGGAACAACAAAAATGACATATTCCTTCCATCTGTGCTAAAGGAACCAATTATTTGAGGTCATTCCTGTCTCCAATTCCACACTCAAAGACGTTTTCTCAGGCTTCCCTGGTGGCGCAGTGGTTGAGCGTCCGCCTGCCGATGCAGGGGACACGGGTTCGTGCCCCGGTCTGGGAAGATCTCACATGCCGCAGAGCGGCTGGGGGCCTGTGAGCCATGGCTGCTGAGCCGGGGCATCCGGAGCCTGTGCTCCGCAACGGGGGAGGCCACAACAGTGAGAGGCCCGCACACCGCAAAAAAAAAAAAAAAAAAAAA
>NW_006774909.1:145581-152513 GCF_000442215.2 Lipotes vexillifer
CCCACCACAAAAAAAAAAAAAAAAAAAAAAGAGGTTTTCTCTCTCCAAAGGACCCTAATTATCATCCTCATTACATCCATCACCATTACCAATACTTAGCTTGTAGGGGCATTCAGACGGGTTGTTCAGAAACAGACCTGCCAGACAGGTTCTCTGGCACTCAGGAGATCTGGACTGAGGCCAGCTGTGCTGATGCAGACCAAACCAGTTCTCATCAATTGATGATGGTCTATAGTGCTGTATCCAGATCTGAGCTCAGAGTGGAAGAGTGCAATAATTGATTAGTGATGTCTGCCCTGGGCACAAGCAAGAAGGATAGGAGCATGTTCGCAATGTATGTCTTATCATGGAATATCTTGATGACACCTTCCTGCTCTAACAGGCTAAAATCCAGGTCAAGGCAATAAATTTTGGAGCACACATTGTGCATCCCTCAGAGGGACCATACAAAATGAAGCTTTGAATGCAAGCTTTGTTCTATGAAGGAGCTTACTTTTAACTGGGAAGACCGGACATTTAGGAAAGCATCTGGATATCAGATGGACTCTCAGCCTCAGATGATCCCAGTGACTCCTACCCACTTCCCCCAGGTTTAATTGTCTTCAGTTCTAAGGAACATCTTTAGCCCTGATTGAGCAGCTGTCTCTGCTCTTGACTATGGATTCAGGATCCCTTTATAATGCACCAAGCCTTATAAAGCCCCAAATAGAGACTCCCTTCTTGATGTAATCAGAAAACTTGGAAGAGCACTGACAGAGAGAACACTGTGTATCCAGAACATGGTCCCCTGCGTGACTAAACGTTTAGGCCTGGCCCATTCAGTGCTTCCTTTGTTCATGCCAATGCCCAGAACAGAAGCTACTCATGGAGAAAGCCTCCTGAGTTACCAGCACATGCACACAAGTGGAGAAGAGCCTCTTGGGCAGGACTGATGAGCTTACGATGCCCAGGAGTCACCTGGGGATCTTGTTCAACTAACGCACCTCATTCAATAGATCGGGGGTGGGGCCAGATGTGCTACATTTCTAACAAGCTTCCAGGTGATGCCCATGGTGCTGGCTCACTTGGAGGAGCAAGGGGCTGGCTAATGGACAGACTAGATGCTGTGGGAAGACAGAGAAGGGAACTAGGGAGAGGGGAAGCTGCACTGCATAGGACAAGGGTAAGAAGGGAAATGAGTGATGTTCTGAACATCTGCATGAAAGTACCAGTCTAAAGCCTGACACATGATTAAAACTTAAATAAAAATAAAAAGTTCCCAACTTCCTTCTCCCCTTAATCCTTCTACCTTAGAAGTAGGTGGGATTGCTGTTTCCCACCCAACCCAACATACACACACACACGCACACACACACATGCACACCTTTCACATGGGGAAACTGAGGCTCGGAAGGATGAGTAACTAGTCACAGGTTACACTTTGGGTAGAGTCAAGCCAGAATCCCAGCAGCCAGCCCCTGCCTATTCCCACTCCTCTGTGTTGTGACATGGAACCTAAAATGGGGCCCTGAGAGGACCTGGGGGCGTGTGCAGAAACAGCTTCAGGGTCCTTGTCAAAAGGCCTCTGGTTTCTCAAACAACGAGGCCAGTTGGAAGCTGTTAACACACATGGGAACCAGTCAGCAACAGGTGAAAGGCCGCTCAACCTATCAGCACTGCTTTAAGCTATAGCATGCTCCTGGCTTCCTCTCCCCAGTTTCCAGGGGCCCAATCCCCAGATGCACCTGCCAGCAAACGAGCAGCAGCCAGAGGAGAGACATGGGTCTCCCCCACTCTGCTCTGGCTTCCATGTCCTCCCATTTCCTGGGGCCCCCTGGGAGAATAGTTTCTCCAGATTAATATATAGTGCTAATGACGGGTAGCCGGTGGGAAAAGGCAAGGTCTACTTGATCCAGGGCTTGGAATGAAGCCAGGGTCCCTCTGGCCATAGATTCTCTGTCTCCTTCCAGGTTAGTGTGCTGCGTAAGGAGATTAAGATGTATAGTCTGCAAATGAACTAACCCTTTCCAGGCCTCTTTAATGAGGCTTCCCATAATAGGGCCATTTCTCTTTCTAACGTATGTGTACACATTCACACACACATACATGACCACACGTTCCTTAACATAACCCATATGGAAAAAAAAAATCTCTCCCTTGCTCTGTTTTTTAAGTGGATGCTGTAATGGGCAACACTTTTTTTCTTCAAATGAAAATCCACGGTTCAAAAACACGCCTTTCCAGTGACTCAAGAAGGTAGTTTCAGCCAACTGGCTAGGCCCCCCTCTTAAAGCTCAACTTTATGGGTAGCGAGTAATCAACTAGACCAACAGTTCTGGGGCATAGTGAGAGCCCAGCACAAGGTATGGTAAAGTTCCTAAGAAACATACTCAGTCCTGGGACTGTCTCTGGATGAAGCGGCTTCGAACCCTAGGTCCCTGCAGTGAGGGAACACTATTATGTTCTATATCATTCACACTGTCATCTACTGCAAAGGAGAAAATTCTAGCCTCCAATATTGCCAGGTACCTTTCAGCTTTAAAATATACAGTGGTGGGGCAGGGATAAAAAAGCAGATTCTGAAACTGCCCCTCTAACCCTTGAATTTTTTTTTTTTTTTTTGCGGTACGCGGGTCTCTCACTGCCGTGGCGTCTCCCGTTGCCGAGCGCAGGCTCCGGACACGCAGGCTCCAGCAGCGCAGGCTCCGGACCCGCAGGCTCCGGACCCGCAGGCTCAGCGGCTCCGCCGCACGTGGGATCCTCCCAGACCGGGGCGCGAACCCATATCCCCTGCATCGGCAGGCGGACCCTCAACCACTGCGCCACCAGGGAAGCCCTAACCCTTGACTTTTTAACAACCATCACTATTATCCACACCAGGCCTACAGACGAGAACTCTCTGGAGAGAGTTTCAACGCCATCCTGGATCAGAGGATCTGACCTTCAGCTTCCCAAAGAGCAAGGGCATTCTCAGGCCTATCTCAGATACATGAGCTTCTGAACTCAAAATGTCAAGCAGTGGCTCAAAGTTGAACTGTCTGACCACAGGGTAATAAAACTAGATATTACTTTATTTTTTAAAACCCTGCCCATTTAGAAATTTAAAGGCACGTCCCAAATAGCATGAGACAAAGAGGAAATCAAACCCAACAATTACAACAAGGAAAATAACAATAATGAGAATACTGTGTATTTTAAAAATCACATGGGAGGTGCCCAAAGCTGTAATCAGAAGTGCAAGTCATAGTATTATAATGCTACCATTATTGTATTTTAAAGGATACAAATAAATAAGCTGGGCATCAACTCGGGAAGTTAGAAAAGAACAAAAAACAACTGGAGGAAAATACAAAGAACTATTAACAACGAGAAAAGGAGAAATATGTGAGTTTAGATTTTAAAAATCCAAAGCAAAGAAACAAAACTCTGAGGGATTTAATCAAGAAAAAAATAAGCAAGATATACATAATTAGGAGGAAGGGAGTAGGTGGAATAACCACAGAGATGGCAAAGATTAAAAATGGCAAAGCCTCTTAATCCATACAAAAACATTTGCTGAAATATTTGTAGCATCCACAAGGTTCATGTTTTAATTATAAAAATAGTTATTAATATTCCTATGTAAAACATACTTGCAAAACCTTATGATAGAAAAATGAGCAAAGGACATGAATAGGCAATTCAGATCAGAATAAATACATATAGGCAATTAACATATCAGAAAATGCACAACAACACTGTAGGTCAAAGAAGGAAACATGAAAATGACTGTGATATCATCTTTCCCGCTATCGAATTAGCAAAGTTTTGTTTCTGTGGTTGTCCTTACTGTGAATGATTACATCCAGTGAGAATGGAGATGAGGTGGACCAGGTGCTCTCCTACCTAGGTGAGAGGAATGTACATTACTGAAAGACCCCTTGGAAACATTTCAGGTGACTGTTCAGCAATTTCCCTCAGGTGGAAAGTTTTTGAACATAACTCTTCTTGGCAAATGCTTACAAAAACAATACCTGATTCCTACACATTTGGGGGTTCCAACATAACAAAAGAGTCAAAATTGGGATGCCCAAGAATGAGATCAAGCCGAGAAGGAGAATGCCTGGCTCCAGGATCGTGCTCTGCCACCAACAACCTATATAACTTTGACAATTATTTAATTTCTCACAAACTCCATTTCACCACCTGAGTAATGCAGGAGCTAAATTCGATCTATAAAAGCTTTCTCCCCGGCCCTGCCCCAGTGCTGACATGTTGTTTCATTCCCTTCTCAGCGCCAGGATCTTCCTGGTGTCTTAAGATGTGCATTTCTGCACAAGAGGGAAGAGAAAGAATAGTGGGATGGGAGTTAAGAAAAATGGACTAACCATCAAATACAAGAGAGAGTTTCTAACCTTTCCTCTGCTTCACTTTCTGCATTTCTTAAGTGGGCTATAATGCTTTGTATGTTTAAGCTCTCAGTAAATATTTGCTGAATTAAAATAAAATATGAGGGCTTCCCTGTGGTGCAATGGTTGAGAATCCGCCTGCCGATGCAGGGGACACGGGTTCGTGCCCCGGACCGGGAAGATCCCTCATGCAGCTGGGCCCATGAGCCATGGCCACTGAGCCTGCGCATCCGGAGCCTGTGCTCCACAATGGGAGAGGCCTCAACAGTGAGAGGCCCGCGTACCTCAAAAAAAAAAAAAAAAAAAAAAGATGAAATGAATGAATGAGTGATATAGAAAGCCTATTTCCACAAGTTTTTTTTTTTTTCCTTGCTGATCTCCAAATCACTGGTAGGATGTAACTAAAAAATATATATTGACAAATTGATTAGGGTCCCTCAAAATGAAATTGTGAGCCAAGGAAGGATACATATGGACTCTATTTCCTTGCCCTAAATCAGGCCTTACTTAGCAGTGGCACAAGCAGAATAAACGTCAGTCACTGCGGCCAGATGATCCAAAGCACCTGGTCATTTCAGAGGGGAGAAAAATCTAGTCAAGCCCATTGCAGGTGATTCTTCAGAGCTGAGAGTTATGTGGCCAGTGGTGTCAGCCATATGGACTCAACCATGTCCATCCACTCCTCAAGCATCATTATCACCCTGGCAGTCAGGATGGGAGGAACCGGTGTGGGCAAAGCCACATTCCAGGTGTGGCTACCACACAACATGACTCTCTGTAATGAGATAGACTAAAGCTAAGTCACAAAGCAGGCCAGCTCAAGTTGGATTCAGCCAAAAGCACAACCCACTACATGCGTATCACCACTCCCCAGGCCTTCACCTACAGCAGACGTCATCTTAACCTTCCCCACTGTGCCCAGAGAGGACCTCAGAATCCTTCACAACACTGAACCTTCCAGGCTATACCAGCTGATATACCAGCTGATCAGTCATCACACAAGACAAAAAGTATCTATGATTTCTGGTTCAGAGAATATCTGATGTCCCAAAAACGGGTATTATGAACTGGGTTGTGTCCTCTAAAAATTCATACATTGAAGTCCTAAGCCCCAGTACCCTGGAATGTGACAGTATTTGAAGACAGGATCTTTGCAGAGGTGATTAAGGTAAAATGAGGTCATCAGGGTGGATCCTAATCTCATATGACCGATGTCATTATAAGAAGAAGAAATTAGGACACAGACACACAGAAGGAACAGGATGTGAGGACACAGGAAGAAGACAGCCAACTACAAACCAAGGAGAGAGGCCTCAGAAGAAATCAACCCTGTCAACATCTTGATCTCAGACTTCTGGCCTCCAGAACTGTGAGAAAATAAATTTCTGCTGTTAAAGCCACCTAGCGCATGGTATTTTGTTTTGGTAGCCCTGACAAACTAATACAGTTGGGTATGCTGATAATTTGTTAGGTGAAAAAATTAAGTTATAAAAGAGTACATAAGATATAAGTTTTGTATAATTAAATCACACATGTGAATGTGGAGGGGTGTGCATCTGTGTGTGTGCAAGAGAGAGAGTGCACACCCACAAAGGAAAATGTTTGCAGTGTTACAGACCAAAGTGTTCACAGTGGTTCTTTCCACATGGGAGTACAGGTGATTTGAGGGAGCCAGGGCATGGTTCCTTGTTGCTACTAATCAATACTGCCTTTTCAGTGGTCATATATTAATTGTGTAATTCTACAAGATTTATAATAGTGTACACATATCTAACCACTATGACAGCCAACCCATGTATGATACGACGCGTCAGGCACTTACTGTTTTATTTATTTGAATTCATTTAAACCTCACAATTACCCCACCAGGTAGGGACTGTTATTATCTCCATTTTCCAGATGAGGAAACTGAGGCACAGAGAGATTAAGTGACTGCCCAAGATGACAAAGCTGGCACATGGCAGAGTCAAGCCTCCAAACCAGGTGGTCTGGCTTCACATCCATGGCCTTAACCCCAGAACTCCCCAGCCTCTCCATCAGTGGTCAATTCACTGCTTTCCTAAGTTTATCTGAACACATTTTTGTTCAGTGCATGATTTGATAAAAGCGTACCTGAACACACACACACACACACACACACACACACACACACACACTCACTCACTCAAGTACATTTAGCTGTGCTTCATGGCTCAGCAAATTACTTAAGTCCTTTCCATTTGAGATGCACAATTTAACTGGGTTCAAGACCCCGTATCTGAGAGGGTGACACCCCTCCTGTAAACCTAGGGAGGAAGACCAGAGAAGAGCCCCATTCCTAAGTTCCGGGGGGATGACCCTTATGCTCTTGAACAGGGAGCAGGGTAAGCAACTAATTCATATTTTATAAGTTTGTTTAATGGAGCCTTATTTTTTGGGTTATGTATTTTTAAAGACCACATAGCTTAGATTGATGGAGACACGATGCTGATTCTCCTCTGAAAGCCGGAGAGCTGAAGGAAGCTCAGCCCTTCTGGGGCCAAGGAGGGACAGGGAACAGTCACAAATGGACAAATTCCCGTCAGC
>NW_006774909.1:152549-155344 GCF_000442215.2 Lipotes vexillifer
CATAATGGAAGTATGCAGCTGTTAAAAGGAAAGAGCTAGGGCTATAGGTCCTGTCAAGGAAGGGTGTTCATGATATACAGCTAAGGAAAAAAGATAAGTTGCAAACCACTAGGGATAATATGATCCTATCTGGTGATAGAAAATTGTGGGGTGTTCGTGTGTCTGTGTGTGGGTAATAATCACTAAGGATATGGACCCTAGTCGAACAAATTGGAGTTCACAACCCAGTTCCATTACTTCCTAGCTGTGTGACCTTGGGTTTTCTTAACCTCTCTGAGCCCCAATTGCTTCCCCCCGTAAAATAAGAGGAAACCCTAGTGCCCAGCCCATGCGCGATGTGGTGTGAGGGTGAAATGAGAGGTGGCTGGGAGGGATTTTCATTGGCTTGGTACATTAAGCACTCAAAAGATGCTTGTAAGATGATGATGATGATGATGATGATGATGATGATGATATTGAAAAGGTCCTTAAGAAAACCCGGCAAATTTTTCACAGTGTCCAGACCCCGGAGAAGGGTGTCAATGAGAGCGAGGCTCTCACTGTTTACATCAGACATTTGTCGTATTTGAATTTCTATCATGTGTATGTTTGACGTTCGTCATTAAAATACAATAAAGTGGAGTTTCGTTTTTTAATGAATGAAGCTGACAGCTCTCCTGAAAGAAACTGTATGACTTCTGAAGTTTCCAGTAGCCTCATTTCTGGTGGGCTGGTTGTGATGTGTCCGCACACCTGGGACTAGGCTTCTTCTCTGTGGGGTGGAGAATAGGAGAGGGAGTCTTCCCGAATCGCTCAGGTGGGAATCAGCAAGGTCATTTGCATATCCCAAGATAAATGCCTTGACAATGAAGTCTGCCCTAACTTGATCGCTACCATCCCTCTTTTTGCAACTCAATTCAAGCATGCTAACCAGATAAAGCTGGGCCAAGTGAGCAAACCTACAAAACCTCAGGGGCTGCGAGAAGAAATATTATAGCAAACAGCAGCGATAATTCCCTGAGTCCTTAAAAGTGTCAGGCACGATGCTAGACACTTCTGTACCATCTCATGTCATCTCTCATAGATATCCTGTAAGGTAAGTACTGATTGGTCCCCTATTTTATAGAGGTAGCAATGGAGGCTCAGAGAGGTGAAGACACTTGTTCAAGGACACACAGCTGATGGCAGCAAAGCCAGAGTTTGATTCTACGCCTACCTGGCCACAAAATCTAAGCCTTCCACGGTACACAATTTGTGTTACTCCGTCAGAGAGAAAAAGGGATGGACTCTTACATGGTCAATTAAATACCTAGACGCCCTCTACTATATAAATGATACCAAAGATAAGTGCAAAATATTTCATATTTGTGACCTCCCTTGACATTTTTAATGCCAGCTCAAATTCATTGTTTCTGGGATACCATTCAGTTTTATTTTGTGTGATGGTAATAAGTGTTTTGTAAGAAAAGAGTCTCAAGATCTAGTGATTTTAGGGAGCTCTAAGTTAAATTAGTTTTCTTGGGTACATTCCCTTATTGCAAGACTTTTCAGAGCCTTTGATATGCCAAGTATATCTGACTCCTCAGAAAGGTGCAACTGAGTACACTGTTGCTCAAACTTTTTGATGATGGAACCCTTTTTCTCACGAAGCATCTCCCAGGACAGAATTCACTTTGGAAAATGTTATCCCAAATCAAAGATCCCTTCTTTTTTCCTTGCTTGTTTTTCCAAGCACATTAAAAAAAAAAAAAAACAACAGTAGAAAAGTTTAAACACGTTTAAATCTAAGACCGAAAGAAAAATTAGCCAGGTCTCTCCCTGTGCCTTCAGAAATACCCAAGATTCTTAGGTATATACCTGACTATGAGAGAATTCCAAATATAAGGTGACCCCCACCTATAAGACGAACCCATGCTTTTCCCAATGGGAACATCTAAAAATAATTTTTAATTATATGTACACATATATATGTATATATAACTTGACTTTACAACTTTTAGGGACCTAGATGGAGTCCAGTGTTTATACTTATCATATGTAATTTACTGAGTTTGACATATATTTTTAAATTACATATAATGTAAAATAATGTTGAAGTAGAAAATCTACTTTCTCCCACTCTCACATACCACGGAACAATTTCATTCAAAGTCTTTGCCTACATCGTTGTCTTAAGAAAGCCCCTTTCTGTACCACCTCACGTGGCGTTCCAGCTCAAGTCATGTTCACTTCTGCCCAAGTGTTTTAGAAACGCAGCCGTTTTTAACCCATGCAATATGCCATCACTAGAAATGTTATTTCAGACCACAGGTACTGATGAACACAACATGGTGACGGCTGGGACAATTGTGTTTTTCCCTCATTCATCCTGTAGGTGTCTCGATGTGACCTCTACGACACCACTGCTTACAGAGCTGTTTGTAAAGTCATCTTTAGAAGGCCTGTTTACACTGACATCAAATACTGGCAGCTCTGAGTCATAGCTCCTGGAATTACTGTTACGTCTCTTTGGTTCTGACAGGTGAATGCTGGAATCTTCCAAAGAACTAGCTTTGATGTCCAAGTTATTCTTAAATAGGACCTTGCTGGTCTAAATAAAATAATTGCAGGAGTGCCCCATCGTGTGAGACACCTCACAGGGACCTAAGTGTTTGCAACTTCTCTCCTGCAGGATAATTACGGGGAGGGGCCTCTCACGTGACAGTTGTGCATGTGCAGTGTATGTAAAGGAAAGACCTCCCCTCCAAAAGGATGGCTGTACTCTGTCGGCAATGAGTGGGTTAAGGACAAGCTTTGCACTCCAGCTTGGGAAAGAG
>NW_006774909.1:155482-171470 GCF_000442215.2 Lipotes vexillifer
GGAAAGAGTCTGACCTGATATGGCGTGGGCCTCTTTCTGCCCAGCACCAGGAAGAGTGAGGGCAAGAAAGAAACAATTATTGACCTAGGGAGAGCACTCGATTGCAACCTCATGAGTAAATAGGCCATTTATCCCCCAGTCCGGAGCCCCTTGAAAAGGTGACCGTCCATCAATCCCTCCTCCGAGCTGCCCCTTGATGAGCTGTTCTATCAATGGGCTAATTTAGCTGATTACAGAGGAATTTGAGAGGAATGGGCCGCCAGAGCCTGGGTCTGGGCCAGCAATGCATTAAGTCCACCAGTGTCTCCATCACCCCCGACTTGGGACCGATAGGGGCGTCTTATTCCTGAAAACATGTCCCATCTGATGGGCTTTCTTTAAACTCAGCTCCAGCTTATCAGGTGCTAGGTGGAAACCCTCCTGCTACAGGGCATGGACTGTTCTGTCCTCCGAGTCCTTGATGGGGGAGGATGGCCTCTGGGACCAGTGCCAGGCTATTCTCGGCTGCTGGTCAGCGGCGTGTCAACGCCCAGCCCCATGGGATGGGAGTGCGGGGAGTGATGCAGAGGCCCAGGCTGGACTGTCATTGCTCCTTTACCCCTCTGACTTTTCACAGCATACGAGGTTTGGAAAATGCCCCCACCATCCTCCAACACAGGGGAGGCTAAACTCACATACAGGTGCAATAGACGAACAACCATGCTGGGAATCTCCCCACTCCTTCCGAAAGGAATCACATTCAATAGCCTCTAACATTTCCTACCATTCCCATCTTTTGGATTAAAGTACTGTCCTATCCAAATACTCCACTTAAAATATTGAGTTGTTAGCCATTTACACTTTAGTATGAGTTCGTCTGTCCACTCTACTTAAGGCTCTGGGAACAGGACATAGAAGGATACCTTCAGAAGACAGAAATCTATCTGAAGGAAAGGAGGGCTGAGGGCTGCTACACTGAGGAGTACAAAGGCGGTTAATTCTCTGCACAGTTGGGTCACAGCAAGTTTCAATGGAAGGGAAAGGAAGGTATAAAAGAGGAGGAAAAAGGACCCAGGCTTCTTGACTGAGAGGGATCCCAAATGCAGAAAAACATGAACCTTCCAGCTCAAACCCGTATTTAAAGGAATAAGAGCACAGGCTCATACAGGTAAAGTCACAGGTAAAGTGACTTGAGTAGCATTCATTTCTATTAAGGAGGGTCTGGAACGATCCCCTCTCCCTTTTAGTAGACTTTCCTATTAGGACTGTGTTGGTACACAAGTAATCCTCCTTGTTTATTTCTCCAACTTAAAACCCAGACCTGTTTGGATTAAGCAGAAATCTTTTTTGATTGCCAGTGACAGAAATCAAATTGAAACCAGCCTGAGCAGAAGAAGAAAAACTTTATTGGCTTGTGTGGCTTTGAAGCGTAGAGGGCTGACTTCAGGCATGGCTGGATCCAGGGGCTCAAATTATATGCCAGTGAAACCTTTTTCCAGCTCTCGGTTCTTCCCCTCCCTCTTTGTTAACGTCATTTCTAGACAGGCTTTCCACATGTAGTCTCAGAAAAGGCCACAGGGAGCTCCAGACTCACATTCTGCCAGCACAGAAACCCACTCGAAGGAGAATAACTCTTTTCTGAGAGCTCCAGCAAAAGTCCCAGAGCTATTTCTCACTGAACCCAGTTGAGTCTCACACCCGTCCCTCAACCAATCACTGGGGCCCAGGGATGGACTGCCCAGTTGGCCAGACTAAGTCTCATGCACAGCTCTGAATCTGATGGGTGTCAGCCCCACCCAAGCCACATGACCTGTAAGTGGAGAGGGGTGACCCTCCAAAGAGAAATGAGGAGGTTGCTTCCAGTGAAGAAAGAAGGGATTCTGGGCAGGGAAGCAGCAGGGTCCCTACAAGGCTCATAAATAGACCACTGCAGTAAATTGTTCTGGGTTCTCAAAATAGAAAATTGTAGATCCCAGTGGTGGGGGAAAGCTTCTTTGGAATCAGAGATGTGTTCAAATTGGCAGCTCTGCTGTGTAACCTGGGGCTAGTGAATTAACTTCTTTGAATCTCCATTTCCTCATCCATAAAATGAGGTTAAATAACCTCTACTGTATAGAGTTGTTCTGAGGATTAATCATTCATTCAACATTATTTGAACATCTACACTTGCCTGGCACAGTGCCAGGTACTGGGAAATATAAAAAGAAACAAAATCAACAAAATTCTCCACCATTATGGAGCTTATATTCTAGCACGGGAAACAAGACAATAGACTAAGAAATAAGTAAGTTATCTTGAGTGTTAAAAGATAAGTTTCATAGGGGACAGAGAAGAAACAAGGGATCCGATCCCGCAGGACCTTGTGGCCACTCTAAGGACATGAGCATATGAAATGATTACCACCACTTGCCCCATGGCAGATTCCAAGAAGTGGAAGACTGGTGATGAAGATGATGACAAAGATGCTGATGCTGACGGTGATGATGGCAATGATGACAGCGACGCGATATGATGTGGCACCCAGCCCTCCGGCAATAGCATCCTGGCTTAACACAGACACACTCTCACCTTTCTGAGCTGTTCTGAGGATTTCCAAATTAACACAGGCAATTTGCACTTTGAACCCATGCTGAGAAAATTGTTCTGTAAACATAGGGTGTTTCCTGTCACCACGAGTCTTTATCATGTGCCTGACACCATTATCACCGAAAGGTCACCAGGTGGCACCCATTAGCAGGACTAACACTTGTCCTGCTTACACATCCCTGCTCTACACTTCCTTCTGGTATCAGCAGAAATTCCCTGAATCCAACCAACTGCCCCCATGGATATCATGCGTTCGTCACTCATGGCCTTTTGCCCAAACCAAGTGGATCATCGCCTGGGTAATATGTGGTGTATGGGTCCAAATTATCTGGATAATATTAACAGCAACTGACAAGGCTCCAGGCTATCAGTGTTGACATCATCGAACCAGTAGTGCCTGCCTCATCCTGGCTCTTGACTCCTGGAAGCTATTCCAAAGGGCAACTAATCCTCCTCAGATGGCTAGCACCCCAGCTGAGTAGTACCATAGCACCGTTTCTTCAGCAAGGAGATCCCCCAACATTTCCAGCTCATGGACACACACACACGAGTGAGGCTGTTGAGATATCCTTTGACAATGTCTCCTCCCATTACCTCCGACCTGGCTAAGTGGGCTCCTTGCTTCACCTAAACTCATCTCCCAAATCCGCTGCAGCAGGAAGTCTCTTTTTGAAATTTACGTGCGGAACCATCAAACTATTCAACGTGTTCCAAACACCCTCGGGAAGGTCCGGACTCCTTAGGACGCCACCATGACTTGGCCTCTACCTCCCTCTCCAGCTTCATCTCCCACCAGCCCCTCTGGCCAGGCTAAGAACCTGAGAACTACTGTACATGCAGTTCCCCATCATCCAGGACGTTCAGTTCTCACAGGTCCTCATCCTCCACGAATCCTCTGCAGACCTCCAAACCATGGGCAGGAGGCCCTGCCATGTGCGCCTGAGTAACCAGACCAGAACCCCACTGCAGCTCTTACCACCTGTGTCATATTGTGCCTTGGTGAGCCTCTCCCATCTGCCGGACATGCGATCTTATTCACCCTTGGGTCTCCGCCTCTGGGGAAGGGGTCTTCTCAGAGCAGATGCTCTATAACTGCCTGTTGCTTGAACACCAGGACCAGTCACGTGTTTAGTCAAATACCATCCTCACCTTACACTCCGAAGCAGATGAAGACATACAGTCCACAGCACACTGTAGCAGGCTGGTTCGGCAGACCTTGGTCCAGATCTCCGCTCCACGACTTATCGGCAGTGACTCTGGGTAACTCAATTTTTCTAGTCCCAGTTTTCCCATCTCTAAATGGGGGGTAGCCTCACCACTTCTTATGGCTACACTGAGGATTAAGTGAGATATTCTAGTGAGTATTCAAGGAGCGCTATTAATCACTATTATTATATTTTCCACTATCGATGAAGTGGTCACCATATCTGCAAAGCTAGAGATTCTTTTCTATTTGTTCACTGATGTATCCCAGGCTCCCGCCATGGTGCCTGGCACATAGTAGGTGCTCAACAAATGTTTGAATGAATGAACAAGCTGGTCTTGTTAGACTGAGGGAGAAATTCCCTGTATCCCTAGAATCTTTGGCTTCACATGTAGGATTCTCCAGATGTCTTTGTCCCGTTCCCAGAGGTTCCAGTTTGACAGGGCATGGGTGGGCCCGGAAACCTGCATTTGAATGGGTTCCCCATGATCACCCCATCCTCCATCAGTTCAGGAACCTCAGCATCAGATGATTTAGGTCTCCATTACCTCCCCCTCTTTTCTCGGCTCATCTCCCGTTCCTTTCCAATTGCAGTCATCTGAAAGCCCAGTCTTAGTCACCGTTGTGATCATTGCATTGGGGTTGATATTATTTGTGTCGGACACAGAGACCCAGCGGAGGCTTTTAAGTGAATACTTGGTAATGGAACAATCAAGTTAAAAGAGCAGTGTGACACAGAGCATGAAATAGGAAAGTCTCATGGCCAATTGATTTGGACCACACTTATAGGTTTGTGAAATGAATTTCATTTTCTGGACCAAATGGAAACCCATCTTATAAATCACTGCCGCTCTTAGAGATTAATAAAGGAAACAGGCTTGATTAAGAATTCAGAGCATTGGTCCCGTTGCAGATTTATAGACCCAGAGGTCTTGCCACAGGGATTTCAAGATGTCCCACCTGTTAATCGTCATTTAGGAAGATTAACCCCAGGGCTTCTGACTAAGGCTTGAGGGCAGGGCCCAAGCCCTGCTTGGACAATAAAGTAGATTCTAGGAAACACACTTCTCCATGTATTTCCAACCCTCCCCAGAAATGAACCATTCACGTGGCCTTTGACATAACATCCTGTGGGGTTTTTCCTAGATTCTGGACAGGTGGGGAATTTGGATTTAAAAATCTTCCTGCATCTCTATTCAAACTTGACAGACAGTGTTGGGTCAAGATTTTAAAATAAAAATAAAGCAAAAGCAACAAGAGAAAAAGATGTTTAGTGAAATCAACCAAATGCAAAATAATCCCCATCAGCTCTGATGTATGCATACCCTGCACCCTGGAAGGTTTACAATGAGCGCTAAGGTATTTAACATTCAAGAGTATCTTTGGAATTCCTTATCTGTCAAAGCCTGTCTGCTCAAGACCGAAAAGAGTAGAACTCATGAAGCTGATATGAGGAGAGGGAAAGGACCACACTAACAAGCTTTCTGGGACAGAATCAACTCCTGTTACTTAGTGAAATGTCTTGGTTCGGGATCCAGTACTTGCAAAAGTGTGCTCTGCAAATAGGAAGTCACGCTAGTTTAACATTCTACTCTCTAATATTTGGGGCCCTGATGGTTTAAAATTCAGCAAAAATTAGAAATCAGGATGGTGTTCATAACAATGAAAAGGGACAGACTTCCCTGGTGGCGCAGTCCTAGAGATCTATTGTGAAGCATAATGATTATAGTTAACAACACTGTACAGTATAATTAAAATTTTGCTAAGAGGATACATCTTATGTTAAGTGTTTGAAACTTTTGCAGGTGATGGATATGTTTATGTCATTGATTGTGGTGATGGTTTCACAGTTGCCTACTTACCTCCAAACTCATCAAGTTGTACAGTAAAGAGGTACAGCTCTGTGTTTGTCAAACAAACCTGAATAAAGTGGTTTAAAAAAAGAAATGAGATGGAAAGAAGTGGATGCTCACTGCAGATGCTCAGTAAAGAGCCGTCACCTTGATGGTAGAAGCTAGAATATAAATCATAGACTAGCTTCTGAGGACCCTAGGGCCCCTTCTACCAAGAAACCCTCCTGAATTCCCCCTTATATTCCTGTAATAAGCCCTTTTACCTTGAGTTAGCCTAAGTCAGAATCTCTACAAACCAAGTGTTATCGACTGAATTGTGTCTCCCTGCCCACCCCAATTCCTATTCAAAGCCTTAACCCCCAATGTGACTATATTTGGAGATAAGGCTTTTAAGGACATAATTAAGATTAAATGAGGTCATAAGGGTGGGGCCTTAAACCAATAGAGCTGGTGTCTTTATAAGAAAAGGAAGAGACTCCAGAGCTCTCTCTGTGTGTACACACAGAGAAAAGGCCATGTGAGAACACAGCAAGAAAGTGCCATCTGCAAACCAAGGACAGGGGTCTCACTAGGAACCAGTCCTGCTGGTACACTGATCTTGGACTTCTAGCCTCCAGAACTGTTAGAAAATAAATTTCTGTTGTTTAAGCCAGCATGTCCATGGGGCTTTGTTACAGCAGTCCAAGCAGACTAACACACCAAGTGTATTTGGTTTTGTGGCTTTCAGTTACATATATTAGCTGAGACTCTGTTAATACTGACATACCACAAAGGTCTTAATGAGAGTAGCTTTATTGGCCCTTTAAGAGTAATTTGCCATTACTATATTAGTAGATGTCCTATAAATCCTGCTAGGTATGATCAGAAGGGGGTTATTAGAAGCAATATAAACATTGTCCCTGTTAACTTTCCTGGGGGTCATTCATCCATCCAACAAACATTTATTGCACACCAACCGTGTATCCAGTATTGTGCCCAGGCCCCGGGAGAGAAACAGTAAACAAAGCATGGCAAATTTTGCTCTCGTGGGGCTGACGGTCTAGTGGACAGAGACAGAAAATAAACAAGTGAACGAGACAATGTCAGAGAGCGATAAGGGCTCTGAGGGAGACAAAAGAGTGTGGAGCACGATGGGAGGCGTAGTTTGGACTGACTGGATGGTCAGGGAAGGTCTCTAAGAGGAGGTGACATTTTAGCTGTGACCTAAAAGAACTGCAGGGGCCAGCCAACAGGAAGACCTGGGGAAAGCACATTTCAAGAAGGGGGTACAAGTTCAAACACACTGAGACAGAAATGAGGACACATAAAAGCCCCTCCAGCCAAAACTCAGAATTATCACTGGGTTTGAAAAAAGGAGTAGGTGTTCAGTACCTATTTGTTGCTTGAACAGAAGAAACTCTCACCTGTTTAGTCCTGAGCCATCCTCACTTTACCCAGTCAAGCTGTTGTAGGTATACCAGAAGTCCCTAGAGACTGCAGCAGGCTTGTCCAGCAGACCCGGGTTTGGATCCCTACCCCATTTCTTAGGGTCTAGTGTACTTGTAAGGGAAAACCAACCTTTATCCAATGGGATGCCTTTTATTCAAACCTTGTTATGTTACCCAACCTGTTAATGAAAGTCTTCAGACCAGCAACGTCAGTATCACCTGGGAGCTTATTAGAACTGCAGCATCCCTGGTCCAACCCAGATCTACAGAGTCAGAATCTGCATTTTTAACAGATTTGTATGAGCATTATAGGTTGAGACTCATTGTTCTACAAAACACTCTGGGCCCATCATTTAATTTCATCCTTGGAAGAAAGACATTAAAAGATATGGACCCACCAGCAAAATATGACTACATCATCCTCTCCCTCATCTTTGACTTATTGTAACTTCTGTTAATAGCCCTGGAGAAATACAATGACCGTGTGGGCTGCAGAGGCACGACTCAGGAGAAACACTTGGATCTGGAAAGGGCTCATCAGTCAGAAGGGCTTGGAAGGGAGGAAACTCAGAGCTGTTTGGTCTCCGTTTTCTGTTCAGCTTACCCCAGAAAGCAGAGTCAAATGGGGACAGATTCTCCTGAGAAAAACCAGGACCAAACAGCCGCACTGAGTCATGACTAGTGTGCTTTCCCAGGAGGTGGGAGAGCCCTCTGTAATAAGTTCTTGTAAGGTCCCAGAAAGGGGAGCAATTACCAGCATTGGTTACACACAACTTCAGCATCTCCAAGCCTTTGGGACCAGAGGTCTGTCTCCCCCGAAGAATCAGATTGAGATACTTGTGAATCAGTGTTATCATTGGTGGGGAGAAGGCCCTGGAATTTGATTAGATACAGCTGGTGCAGCAAGGGGTTATTTGCCCAGAAAATTAAGTCTATCTCGCCTACAAAGTCCTATGCGGGGAAAGTGCAGGGTCGGTTGAAATGGTTTCAGCATCCATGGGACAAATTAAAAGGCAAAGAGAAGAATATAATCTATAATTCATGAGCCCAAGCAGAGCAGGAGAATTACATCAGAGGGAAAAGCACATGCACATGCAGGATGGGTTCCGTCGCCTGACCATCTAGGGAAAATGATTATGATTATTTTGCACAGGAAGGAAAAATGTTTCCAATAATCAATGAAGATTCGTATTCAGAAATGTCCATAAGCTGGCATAAGAGACAGGACAGGAAGGATCTGAGTATCTATTTTACAGAGCGTTTAAAGGTGCTGACGGCGTGATCAATTACTCAGGCAATTTTCTAATTTGAGGAGCATGGTGCAAAAGGCAGATTTTTCCATTCCCACCCCTCAAATCCCTCCTCCCAGACCAGCTGATCCCACTCACCCTCCAACAGCAGATCAGGAGACTAAGGGGGTGAACCCTGCACTAGAGTGACTCACAGAAGTTCAAAGGCAACCCTTGCCCACCCTTCCTCCCTATCACTGGGCTGAGATGGGAGGGAGGAAAATACAAACCCAAGGTCACAGGAGTGGGAAACCAAACCCTAAGCAGTACAGATTCCTATATGGATTCAATTGAGAGTCCTCTAGACTAGGGGCCAGCAAACTTTTTCTGTAAAGGGCCAGATAGTAAATATTTAAGACTTTGCATATCATAAGGTCTCTGTAGCAACTACCCAACTCTGCTAGTGTATCATGAAAGCAGCCATAACCATATGTAAAGAAATGAGTGTGAGTTGTTCCAATAACACTTTATTGACAAAAGCAAGTAGTGGGCCAGATTTGACCCAAGGGCCAGAGTTCATCAACCCCTGATCCAGGACAATTTAGTCCTATCTTCTCATTTTACAGATGGAAAAACCAAGGCTCAAGGGGGGAAATGACTTGCCCAAGGCCACACACCTAGGTCAAGTCAGAGCTCAAGCTGAAAGCCTAAAATGTTGACTGCACTTTTTAAAACTCTCTCCACTGTAGTAGATGGCCCCTTCCTCCCTTCCTTCCTGTCTTCCTCTTTTCATTATGTGCTAAACAACTAGGGATACGGTACACAAACACACAGCCCCTGCACTCATGCCTCCAGCCTGGTGCTATACTCAGAAACCATTTTTTAAACAAGCTCACTTACAGAATCAGCATTATGTTTGTGTTGGTTTGTAAATATTAATATTCTAAAACCACTGCAATTAAATTATTAGAATAGTGATGGCCTGGAGCACGCAATACCTTTGGAAATAAATATATTTTCTCTTTTCATAGTTTTGTAGTTTTTGGTTAATTATATATTTTCTCTTTTCATAGTTATGTAGTAGTTGGTTGATTAATTAGACAACTAACCGTGCTCATTGAAAGGAAAAATATTTTAATGTAAGTAAGAGGTGGAAAGAGAAATTGCCCAGTATCTTGTTATTCAAAGATATCTGCATCAGCAATCTGGTGTGTAGCCTACATTTTTATATATCTTTATACAGACACGGACATATATATGTGTGTGTGTGTGTGTGTGTGTGTGTGTGTGTGTGTGTGTGTGTGTGTGTGTGTGTGTGTGTGTGTGTGTGTGTGTGTGTGTGTGTGTGTGTGTGTGTGTGTGTGTGTGTGTGTGTGTGTGTGTGTGTGTGTGTGTGTGTGTGTGTGTGTGTGTGTGAGCGTGACGGGGTTTTTTTGAGGGCGGTTAACAAAAGTGAGATCTTTCTAAGCATATCACTCTGCACATGTGTAACATTGCTTCTATGGTAAAAAAAATACCTATTTACTCCCATCCACTGACTTACTGTAAGTTTTTGGAACACATCCCACTCATGAGGCGGCATTTGTCTGAATCCCCCAAAAGCTTGTGGGGCCTAAGATGGAGTGGTGGTGATGGTGATGATTGGAACGAGACAGGAAGACTCGCAGAGATGCTGCCGATCTTAGGAAAGGTGAAAGGTGAAGGTAGTAGCCTAATCCTTGAGTGTTAAATTGTTTAACTAGTTTGCCTAATGATCTCACTGTTTAGGATGAATTTGATGGTCCAGAAATAAGGGCACCATCATTAGTAGAGGGCAACTTTTACAAAGATCCAGACCAAGGAGGATCTAAAGATAAATAATCCATGGCAGGGAAATATTTGGCATGGGTCTCCAGGAAGTGGACTGAGGGTTTTTTTTTTTTACCTTCTCCATCTCAGATTTATGAATCTGACAAGCATGTAAAACATGAGACCCTCTTAGACTGGGGGACTGGGGGTTGTGACATCTAAAACCCCATGAGCTCAAACGTTCCCTCCTCTTTGAATGGTGCCTCAGGTCACATAAATCATCCATGTCCTGACCCAATTCAAACACAGCCGTTTTCTGAAGCTGGCAAGGGGAGGGTTTTGTGATCCATGTTGATTAGTTCCATCTATCCATTTTTGAGCCCTGACTCTATACAAGAGTATTCATCTAGGGCGTTCTCAGTTGTAAGCAACAGATGCCAACTCTGGATGCCATAAGCAAAGCAGGACTTTTTTGGAAGATTACTGGGTAGCTCACAAAGCCTAAAGAATAGACTCAGAAAACAAGAAGCAGAACACTACATCCAAAAGCAAGAACTAATGGTGACACCCTTCAAGGCGTCACACTCTGGATGAATCAGCTCCAACCATCTTTAGTCCTTGCATCACTCCACTCAAGACAATTTTCGGGAGAGCCCAACTGAACCTCAGGGGTTTCATGCTCACCCCACCACTCGGGGAGGATGGAACTTTGATTGACATGCCCACCCTTGGGAAAGGAGTGGCTTCCCCAGAGCAAAAGCAGACAGATGTTACTGGCAAGAAGGGGGAATGGATGCCAAGCAGGTGGAAATCACAGATGTCTGCCGCTGCAGAGGCTGTGCTGGGCTCACAGCTGAATTAGGAGCCTACAGGGCACAGAATACGTGGTTGGTTCTCCCTCCATATCCTCGTCTACCCCTGCTTCGTCAGGCAGATGAAGCCTGCGGGTGGGTGAGGAGGGAATGACTTGATGACTATGGCCTTTAAAGAGCAGTTAAGCCGAAACCGCTGGGCATGACAGTACTGCTCCCCACCACCCAAGTTCGATCTCCCTCCAGCAGTCAGTGCACTGCTTCTAAAATTCACCCCTGGGGCTTCCCTGGTGGTCCAGTGGGTAAGATTCCATGCTCCCAATGCAGGGGGCCCAGGTTCAATCCCTGGTCAGGGAACTAGGTCCCGCATGCCGCAACTAAGAAGTCCACATGGCACAACTAAAGCCTCCACGTGCCGCAACGAAGATCCCGCACAGCCAAATAAATAAATAAAGTTCACCTCCAATCACGTCCATCCCCCAGTTAAAGCCCTGCACTGGTTCCACACTCTCTCATACAGATGCCGCACGATGTATTCCAGATGCCAGGGTCTGGTTTCAATCTGCCTCATCTCCCTCGCTCCCTGGTTCCGAGTCCCCAGATGCTACAAGTTCCCTCCTCCCTCGGGGATCTGGCAAAGCCCATTCTTCTTCCTGGATTTCTCTTCCTCCCGCCTCCTCCCTACTCCCCACGCCCCTTTCACGTGGCTAACACCTTCCCACTTGTATGAGTTTACTAGGGCTGCCATGGTAAAGCACCACAAACTGAGCAGCTGAAACATAGTTCTGGAGTTCGGTCACCATTCTAGATGCTAGACATCCAAGATCAAGGTGTGGACAGGGTCAGGCTCCTTCTGAAGGTGCTAGGGAACGATGGTTCCACGCCTCTCTTCTGGCTTCTGGGGGTTTGCCGTCAATCTCCGGCGTTCCTCACCCTGATCTCTGCCTTCATGTTCTCAAGGGCGCTCTTCCTGTGTGTGTGTCTGTACTCCAAATTTCCCCTTTTCATAAGGATGCCAGTCATACTGCATTAGGCGCCTACCCTGCTCCGGGATGACTTTATCTTAACTAATTGCATCTATAATGACCCTACTTCCAAATACGGTCACCTTCTGAGGTACTGGGGGTTAAAACGTCAACATGTAAATTGGGGGAGTAAGCGGGGGACACAGTTCAACCCACAACACCATCCTTCAAGTCTGAAATTAAAATGTCACACAAGACAGTCTCCCCGGACTCCCCAGACTAAGTAGTGCCCCTCCCCCATCCCCATACGCATTATACCTGTGCTTTCCCTTTGTGGCACTTCTCAGAGCTCAAATAAATTATTTGTTTTATGTTTCTCCGCCACCACCAGATTAAGTCCCATGACACAGGGACTGTACTGCCTCCTCTATGTATTATTTCTGGTGACCAGCACATAGGAGAACCTCCACCCATATTTGTTCAATGAATTAACCAGTCACAAACTAGCCACAGACAGGGTAGTGTGAGGTTTACAGGCTCAGGTTTCAGAGGCAGACCACCTGGATTTGAATCCCACCCGCCACTCCTTCCTGGAGGAATGATCTTGGTCCACGACTCAGTTTTCCCTTCTGTAAAATGGGAATAATAACGGTACCTCCTTCCTCAGGATGTTCAGTGAATTAATACACATGGAAAATATGGACACTGGTGCCTAGAGCAGGGCAAGAACACAATGATAGCCCTTCAGGCAGGGAACGCCCAAATAAGCATATGAGTGGGACTTCCCTGGTGGCGCAGTGGTTAAGAATCCTGCTGTCAATGCAGGGGACACAGGTTCGAGCCCTAGTCCGGGAAGATCCCACATGCTGCAGGGCAACTAAGCCCGTGCCCCACAACTACTGAGCCCACACACCTAGAGCCGATGCTCCGCAACAAGAGAAGCCACGGCAACGAGAAGCCCGCGCACCACAACGAAGAGTAGCCCCCGCTCGCCGCAACTAGAGAAAGCCCACACACAGCAACAAAGACCCAACACCGCCAAAAATAAATAAATAAATGAATAAATTTACTTTAAAAAAAAAAAGCATATGAGTGGCTTTGCTATGACAAAAACCATGTGGCTTTTACTAACTTTCAGGGCAATGCTTTCTCATTTCACAGGGTCACCAGCCCCGGTCTCCTTCCATGCCTGCATTTTGTATTTCTGGTTGGTTTGGCCATGCTTCTCCCTGGAATGCAATTTCACGCGGTTTGGGAAGAGATGATGTTCCTTGAAACTTCCGCCCCGTGGCTCTCCCAAGATTGCTCAGAGATAGAAAAGTAGGTTTGGCTCCATTCAGAACCTGTTTGAACATTCGTTGAACATACTTCAAAACCCTATCCCTTGGACTTCTCACCCATTTACTCTTGGCAAAAAGCAGCTTCCTGCTTCTGCGACGTTAAAGCTTTCAAGCTTAGGGGAAAAGGCTTTTTGGACAACAAACAGCCCTTTAAAAACAATATTTTGATGAGTTAAGTGTAAATGAATCAGAAACACATGGATTAAGCTTCTCTTGATGTACACATGGGTTTAATAATTATAGGAGGTGGGGGAGAAGGGAAATGGGGCTGGAAAAGCCATGTCTTGGGTTTTATCAAATCTAAAATGTTTGAGAAGTAATTCAAGACATTCCACACATCCCCAAATGTAGCCAGATTTTCCGATTCCACTTCCAAGGAGCCACACTGGATCTTTCTAGTAACGATTTGAGTGTTCCAAAGTGCCAGGTTTTCGTGGCTTCTGATTGGCTGGGCATGAAGCTATGATTTATGAGACCATTCAAAGATTTATATATTGCCATTATAACAAATTCCTTCCAAACTGAACGGTACCCAAATGCAGCTTTATAAATATCTTTCCTGTTAGAAGCCTCTTTCTATTCACAAAACTCCCCTTCTTTGCTTTTTTTTTCCCCTCAACCCCCCTTAAGCCACAGATTCCCCCATGAGGTCTCAGACCAATGAAGAGTGAGGGAATTAATTTTACCACGGCTGAAACGTGTTTCACTTTGGATTGAGTTTTAAATGACTCGGGTCCATATAAGCTGCAGGTCATAAGAAGGTTATAGCTAAAGGGCTCATAAGTTAGGTGAAGGGTGGAAGGGGTAGAATTTTATAAATGCTGACTGCTTTCATAAAAAGAAAAGCTAAGTTGTGTTCGTGCTGAACACAGCCAAACACTCAATACATCAGGGCACGCTGTTTCCTAGAGGAAATGTCTCACCCTGGTTTGGTGGGTTTCTGCCTTCCTACATTTAAATGACGTCTTCAGTGTTGGGTAAGTAACTTCTTCCATGTGTCCTTCCCCCAAATAAATTTTGAGTCACTCAAAGCTCAGAGGTATCCTAAACTGCATGGCTTAAGGGGCAGCAGGAAGGTGGGTGAAAGGTGGTTGGGGAAAGGACTTTCTGATTTTCTAATTCATTATCCCATAGGTCTTGTTTCCAATGATATGTTCATAAGCCCCATCCACCACGGAGTACAGAGGTTATCAGGAAAAGAAATAACAGAGCTAATCTGCATGGGGTTCAGAGGCAGGCAGGCACATGATTGCAAAATTGGAATGGGAGGTTGGCTGATTTATCAAATACAATATACGGGGGTCATTGACCCAACACTGCTGCATAGGAGAACCATTGCCCAAGTGACCCAAGCCATCTGTGTTAGTCAGCCATGCCACAACAATGCTGCATAACAAAATATCCCAAAATTCAGTGGATTGTAAGGACAAACAGGTATTCTTTTTTTTAACATATTTATTGGCATATAATTGCTTTACAATGGTGTGGTAGTTTCTGCTTTATAACAAAGTGAATCAGCTATACATACACATATATCCCCATACCCCCTCCCTCTTGCGTCTCCTTCCCACCCTTCATATGTTTGCAGATCAGTGAGTTGAGTGCAACCAGCAGAGGTAAGATAGGTTTCAGCCTTCAGATTCTGACTGTGGGCTCCAGGCTGTGAATTGAGTTCAAATCTGTTTCAAGTGTCTTTCATCCTCCTTGTACCAGTGGTCACCCAGATCATGTGACCTTCCCCACATGTCACATTCTGGAGCTCGGATCTGCAATTCCTTCTCAGATATAAAGACACTGTACTATGCTGCTTCTTGTTGTCTACAACTCATGGCTTTCCTCTACTGCAAGAGAGGGTAATCTGATTTCCCCTGCACATCTCAGATGGTCACCTGAAGTCCAAATGAGCAAAGAGGTGGGAAAGCATATACACTTCATGAAGGCAGATTTTGGTTCTCTGTGCTATATCTCCAACCCCTAGAACAGAGTCTAACACATAGTAAATGCTAATACATATTTGTATAAGTAATAATGAAACTGAAACCCAAGCAATGTCTTCTCCAATCCCACTGGAGTGGATTGACAGCCCCATCTGCCCAATAATGGGATGGACTGTACAGACTGAAACCTCCTTGAGGTTACAGCCATTCCATCTGCCTCACAAACAGGCTGTGCCTTCAGGGTTGGTCATTTCATAAACTGAGTCATGATAGTTGTGGGGAGTGCCAGTGATAGTAAGAATCATACCATCGGCTAGAAAGAATAGAAGCCCAATTCTAATTAGCTTAACAAAAAAGAGGCGGGGAGTGGGGTGGGGCATGCATTGGCCCACCTAACCAAAAATTCCATGTCAGGTCAGGCAACTTAAAACAACGACCTAGGAGTTAAAACAAGCACCCAGCTGCTCTCCATCTTTCCATTCTGTCTTGGAAACTGAGAGCTTTAGGTAGCGTTAGTTTGCTGCTGGAGTTCTATACAAGACCACCCTGTGATGTTCAAGGAGCGTGTTTGCCAATGGCTCATCCCCCATTCTGAGGAAGTTAGAGGGTCTCCACTGGTAGCCCCCTCAGAAGAGGAAGGCACCCTGTCTCTCAGAAACCCAATCAAACGTCTTCCTGCATTTCACAGGCTCTGATGGGTTAGATATTCATCCCTGAGCCAATGACTGCAGTCTGGATAGAGATCTGCTCATTGCTTGTACCAGTTGGACCTGGGAGCTGGGTGTCGGGCCCATCCCACCCAAACCTTGTGGCTCAGAGGGAAAAATCCCTGCAGAGAGAAACGCTAGGTAGTGCTAGTGGGGAAAGA
>NW_006774909.1:171480-177697 GCF_000442215.2 Lipotes vexillifer
ACTGAATGTTGGTAATGCCCACTACACGCCACCACCTCACAGTTAGGTTTTACCTTTTTACAATTTCTAAAGCTCTTTCCCACAGATGATACCTATGGAACCTTACAAAGGCTCTGTAAGGAACATAATAAAGTTTTTTGGCTCTGATGTTTCCCACCACATTCACCAAGAGGGCACACATTTCTTCCCACTCCGCATTTGTCGACATAATGTTGGGAGCTGGAATCAGCCATGGTGGGATATTTACCTGGAAACTGGCAAAAGCTACAAATCATGACCTTTTTTATTCTTCATATCCACCAAGAGGATTAGAGAAGGATCTGTTGACCATCCCCAATCCATCCTCAGAAAACACAAATCTGACTCAGGCATTCCGTATCAATGCCCCCATAGCTAATTTGCCTTCAAATTCTCTTTCCAAATTCATTCCTTTATTCATCCTTTGAGCTCTGGCCATAACAAGTCATTTGTTATCCCTTAAAATACCAGGTGCTTTCTCACCTCTATGACCTGGCACATGTTGTCCCCTCTGTCCGAACACCTTTATCACCATTCTTCACCTGGTGAACTCCTACTCCTCTGTCAAGACCCAACTCAAACACTCCTATTTTGCAACTCCTCCACGTAGGGCTGACCAATCGTTCTCTGGGGTCCCAGCTCACCTCTACTCCAAGACTTGTCATCGTGCATTTAATTACTCATTTACACATCTGTCACCTCCCTAGAAGACTGCCTATTTTGTTTCACTGTTGTCTTCCAAAGTCTTGGACAGAGGCTCACGCACAGTAGATAGTACAAAAATAATTCTCAAATTAACAGTGGATAAAAGCTCAGATCAGGCAGATAAGTAAACAAGATAGAGACCTATCCTAATCATCTTCACATCCCTCCCACCTAGCATTTATTATGTGCTAAACATCTGTTTGTGGTAAGAATGATGATTCAAACCCTCCCTTGACCAATTCGAGCCAGTGGGAGAGCATTCTTGACTCAGCTGTCATCTGTAATACACCAGCGTCACCAAACACTTTTAAGCATTCTTTCAGTATAAATATGAAACAAGTTACAGAGACGCAGACCTTGATGTCTGGGAGCCTGCATTAAGCTAATGACATCAACCCTCAGCAAATAGGAAAGAAAAAAACAAGCAGAGAAAAAGCTGCATGCTTCACGGTGAGATGGGAATGGGTGGCACCGACTCAAGATGGGATCAGAGCACAGGGACACAGGGTACCAGGAACTCGGGCCAGCTGCCCTACTTGGGTGGGAGAGAGAGCATGAATCACCACCTCACTCATGCTTGAAGCTCTAAGGACTGTTGGATGAGAGGTGTGTAAGGCACAGAGATGATAATTAGTCATAGCCAACATTTTTTGAGTGCTGTTGTATGCACCAGGCACTGTTCTGAGCATTCTAGCTCTACCAGGTCATCAAATACCCACAATAAGCCTGATGTTAATTCGCTTTATACAGATTAAAAAACTGAGCCTCAGGAGCATTAAGTCACGTGCCTAAGATTGCACAGCCAGTAAGCCAGAGGGCTGGGTTTCCAGCTCAGATCTGTTTGATTCCTGAGCCTGATTTTTACCATAGCACCATACTAACTCAGAGAAGTTAGCCAAGAATACAAGACAAGTTTTGACCCTCTTTTTCCAAGAGGGAACAAGTCTGGGTCAAGTGTGAAAGAGCTGGCGAATCAGCCAACCTTTGATTTACTCTCGACTCTGGAGACCCTATGGCCTTTCACATGCTCCTGTTACTTCTTTTCTGTCTTCTTTCTGGGCTATTAGGAGGGTAGATAGAAGAAAAGATTCTAAGATCCTAAAGGGAAAAAATCTACAATATAAATTCATCACCTAACCAGACTGCCAGGGTGAAATATCTCATCTGCCTCTTTGGCCAGGATCCTTCAGGGAGTGACCCTAGTATATGTCAGAGTCCTGGAAAGAAAGAGATGACCCACTCCATCCGTGCTGCTGAGAGGATTATTTACAAAGGTTTAGCAGGATCAAGGAGATTCAGCAAGGGATGGTGTAGTACCCAGGGGCTGACAACAGATGGGAGCCATTACTACCCTGGTTCTCAAGAGTCAAGGGGGAAAGTGATATTAAAACCTGAAAGAAGAAAGTCAAGTAGATGAGGCAGCCTTGATAAGAACAGAGCTTTGGTGGAGGGCCATGATCAACCTGGCAGGAGGAGCCTGGATTATAAACACTCAGCTCCACCTCTCCCAAACCAACCCCACATCTCGTGCTGGTTCCTCCCAATAGCTGAATCCAACCAAAGCCAGAATACAGATAACCCCATTGATGCATTCCAGTTGGGATAGCTTCCCAGGTTGAGAAAGTGGATCTTGAAGCGCTAATGGAAAAAAACAAAACAAACAAACAAAGAAAAAGGGCACACCCACTTTATGAAGTCAGTCTCCTAGAGGTAGAGCCTGAAACTCACTCTCCCAGCTTCCCTTGCAGCTAGAACCCAATCATGTGACCCAGGATCAGCCAATCAGATGTGTTCAGGTGTAACTTCCATTGCACTGAAAGGGGATGGCCTGGAATGCACTCTGCCATTCTGGTGGGGAGACATCCAGCCTGCAGAGGGACCAGTGACAGGTGTCTTAGTGGTGCTGTTTTCGGTAGTGTTAGTGGGTCACGTTGCAGTGCCCAGGCCTGGTGGAGCAACCCAGGGGTACAATTCAAACTGTGCAGATTTTAAGCCTTATTTTCTGTCCTGGAAATTCAGTAAGCTTTCTGGTACCCTCAACGCAATCCTCTTCTGCCTAAACTAACTAAAGCAACGGTCCCCAACCTTTTTGGCACCAAGCACCGGTTTCGTGGAAGACAATTTTTCCACGGACCGGGGTTGGGGGGGATGGTTCAGGCGGTAATGTGAGAGATGCGGAGTGGCAGATGACGCTTCGGTCACTCACCCGCCACTCACCTCCTGCTGTGTGCCCGGTTCCTAACAGGCCGTGTACCAGTACCGGTCCACAGCCTGCGGGTTGGGGCCCCCTGGGCTAAAGCAGATGCTGTTGCTGGCAACTATGAACTCTTACTGATGCACTTCTCTACTCAAGAACCTTCTATGGCTCCCTCTTGCTATTGAAATGCTAAACCCTTCACAAGATTCTTCAGAACCTGGATCAAATCCAACTGATGTTCCAAGACTGAATAAAATCCTCTCCTCGGGGCTTCCCTGGTGGCGCAGTGGTTGAGAGTCCGCCTGCCGATGCGGGGGACACGGGTTCGTGCCCTGGTCCGGGAAGATCCCACATGCCGCAGAGTGGCTGGGCCCGTGAGCCGTGGCCGCTGAGCCTGCGCGTCCGGAGCCTGTGCTCCGCAACGGGAGAGGCCACGACAGTGAGAGGCCCGCGTACTGCAAAAAAAGTCCTCTCCTCACTCCCACCTTCCTCCCAACTGCCTTGCTCTCCAATCACAAAGAAGTCACCATGCTCTTTATCACCTCCATGCCTCTGTATAGGGTCACTCCCTGCCTGCCTGTATCACCATTTTCCCTCCCCTTTATCTAAAGAATTCAGTTTTTGAGAATGCAGTGTAGTCACCTCCTCCATGAAGCCTTCCTGTCCTGCCTCTAAGAAGATGTTGTGATCCTTTCCCTGTGCTCCCTTAGTTCTGGGCTAATGTATCTACTGATGCTCTTATTATACTTTCCTGTGTTTATGTGTCAATCTGCTCCCGACCAGGATGGGAGCAGGGTCTGTGTCTTAGACTCTGTCATAATTTACTAGGGTGACATAACAAATTACCATAAACTGGGTGACTTAAAACAACAGAAATCTATTCTCTCACAGTTCTGGAAGCCAGAAGTCGGAAATCAAGGTGTCTGCAGAGTTGGTTCCTTCCGGAGGCTCAATAAATGCTTGGACCAGGTGAATGAGTGAATGGAGTATACAGAAGTCTTTCTGGTAGATCAAAAGTCAGTGTTTCCTACCAACAGCCCCTCTCCTTCAGGGACCAGGGTCAAGTGTATAGAACATCTGTCAGGAGAAAATGCAGCTGCTCCTCCATTTCTCCTGACCCACCTCCAAGCCCCCACCAACTCCTTAGTCAATTTTTTTATAACACAGCCAGGAAAACAGGTTTGGCTCAGATCTCCCTTTCATTCTTAGACTATCTAATTTCATTTTGTATTTTTTCCCGGCTTTACTGAGGTGTAATTTTTTTTCTTTTTTTCTTTTTTTTTTTTTTGGCTGTGCTGGGTCTTCATTGCTGCGTGCGGGCTTTCTCTAGCTGCGGCGAGCGGGGTCTACTCTTCATAGCGGTGTGCGGGCTTCTCATTGCGGTGGCTTCTCTTGTTGCGGAGCACAGGCTCTAAGCGCATGGGCTTCAGTAGTTGCGGCACACAGGCTCAGTAGTTGCAGCACACGGGCTCTAGAGCACAGGCTCAGTACTTGTGGCGCACGGGCTTAGCTGCTCCACGGCACGTGGGATCTTCCTGGGCCAGGGCTCAACCCTGTGTCCCCTGCATTGGCAGGTGGATTCTTAACCACTGAGCCACCAAGGAAGTCCCTTCAGGTATAATTGACAAATAAAAATTGTATATATGTATACAAATAAAAACTGTATATAGGTGTACAACATGATGTTTTGATGCACATATATGCTGTGAAATCATCAACACGATCAAGTTAACTAAGATATCCATCACTTCACTCACCTAGTTACCATTTTCTTTTGTTTTCTTGTGTGATGAGAACACTTAAAATCTACCCTCTTAGCAAATTTCAAGTATACAATACAGTACTGTTGACTATAATCATCAGGCTGTACATTAGATCTTCAGAACGTATTCATCTTACATAACTGAAAATTTGGAATGGGAGAAAATATTTGAAAACCATGTATCTGATAAGAGGTTAGTATCCAAAATATGTAAGGAATGCATACAACCCCAAAACATACACACACCAAAAATAAAAGCAAATACTTTGATTAAAAGACAGGCAAAGGACCTGAATAGACATTTCTCTAAAGATGTACAAACGGCCAACATCACTAATCATGGAAATGCAAATCAAAACCACAATGAGGGGACTTCCCTGGTGGTCCAGCAGTGGAGAATCCACCTTCCAATGCAGGGGACGCGGGTTCAATCCCTGATTGGGGAACTAATACCCTACATGCCATGGGGCAACTAAGCCCGCGCGCCACAACTACTGAGCTCGCGTGCCTCAACCAGAGAGAAGCCCGAGCGCCACAACAAAGACCCAACACAGCCAAAAATATTGAGAAAATAAATAAATATTTAAAAAACACACACACAATGAGACATCATCTCACAGCTGTTAGGATGGCTATTATCAAAAAAACAGGAGATAAGTGCTGGTGAGAGTGTGGAGAAAGGGAACTCGTGTGCATTGTTGGTCAGAATGTAACATGGTGCGACCACTATGGAAAACAGTACGGTGGTTCCTCTGATTTCTTTTGCGCTTCCTGCAAGTGACTGGCTTATTGTCAATGGAACATTCTCACGAGAGGTAATCTCAGCACTTCCCTTTTCCTCCCCTCTGTTCCAGCCGAAAATGCCACCATAATGGCTTCCATCTGGGACAGGAGGTAAGAAATGAGGAGGCACCTGGGGATGTGAAGGAAGTTAGGGTGTGGAGGCAGAAGGAGCTCAGACACACATCTAGTGAGTGGCTGGACCAGGGGCTCATGGTGGGGACCAGGGAAGGAGTGCATCTAAATGCAAAGTCAAGTTTCTTCTCTTTCGTTTGAAAATTACAAATCTATGCTTGACACAGACAACTTCACGCAAAAAGAGAAGCTGGAAGCGAGCCACAGGTCCCAGGTCCCTAGTAAAGAAAGCTCCCTACCATTGTGAGTTTTCTAAGGAACAATCCTAGTATCGTGTGTCAGTTAAATGCATGGGCTTTGGAGTTAGTCCCATCTGGTGGTAATTCTCTGCTCTAGCACTTGGCAGAGAGGTTGTAGTGGGTTAAATACCGGTCCCCGCAAAGCTGTGTCTACTTGGAACCTCAGAATGTGACCTTGTTTGCAATAAGGGTCTTTGCAAAGGTAATTAAGGTAAGAATCTCAAGATAAAACCACCCTGAATTCGGGTGAACCCTATATCCAATGATGGGTATCATTATAAAAGAAAGAAAAGAGAAAACACACAGAGAAACCCCAGGGAGAAGCCCAGCTGAAGACAGAGGCAGAGACTGGCGTGACGAGTCTGCAACCCAAGGAATGCC
>NW_006774909.1:177707-202611 GCF_000442215.2 Lipotes vexillifer
CCAGAAACCGAAGAGGCAAGGAAGGATCATCCCCTAGAGCCTCCAGAGACAGCCATGACCCTGCTGACACCTTGATTTTAAACTTCTCGCCTCCAGAACTTAGAGAATAAATTTCTGTTGTGTTAAGCCACCAAGTTTAGCAGTCCTAGAAACCAATAATAGATGTGATACCAGGCAAGCCGTTTCATTTCTCCTCGCTAAACCTCTGTTTTCTTGACTTTAAAATGGGTACAATAGTAACATCTACCCCTCGGGGTGGCAGAAAGATTCGATTCAAGGCTGTCTTCAGGGCTGCTATCATTATAATTCTTACAAGCCTATCAATTACAGAGGGGAGAGTCATGAACAGACTAGCCCCATGACTTGAGACAACTGTCTAGCACACACAAAGGGAAAAGGGAGCAATGTGTTATTCTTGTAGACCAGCCCCAGACATCAGAGGTGAGAGATGGGAAGGGCAGGATAAAAGCACAGAAGACCTCAGATGACGTACGTGGGGAGGAAAGGGACCCCAGAGACAGGCTGGAGAAATGCAGAGAGAAAACCTAAAAAAAAAAAAGATCATGCTCCTTCCGATGCTTCTGAGAGGGCCTGACACACAACTCTGCATCTCTCTAAGCCTCAGTTTGTTTTTCCACAAAATGGGGATCATAATAGAATCTCTCTTGTAAGATTTTCTGAGGGTAAAATGACACTTGGTGTAGAAAGTGCTTAAGATAATGCCTGGAATTCATTTATTCATTCCATTCATAATTGTTGGACCCATATATGGGCCAGGCACCACGCTAGGCATGTAAGAAGTACTCAGTAAATGTTCTCCATCATTTTTATTTGTGTTATTATTATTGGGTGAGCTGGAAACATCTGTGTGGCCATGGGCTTCCCTGACTGTGGAAGAAAGATGCAAAGGGACCATCCTTTTCCTCTCCCTCAATCTCAGCCCGCAGACATTCTCCTTGGCATCCTTCTTACAGGCATCCATCCATCAGCAAAGGTTTTTCAGGACCACAAAGGACTGGGGGTAAAATCATCCCACTCCTGCACCGTGGGAATCTGCCCTGAGGACATGGCGCTGGCTTCCCAGAAATGCAACAGGAGTGATGGGACAGACATAAATCTTACAAATGACTTCAAGCTAATCAATCATGGCGCTCAACAGAGAAACAGGACACAGGGACTTCGCAAGCTCCCTTGTGCCCTCAGACCCAAGAAGCAAGATCACTTCATTTGTTCATTCATTCATTCTTTCTTTCAATAAGTAGTTGTTGAGCATCTCTATGTGTTAGGAACTGTTCCAGGCTCTAGGAAGATAAAGGGGAAAAATAAACAGACAATGTCCCTCCCAACATGGAGCTAATAGCTCTGTTTATTGTACAGATAAGTATATTATTTCAGACCATAGACAGGTACACCAAGGAGAAGTTATCCAAGGTGATGAGAGTGTTTATAGAGGGACCTGACCATGGGGTCAGGAGAGGGGACTGATTGGGGAAAGCTAAGAGCTGAAGAATAGTACATAGGAGTTAAGCAGGCAAGGAGGGGAGTGGAAAAGTGTTCCAGGCAATGGGAACAGCTGGTGCAAAGGCCCTGTGGTTACAAGGAGTATTGCTGGAGGGTAGAAAGGGAGGAGGGCTGTGGAGACCAAGGAATGAGATAGGGCTGGAAGGGAGCAGCAGGCTCGTGAGATGGATGCTACATCTCAGCTCCATTTCACAGGTAAGAACCCAGGTCAAGGAGGTTTAGTCACTTGCCCAAAGCAGCAAAGGATGTCCTTGACGTGTCTTAACTTAGGGCTTTTGGGTTTTGCTTTGTTTGTTTGCTTGCATAAGCAAAAGGAAGATAAGGAGAGATTTTGGAAAGGAGGTTGGAATAAGGTGGGGGTGAGGGATAGACATGCATGGCTTAAGCACAGTTCCCCGGACAAGCGGACAAGCGGATGGGCCAGAGCATTATTATCGCTTTGCCTTTACATAGCACTTTTGCTTTTCTTGTTTGTTTGTTTTGTTTTATTTTTTGGCTGCTCTGCCCAGGATGTGGGATCTTAGTTCCCTCACCAGGGATTGAACCCGTGCCCAGGTTCAATGGAAGCACGGAGCCTTAACCACTGGACTGCCAGGGAAGTCCTCCACTTTTGCTTTTCTATTTATGATTCCCCTCAACTTTCCAGGTAAGTATTATTATCCCCATTTTCCTAGAAGGGAAACTGAGGCCATGAAAAGTGAAATGTCTTGCTCTGAAGCAGAGAGCTCATAGTGCTAAAGCCGGGATTTGAACTCCACTTTTCTGGCTCCTAAACCAGTGCGCCTATGGGCCACCTCCAACTGCCACTCTGGGGCAACCATCTGTCTTTGCCCCAACTGTTTCATCCCACATGCCATTCCGTGCTAACACCATTCTCACAAACACACAGGGTGACTCTGGAAGAGGACGTTTTCAGTAGGAGCCTCAATTAACTCTAATCTAGTTTCCACACTCTCAACTGGAAAAGGTTAAAAAAATAAATGAGGATATGGGGAGGGGGAGGGGTAAGCTGTGACAAAGCGAGAGAAAGGCATGGACATACATACACTACCAAACGTAAGGTAGATAGCTAGTGGGAAGCAGCCGCATAGCACAGGGAGATCAGCTCGGTGCTTTGTGACCACCTGGAGGGGTGGAATAGGGAGGGTGGGAGGGAGGGAGACACAAGAGGGAAGAGATATGGGAACATATGTATATGTATAACTGATTCACTTTGTTATAAAGCAGAAACTAACACACCATTGTAAAGCAATTATACTCCAATAAAGATGTAAAAAAAAAATAAATAAATAAATAAATAAATGGTTGTCAGGAATTTCATTTTTTAAGTAACTTTTTATGGATCAGGACCCATATTTTCATCCTCATTCCCATACTTTTTTTTTTTTTTTTTTTTTGTTTGTTTTTTGCAGTACGCGGGCCTCCCACTGCTGCGGCCTCTCCCGCTGCGGAGCACAGGTCCGGACGCGCAGGCTCAGCGGCCACGGCTCACGGGCCCAGCCGCTCTGCGGCATGTGGGATCTTCCCGGACCGGGGCACGAACCCGTGTCCCCTGCATCGGCAGGCGGACTCTCAACCGCTGCACCACCAGGGAAGCCCTCCCATACTTTTCACGTCTGTAATGTTAGCCAAGCTTACCTTTACCTCTCTGAGCCTGTTTTTGTAAAAAGACTGGCTAGCCTGAGAATTACATGAAAAACACAAGACCTTGAATGTAGCCCCTGGTGTGTAGACTCTGTTCTGCCGAGTCAGCCTTTACCGTTGCTCTAACTATGATTAGCGCCATGAATGAGCTTTCCCCAAGAATTTCCTTCATAAAAAGTCAAATGCAGTCACCAGACAAGACATCAGGCCATTTTGGAAAGACCCTTAACAAACAAGCTTCGGAAAAACCACTACAGAAAATAAATTATCTGATGAACCTTTGGTTAATCAGGGGGAAAAATGTATATGAACATAAATCTGGGAGCAGTCTGCTCACACAGGTTCTAAGCTAGCAGACAGACTCCTGCTGGGATATTCTGTGTGGCCCCCTCTTCCCTGCGATAATACTGCAAGGATGCTCTATCCGCATTGGACACCTCATCTCTCCTGGCTATGAAAAGAAAAACTGGGTTAACAGCTCCCTTTTGTTGAGCATTTATCCTTTTCAGATACTACACTAGTGGTTACATACATTGATATACATTACATTTCACATAAGCATCATATCAACCCTCTGTAGCATATATTCTTGTTACCCCCATTTTACAGATGAGAACACTGAGGTTGGTTAAGCCAAGTGGCAGAGGCAGGTTTTGAACCCTGGGCTGTTTGATGCTATACATTTAGAACATTTTGCTCAGCAGCCTCACTGGTTGATATTCAAGCCCTTTCCAGATCTTAAAATTGCACAGTTCTCAGGTGTAGACTCACCCTTAGTCCTGCTTCCTGGAAATCCTCTTATGCACATTATTCTTCCATAGGTCAGTCTTGGCAGCCCTAGGCAGGATCAGGGGACAGCCAGGCCAGGGAAGTTAAGTTTCTCAGCCATAAATTCCCTGTCTCTCACACGCCCCTTAACAGCTTATCTTTGGAATACATGACCCGGGATAAAGCTGGGTGGGGGCAGGCCAAGTCATAACGCAGATGGCCAGGGGACATGGAGTATCTGGGTGATGCTCCTGACATTCCAGCTGGGCGATGGCAGCAGACCAGCCAACTCTCCCCTCCCCCTGCAAAATGGCCTGACCCAGAGAGACGCCACAGGGAAGTCACCAGAGGTCTTCTCTCATCCGTCCCCAATCTTGCCAGATCCATTACCCCCTGTCTGTCCTTCACCCTCTGATGTTTTTCAGATGTGTGAATATGATATGAAAGCTCTGATTTCAAAGCCCCTGTGGACTGAGGCTCCAGCCTCTTGGTCCCCAGGCTCTTCATTAAGGTCCTTTCCCATAGACGGATGGACGGACGGACGGACGGATGGATGGATGGATGGGTGGATGGATGGAGCCATCACACATGACTGCAGTGGCGCCATCTTCCCAAAGGTCTTTGTCTTTCTGACAGAAAGGGCACCAGAACTCCCTCAACCCAGAGTGAGGCCGGAAGAAGAAAGCTAGGGGAAAGATTAAACTCCTGCTAACCCAGGGGTGAGCAATCAGAAAGCTCAAATGACCACACATTGGGGTGAGGGTGTGGGGGGAGAGTACCCAGAAAACCTATAATCACTGGAGACGTTTTCCAATGGCAGTATCTTGGGCAGGACTCCTCAGCCTCAGCTGTGCGTCAACATCACGGGGGAAGAGTTTCTTGAATACCGTTGCTTGGAACAACCCTCGCGATTCTGGTTTATTTGGCCAGAAGTTGGACTCGGCTGTTTTGTGTTTGCTCTCTGAGTTTCTTACGTGATTGTGTTAGTTGTCTTTTGCTGCATCACAAATTACCACAAACATAGGGGCTCAAAACAACACACGTGTTGTCTCATGGTTTCTGTGGGCCAGGAATATGAGCATGACTCAGCTGGAGCCTCTGCTTCAGTATCTCTTATGAGGCAACAGTCAAGGAGTCAACCAGGGCTGGGGTCTCATCTGAAGGCTCTACTGGGGAAGGATCCACTCCCAAGCTCCTGTGTCATTAGCAGAATCCAGTATCTTGCAAGTTGTACAACTGATGGTCTCAGTTCCTTACTGGACATTGGTACCAAACCAAATTTGTACTTCTCGTGCTTTTAAAAGCATATAAATCTCCTAGGGACCTTGTTACAATGCAGATTCTAACTGGTGCCTATACACTCTGCATTTCTTACAAAGTCCCAGGTGATATGCAGGCTGCTGGTCCTCAAATATTTGGAGGGAGCAGCAAGGATCCACGGAACGTCATAAGGCCAAGCAGATGTTTTGTATTGTTTTGTTTTTGTTTTTGTTTCTGTTTTTTTTGTTTGTTTGTTTTTTTGGGGGGGGCGGCTTGCAGTACGTGGGCCTCTCACTGTTGTGGCCTCTCCCGTTGCGGAGCACAGGCTCCGGACGCGCAGGCTCAGCGGCCATGGCTCACGGGCCCAGCCGCTCCGTGGCATGTGGGATCTTCCCGGACCGGGGCGCAAACCCGTGTCCCCTGCATTGGCATGCAGACTCTCAACCACTGCGCCACCAGGGAAGCCCCAAGCAGATGTTTTTAAGGTCCAATTTCCACCTCATATTTAGCATCATTAGAGTTAAGGTGCCATAACCCCAAAACTGCAAAGCATAAAGCTCAGTCCACCATGACACTGGATTAACCAGAATCCCATATTCAGCATCACATCACTGAGCACGTCTCCTATTTCCAGTCAATTGGGGTAGTCCCAAAGCCCTAATGTTTGGGTTTTTGAGATTTCTTTCTATAAATCAACAGAGTTCATACATGTAAATACATACATATAATGTATTACATAAAGCAACTCCAGTGATGCTACAGAAACATAATGTTTACTGTCGACCTACTAGAAGCTCCAAAGGTGACCAAACTTGGAAATAAAGAGAACAAACTTTGAGTTCCCAGTACATACTCTTTCAATTAAAAACGTTCAGCGCCCTATTGCCTTGAATCTCAAAAAAAAAATTCTGAAATCCAAATATGTATTAAAACTGATGTGTACAGTTGATATAGTGATGCTTTTGTTTCCCTAAAACATTGCCAATAATTTGATGTATATTACTATTGCAATAATCTCTTAAGTCTCCCCATCTCCACCTTTGCACCCTACTGTCCTCTCAGCACAGCCACAAGAGTTAACCTCATAAAGGTTAAGTCAGATCACGTCCCTGTCTCACTCAGAGTATAATCCAAAATCCTTACCACGCTCTACCTATGTGATCAGGCCCCCTGGACCTCTCTGATTTCATCCTCTACCCTCCTTCCCATCACTCACTCTGCTCCAGCCACATGCGTCTCCTGGCTGTTCTCTGAATATGCCAAGCACAGCCCACCCCAGGGCCTTTGCACTTGCAAATCCTTCTGCCTGGAACACCTTAGTCCAATACTTGCACATCTCACTCCCTCATTTCCTACATCTCTCCACCCAAACATCACCTTATCAGAGAGGTCTTCCATGACTACCCTATTTATAAAAGCCCTATATCCTACTTTAACTGACTTTATAATACTTATCATTTGTTTCTTGTCTGGCTCCCCAAACCAGAAGGTATGTCCTACTGAGATGAGGGGCTTTGTCTGCATTATTTACTGCTGTGTCCTCTGCACCTAAACAGTGCCTGGGCCACAGTTGGCAATCAAATATTTTTTCAAGGAATTACATGATAAATATGACCTTTTTAAAAATGTTCTTCATAACATAGTTAAGCAAAAATTACTATTAATGCAATTTACAGATAAGCGACCTGAGGGTCAGAGCTAATTTATGGGGGTACCAAGCTGGTAAGTGTCAGAGCTGGTATGTCACCCCAGTCCCTGTGGTTTGAAAGCCTGAGATCTTTCCATGTGAGCTCAGAAGGGACAGATGAACCCAGAGGGTTTGGAGCCCCCTGGGGTCCAGGATTTCTCTTCAAGAACCTTAACCACACCTGAGCCCAAAGGTAGGATATCAAATACCCAAACTAGATCCCTAGGTGGAGACCAGCACTGTTGCCATGTAAAATCCACAGCCCAGAAAAAAGAGAGAGAAAGCTGCTCACCCAACTTTCATAACCTTAGAGAACTTTCTTCTAGGTTTGTCACCCACCACCATCACAGATCCAGAGTACGGATGAGTAGTTCCTAAATTCTTTTCATAAAGGTTTATCTAACTGATCTGGATTATACCACCTGCCACTTTAAAACCAGATAAAGACCAAAAGAAGAAAAACTATACATTGCCTTTTAATACTTCTTAACTCAGTTCTTCCCAGGACATACGCTGGCATCAGCAAGGATTTATAGGAAGGCTGTTCGGACCTGGGTTCAAATCCTGACTCCACCAGTTACCAGCTGTGTGACCTTAGGCAACTTACTTAACATCTCTGTACCTCATCCATAAAATAGGGATAGTTCTAGTCTCCCGGGAATATTGGGAGACTTAAGTGAGATGGTCTGTGCAAAATGCTTGGCACATACTAAGTACTCCATAAATATTAAGGTTTAATTCATGGGCTGTGTTGTCCTTTAATTTGAATCAACAACAAGTTTCTGAGTGCCTACTAGTTTTTGAGTGAGTCTTTTCCCAGTATTATCTCATTCCAGGCTCGCTCCATGAATAGCTCTCTCCCAAAGCTATTTATGTCTACATAGAGGAAGAATGGTATCATTTTAACATACAATCAAGTGAAAAATGTTAGGAATTTTACACGTTGTGTCATTTGTGAGACTTCGAAAGCCGGCACATGTGTGGCACTTACAGCCCATCTTAGTTTGGATCACCCACATTTCATGTGCTCGATGGCCACACGTGGCTGGTGGCTGCTGCACTGGACAGCATGGATCACCCACATTTCATGTGCTCGATGGCCACACGTGGCCGGTGGCTGCTGCACTGGACAGCACGAGTTGTCCTGGATGCAAATTCCCCTGTATGACTCTCGTCTGAGATCAAGATGCTTCTCACCCCTGCAATCCCTGCCCTTCACACGGAAAGTTCCCACCTGTCCATAATCAGCTTCCCACAACTTTGTAGAACCACAGAGGAGCAGTGCCCCTCCTGGAGCTCTACCTGGGACGGGTCCAGCTGAGGCCAGCCCAAGCATGCAGAGGGAGACAATGAGAGCATGGGTGCTGTGAGGTCAGCCCCCTCTTCCTGCTCTGCTCCCAGGAAGCCTGCCCTGCCCTCTGTGCCCTTTTATTTACTTACTTATTTACTTTTATTTATTTATTTATTTTTGGCTGTGTTGGGTCTTCACTGCTGCGTGCGGGCTTTCGCTAGTTGTGGCGAGCAGGGGCTACTCTTCGTTGCGGTGCGCAGGCTTCTCACTGCGGTGGCTTCTCTTGTTGCGGAGCACGGGCTCTAGGCGTGGGGGCTTCAGTAGTTGTGGCTCGCGGGCTCTAGAGTACAGGCTCAGTAGCTGTGGCTCGCGGGCTTAGTTGCTCCGCGGCATGTGGGATCTTCCAGGACCAGAGCTTGAACCCGTGTCCCCTGCATTGGCAGGCGGATTCTTAACCACTGTGCCACCAGGGAAGTCCCTGTGCCCTTTCTTAGGTCTGTCTTCTCCCTCTGGGTCAACACCAAGTGAGGAACACAAACCAACACTGCAGGCATCTGAGCAGAAATACATAAGCATACATAGCGGAGCAGTGGGGACTCCGGCAAACTCGGAGCCACGTGCCCCATCTGAAAGGGCCGCCCCTGCTCACCTTCTACGGATTGCTGGCAATCAGGACTTGAGGCCGGTGTGGCTAGATCTCCCACCTTTTCAAGCTGAGAGGTTGAGATTATTATATGAAATCTGATATTTAGTGTTGGCTCAATAGATTTTGTAACAGACTTTATTTTTTAGAGCAGTTTTAAGTTCACAGCAAAATTGAACAGGAGGTACAGAGATTTCCTATACACCCCTTACCTCCCACACAAAGACAGCCTCACCCATTACCAGCAGCCCCCAGCAGAGTGGGACATTTGTTAAAATCGATGAACCTACACTGATTCACCATCATCACCAAAGACCATAGTTGACATTAGGGTGCACTCTTGGTATTATATACTCTATGAGTTTGGATAAATGTATAATGACATGTATCCACCATTATATATCATACAGAATAGTTTCACTGCCCTAAAAATTCTCTGTGTTCCACCTATTCATCCCTGGTCAAAAGACTTAACACACCAAATGCAATTATGTCATCACTAAAAACTGTCATCACTAAAACCCTTGGCTGTGGCTGGCCTCTTTTGATTCATTCACATAATAAAGATTTACTGAGTGTCTACTCTGAGCTTAGTTCTGTAAATAGGAGATCTGGGCAACAACTCAACTCCTGCCCTCCAGCAGCTTACAGTTTGCTCGATGAGCCAGGCTAGAAAAACCCCAATGACAATTGCGAGACAACCTTATGATCGTGGTGATGGGCTGAACAAAACTTGGGGGTTAGGAAGACTGCCTGGAGGAGGTGACTTCCAAGGCACAACCTGAGGACACATGGAAGGAAGAGCATTGCAGTGGGTAGGAAACAGATGCACAAAGTCCTGGAGCAAAAGGGGAGAGTGGCTAAGTAAAGTAGGGCTGAACAAGACAGAGAAACTGATGGCATTTAGCAAAAGGGACTTTCCTCTCCTTTTACATGTAGCCTGTTGGAAAGCCCTGACTTCCGGCTGCTGTGATGGGGAAAGCCGTAGACATTTTGCTGGTGTCAAAACTGTCCCTTACACTTCCAAATGCTGGGGGCTCTTTCTGCTTTAATCCACGGAATTAGCTTCTGGCCCTACCAGCGCCATTCCCTGAATTGCTGGAGGGCAATGGTCAATGCATTAAGCAGGGCCGATTAATACCCAGCTGTAAATCCCAGAAGCAGCATTTAAGCAGCAGTAATATTTCACACGGGATTGCTCCAGACATCGATGGGCCCATCTTTGGGAGGGTACGTGCTGTCCCCCAGGCCGGCTGTGTTTACGAGCCTCACCAAGCCCTCCTGGGCAGCACTCTCCACACACCGCCCTTTGATCAGGGAAATCCAATACCTGAGGTCTGGGCTTTATGGGCAAGCAAGTCTAGATTAAGGGAATTAACGACAGTAGTCACAACTAATAAAACGGTGCCTAAGCCCCACCGCAGCGCGGCCCTGCAGGACAGGTCGGGGGCAGAAGAGCCATCCAGGGTCCCACAGAAAGGCCACCACTCCCAGTGCTGCCGTGGAGGGAGGCTGAGAGCGTGTATGTGTGTGTATTTTCACCCGAATCCTCTCGTACAATTTATTTTCCTAGTCTCCACTCTCCACAGAACCTTTCACGTACCAACTTAGATTTGACATTTCCTAGAGAAACAGGGACCCCCAGTCAATGCATGTATTCATTTATTTCTCCATGCAATCATTGACTCATCAAATATTTAGGATGAATAGATACGGTAGGCACTGTTGTGAGTTGAATTGTGCCCCTCAGAGGATATGTTTCAAATCCTAACCCCTCTTACCTGTGAATGTGACCTAATTTAGAAAGAGAGGGACTTCCCTGGTGGTCCAGTGGTTAAAGACTCCGCGCTCCCAACGCAGGGGGCACAGGTTTGATCCCTGGTTGGAGAACAGTTAAGAACCTACAAGCCACGAGGAGGCCAAAAAAAAACCAGAAATAGAGTCTTTGCAGATGTAATCTGGTTAAGATGAAATTGTACTGGATTCAGGAGAGCCCTAAAGCCAATGACTGCTGTCCTTAGAGGAAGACAGACACACAGGGATGAGGCCGTGTGACAATGAAGGCAGAGACTGGAGTGATGCAGCCACAAGCCAAGAAAGGCCAAGGCTCACTGGCAACACCAGAAGCTGCGGGAGAGGCATGGAGCATATTCTCCCTCGGAGGTCGCCAGAAGGAATCAACCTTGCTGACACCCTGGTTTTGGACTTCTGACCTCCCGAATCATGAGAGAATACAATTCTGTTGTTTCAGGTCACCCAGTTTGTGGTAACTTGTTACAACAGCCCCAGGACACTAGAACAGGCACCATGGTCTCAGGGGTGAGTAAAACAGAGCCAGCTGCTACCTACAGGAGCCTCCAGTGTCCCTGGGAGAAAGACAAGGATGAGGCAGTTATAATGCAATGTGGTGAGTTCTGGGAAAGAGAGAGCCCAGGGCTATCTGGAGGGCAGATGAGGGGCACCTAGCATGGAGGTATCATGGAAGGCTTCCGGGAAGAGGTGAGTTTTCTGCTGAAGTGTAAAGATGATTGGAGTTGGCTAGACATAGACTGGGAGGGAACGGTGCTAAAGGCAGAGGCACCAGCCGAAGAGAGGGTCCAGAGGTGAGACAAAAAGGGTGCATTTGAGGACAGAGGACACAGGGTGGGATCCAGGTGGGGAAGGGCTCTGTAAGTCAGGGTTAACGAGCATGGGTTTGCCCTGTGGGCGGAGGGGAACCACCAAGGGGGTGAGTGACATAGCCCAGGTTGTGCTTAGAGGTTAATCCAGTAGCTGGGTATTGTGTAACTGGAGTGAAGCTAAGTGCCTGGAGGTGCCTTAGGATAAAGTAAATACCTCTCTCTGTAGGATTCTCCCTATTACGTGTGCAGGGGTCCAAAGCCCCGTTCCTGTCATCCCTCTCTCCTAAAAGGTGGAAAATATGGGAAAGGGGCTTCTGGGGAGCAGGGCTCACAAGTCACACACACTGGCCGTCATTTCCCTCCAGGAGTTTGCCAAACACCTACCCGGTACAAGTCCTAGACCTACATCAGCAGGTGCGGTCCCTGCTCTCTGGGAACATGTCAGAGCCTGGCACACTCTTTAATGTGCACTAAGATGAATCAAGCATATCATCCAGTCTCTGCCATAATGGAGCACAGACCTCTCTGGAATAACACAGAGTACGGTTGTTTTCAGAATAGGGCAGGGACACCTGGAAAGAATTCCTGACTGAGGGGAGGTAAATTTTGAACTGGGACATGAAGTAGGTAATTTCAATAACACAAGAACAATGATAACAAGAGTGAGCATTTATTGAGCACCTACTGTATGCAGCACTCCCCATGCAGAGGGATTTCCAAATGGCCACCTCTTTTAATCCACCCAACGGGCATAGGCTGTGGGTGGTCCTGCCACACCCAGGCTCCAGATGAGGAATCTGGGCTGCAGGTAGGTGACCTGCCAAGGTCATGCAGCTCTTGAGTGGCGCAGCTGGGCTAAAAGCTCAGATGTGTCTTAACCTGGAGCCCATGTACTTAATCACCCACTGCATGCCCTGCATCCTCTTTTTCCTCCTTTCTTAGTTTTGAACCAGAGGGTGAGTTAGGGAGAATCAAGGAAAAGAGATGCAAATCAGGCAGAGGTTGAGCCTCCGTTTAATTAAGGAAGGTAGTGGGGGGAAGGGAGCCCCCCACACATGACAGTATCACAGTGTCTTCTATGGAAGAGGTACCAAGTTCATCCGTCAGCAGCCAATGGACCAGATGGGAAAATAAACCCCAGCTATCAATTCATATATGTCCAGTCCTCTTTAGGGGAGATCCATTCCAGGATCTGAGAAGCAGATCAACGCTTCAAGAAAAGTCTGCTGTTTTAGGCAACAACCCTACGTTCTACAATAGTATGATCTACAGAGGAAGGTCCTCCCTACCCACAATGGGCCCTTGCCCCTCCCTTCCTTCTCTCTTCCCACTGCACACACCATGACTGCAGGTTTATCTGAACCATAAGGAAATTAAAAGGGCGTAGTAGGCATCTCTAAAGATGGCCACATCCTAAACCTCAGGACCTGTGAATCTGCTATGTTCCATGATGGCAAGGGGGAATTGGGGTAGCAGGTGGAATTATGGTTGCTACTCAATTGACTGTAACATACCCTGGCTTATCTGGGTGGACCCAGTGTAACTGGGAGGTGGGAAGGGAGGTGGGCAGAAGGAGGAAGGAGAGTCAGGGTCAGAGTGATATGATGTAAAAGGCTTGATCAGCCCGTGCTGCTTTGAAAATGGAAGGGGCCATGAGCCAAAGAGTGGGGGAAGCCTTGAGAAACTGGAAAAGGCAAGCAAACAATTCTTCCCTAGAGCCTCCGGAAGGAACGCAGCCCAACCTTGATTTTAGCCCAGTGAGACCACATCTGACCTCCAGAGCTGCACATCCCAAGAACCCAGCACAGTGCCAGGGACAAAGCAGCTGCTCAATAATGACCTGTGAATTATCTAGAATCCTCTTTCTTCTCATCGGGCTAAATATTGCCACCATCTACCCCAGCACTCATGCTGGAAACCAGGTCTACACGTGTATCTCCCACTCGGTGCTGTCAATTCTACTACATCAACAACACTCACATCTATCCCCTCATCTACAGTTTCCCTGCCTGTGTCTTGGATAAGACTCTTAGTGCATCTTGTCTGGAGCACTGCAATGGCCTCTGTCATGGTTAGCTTTATGTGTCAATGTGGCTAGACCATGGTAGCCAGATATTTGGTCAAACGTCAGTCCACGTGTCACTGTAAAGGCATTTTTTTTAAAAAAAATGAGATTAACATTTAAATCAGGAGATTTTGAATAAAGCAGATTACTCTCCACGATGTGGGTGGGCCTCACCCAATCAGTTGACGGCTTTGTGACCAAAAGGCTGAGATTCCTCCAGGGACAGGAAATTCTGCTCCAGAGTATCTTCAGACTCAAATTGCAATAGCAACTCCTCCCTGGGTCCCCAGGCAGCCTGCTGGTCTGCCCTGAAAATTTTGAACTTACCAGCATCCACAATCACATGAGTCAATTCTTTAAAATCTCTTTCTCTCTCTGTGTCTCATTCTCTCTATGTATACTTTTTATATTTTATAAACATATTTTTATATTTACATAAACATGATATTTATATAATTATAAATTGTATATAAATGTATACATATTCATCAGTTATAGTTTATGAATAGTAATTATAATTCATAGCTTATAATAAAAGATTATGTACTATATAATAAATAATATATGGGTTATTTATATTTATAAATTATATATACGCATGCTACCTGTTCTGTTTCTCTGGAGAAGCCTGGACCAGCCTCAAAACTAGCCTCCCTGCCTCAAGTTTCTCCCGTCCTTCGTCACTTCTGTGTCTTTACTCACAAAACTTCCTTTGTCTGGGATTACCTCCTTCCAAATTAGTCTCCCACACGTTCCAAGCCCCAGCCCCCCAGCTGGCCCCAGCCCCACACAGAATTGTCCATCTGAGATCAGTCAGGGTCAGACTCCAACCCAGGTTGCTCTGACCCCACAGTTCATGCTCTTTACGGTGGCTCAATGTTACACTCATAACCTAATTCAATTGGGCATTTTTTTGTTTTGTTTTGTTTTTTGTTGTTGTTTTTTTTTTGCGGTATGCGGGCCTCTCACTGTTGTGGCCTCTCCCATTGCGGAGCACATGCTCCGGACGCGCAGGCACAGTGGCCATGTTTCACAGGCCCAGCCGCTCCGTGGCATGTGGGATCTTCCCGGACCAGGGCACGAACTCGTGTCCCCTGCATCGGCAGGCGGACTCTCAACCACTGTGCCACCAGGGAAGCCCTGGGCATTTTTTAATTCTGGAAATTTTCAACATATAATAAATCAGGGAAGGTAGAGGAAATATATAATAAATCCCTCCTACCCATCTCCTAGCTTCAACAATTATCAGCTAATGGCTATTCTACTTCATCTACACCTTCCATCTCCCTCCCTCATCTCTTGCATTATCTTGAAGCAAATCCCAAACATTATACCCATCATCAAGCCGTTCACAAATATTTCAGAATGTATCTCTAAAAGATAAGGGCTTTCTGTTTTAACATAACCACAATACCACTGTCACACCCCCAAATTTAACAATTTAACAATAATCTTTAATATTATAAATGTCCAGTCCAATATTCAGATTTCTAGTAATCTCATATGTGTCATTATTTTTTCAGTTTTTAAAATTTTTTTCATATTTTATTTTTCTTTTTTTCTTCCAATTTTATTGAGATATAACTGACATACAGCACTGTATAAGTTTAAGGTGTCCAGCATAATGATTTGACTTAAATACATCATGAAATGATGACCACAGTCGGTTTAGTGAACCTCCATCATCTCATATAGATACAAAATTAAAGGAACAGAAAAACTATATTTTTTCCTTGTGATGAGAACTCTTAGGATTTACTCTCCTAGCAACTTTCATCTATAACATCCAGCAGTGTTAATTGTATTTATCATGTTGTACGTTATATCCCTAGTACTTATTTATCTTATAAACTGGAAGTTTGTACCTTTTGACCACCTTCATCCAATTCCCCCACCTCCCACCCCCGACCTCTGCTAGCCACAAATTTGATCTCTTCTTCTATGAGGCTGTTTGTTTGTTTTAAAAGTATAATTGATCTACAACACTATGTTAGTCCCTGTTACACAACACAGTAATTCAATATTTCTAGACATTTCAAAATCATCTCCATGATAAGTCTAATCACCATTTTTTCAGGTTTTTTTTTTTTTTTGATTTGTTAAGAATCAGGATCCAGATAAGGTCCAGGTAATTCCAGACACAGATTGTGACAAGCTGATATCATGAAAAAAAAGCATTTCCCAGGTTCCCGGTAAGACACCTAAAACCACACTCACAGGAAGAAAGGTCCCCAGACTGCATTCAAAACAAATACCATGCAAACCAAAACCACAACGAGATATCACTTCACACCCATCATGATGGCTACTATGAAAACAAACAAACAAACAAAAACAGAAAATAACAAATGTTGGCAAGGACGTGGAAAAACTGGAACCCTCCTGCATTACCACTGATAAGAATGCAAAATGGTGCAGCCTCTGTGGAAAACAGTATGGTGGTTCCTCAAGAAATTAAACATGGAATTACCATATGATCCAGCAAGTCTACCTCTAGCTATATACCCAAAATAACTGAAAGCAGGGACTCAAACAGATATTTGTACATCCATATTTCTACCAGCATTATTCATAATAGCCACAAGGTGGAAACAACCCAAGTGTTCATCAAATGATGAAAAAAATGAACAAAATTGTGGTATCTACATACCATGCAATATAATTCAGCCTTTAAAAGGACGGAAATCCCACCACATACTACCACATGGATGTACCTTGAAGACATTATGCTAAGTGAAACAAGCCAGACACAAAAGGACAAACATTGCACAGTCCCACTCATATGACCCAAAATTGTCAAATTCATAGAGACAGAAAGTAGTGGTAGTTGCCAGGGGCTGGGGGGAGAGGGGAACACGGAGAGTTAGTATTTTTGGAGTATGGAGCTTCAGCTTGAGATGATGAAAGAGTTCTGGGGGTGGATGGTGATGATGCTTGTACAACGTTGTGAATGCACTCCACGCTACTGAACTGTATATTTTATTTATTTTATTTTTTATTTTTTTATTTTTTTTGGCGGTACGCGGGCCTCTCACTGTTGTGGCCTCTCCCGTTGCGGAGCACAGGCTCCAGACGCGCAGGCTCAGCGGCCATGGCTCACAGGCCCAGCCGCTCCGCGGCATGTGGGATCCTCCCGGACCGTGGCACGAACCCGCGTCCCCTGCATCGGCAGGCGGACTCTCAACCACTGCGCCACCAGGGAAGCCCTGAACTGTATATTTTAAATCGTTAAGATGTTTAGTTTTATGGTATGTATATTTTAGTAGAATAATTTTTAAAAAAAGAAATATAGTTGTGTCTAATTTCCTTACCATTTCAGCCACTGGAAAAGTCCTAGTCTCCATGTCAAGGCAGAAGAATAACAGTGTGCCAGGGGACACGTGAAGGAGAGATCATTCCAGGCAGAGTGAGGCAAGGAAGAATAACCACTCTGTCCAAGACATGGAGTAATTTTCATTTTCTTCTGTTGTTGCCACTCATGTTTTCAATTTTCTAAAATTGCTACAGCTCTGGGTTTTCAAATGTCAGGGGCAGAAGTTTTCTCTCCATACAGAATCTCCCAGAACACTGTCATCAAATTATACACTGGACAACAATGCCGTTAACATTCATCTATGTCTCAGATGAACATCATATTTTATAGCAACTAGTCTTTTTTAAAAAATGCAACTTTAGACCAAAGGACATAGACTTGGCTAAGAGAGTGGAAAAAGAAGCAAGCAGGAAGGGAAATGTTTTTCAAAGAGGTTTCAAGATGGGGAGGAAAAGTCATTGGTGATAAAATGTGGATTCTGTGGGACGAAAGCAACATAATTTAAAGGACAGTGTGGATTTACCCACTTTCATAGGCAAGGAGAGAATGGTTGGGGACACACTCTGAAGAATTTAACACAGTTATATAAGTAAAAGAACTGATTACCATTACACATAATGGTTACACTTAAGTAATATATAATTTTTTGACTCTTCATTTTATGGCTTCCAGAACGAGGAGCTAGTATGGTCCAGGTTCGGGTGAGAAAGGGCACTAATCTCATCAGTGAGTGTTCCACCCTCTTGACCTCATCACCTCCCAATGGCCCTGCCTCCTTATACCATCACCTGCTGGGTGGAGGGGATAAGTTTCAATATCCGGAATTTGGAGAGAGACACAAACATTCAGACCGTCACAGAGAGGAAGACAGCCAGTAAATGCATATTACATGGGGTGCAACAGCTTCATAGATATGAATTTCCTTTGGAGATAATGAGAATGTTTTGGAACTAGAAAAGGCGGTGGTTGGTCCACATTGTGAATACAGTAAATGCCACTGAATCTTTCACTTTAAAATGGTTAACTTATGTTATACGAATTTTGTCTCATTTTTTAAGTGTTTTATCAATTTTACCACACTGTGGATGATTTAATCTCTTAATTTCTTAAACTCACTGTGGCGCTTAATCTTTCTGGGGAAACTCAGGGTGTGTCATCCACGCACATCAGAGTTATCTCCCCCAAGTGGTGAGGGATCTGGGGTGTCAAATGTCAGCCCAGGGTTGAGAACTCTCCCTAAGGGATGCGATTTCGCAGGCACTTCCAGCCTGCAATGGAAATGGCAAAGTAAGTGGGCTCCAGCTGGTGGCGCTGAAGATACAAGCACAGAGTCACAGGTAGAGCAGGTGTCAACAGTGTCACCTGCACCAAAGTTCACACACTGTTGCCATCAGCATTCTTCATCGTTTTGCCTGCTGTGTTATGTTTCAGTGTTTGAAAACACCTCACTTTTTTCATCCACTTTATCACCAATGTGCACTCAGTTTGTCTCTAGCCATTATTGTATACAGTAGCTGGGATCATTCTTATTTCTCTTGGTTATACATATAGAAGAAAAATTACTAGATCAGAGGATTATGAATTTTCAACATGAGACTATAACATAAAGCTGTTTTGCCAAAGCACTTGTGCCAATTTGCATTCCCACTGCACCCCACATCCTTTTTCATCCTGGTTTATCAGATTTTTTTTTTTTTAATTTTTGCCAAACAAATGAATGTAAAATACTATCTCATTCTGGTTTTGATGTGACTGATGATTAATGATGTTCAACATCTCTTCATGTATTTATTAGCCATATATGTCCCTCATTTGAAATGTCTGTTCATGTATTTTGCCCATTTTTCTATTGGGTCGTTGAGCTATACTTACTGATTTCTAAAAATTCTTTACATATGCCTGATAATACTCTCCTTTGTGAGTTCTGTGTATTGTATTTTCTCCCAGTTGGTAATGTGTCTTTCACCTTTTAAGGTTTCTGTTGATGAGCAAAATTCTTGATTTTAACAGTTTAAGTTTATCCATCTTTTTCTTTTTAAAAACAAAAAACACTAAATATTTGACAAGAGGGAACTGATCAAATAAACTATAGTATGCCCATGCAGTGTAATACTGTATAGCTATTTAAAATTACTTTGCTGAAAAATATTTTTTGAAACGGAAAGATGTTTGTAATTTAATATTAAGTCAAAAATAAGCATATCAGAAAAGTAGTATGTATAACAAGTTCTCACAGTATGTTTTTTTAAAGCTTGATAATATACTGTGTTAGCAAGCTTGTGGACTAATAAGCTCTCTCATTCATTACTGGTGGGTGGTGTACATTGATACAATCTCTAGGAAATGGAATTTGGCAATGTCTATCCAAAATTTTAATGTACATATAATTTAACCCAGCACGTCCTCTTCTGGATATTTACCCAACCAATATCCTTACCTGTGTGCCAAGAGACATAGAATAATAGTCACTGCAGCTCTGGTTAATAGCAAAAGGTTAAATTATGAGATAGCCATAGGATAAGATACTAGGTAACTCTTTAAAAACACAAAGTAGTCTACTGTATTATAATGAAATCATCTCAAGGCCTATTGTTAAATGAAATGAATAAGAGGTTTTTGTATGATACCATTTGCATTACAAATATTTAGAGCTTTGTAACTTCTTTGCATGCATTCTTTGTGTAGACTATCTCTGGAAAAAAGCAAAAGAAACGGGTAACTCCTTGCTTCCTAGGAAGGGACCTGGGTAGCTGCAGGGCAGCCTCACAATCTTTTTAGGTAAAAAATATTATTATAATCATTGGAGATGAAGACACTATGAACAGAGCATTCTTGAAGACCCACTGGGGCAAAAAGAAAAGAATCCAAGGAAATAACCTCTATTAATTCACTCCAAGTGTCGTGATCATTTTCTCTACTCCAGGCTCTGTGGGATAATAATAGCACCTGTGCCTTGGGGTGGTTTGGAGATTAAATGACACCCAATAAGCAGGAATTTGCACCCCATGAGTGCTCAATAAATAGGAGCTAGTTATCAAAACAATATTTTTTAGTAGTATAATTTATTTTACAGGTTACCTCACTTGGTTTTGCCAATAGCTCTTTGCATTAAATAAGACAAGGATGGCTTCTATCATACCCATTTTAGAGAAAACTGAGGCTCAGAAAGGTTAAGTCCATAAGAGTTCCTCACCCAGCTTTGGAGAACACAGAGGGGGCTTGTTCCCGACTACAACTGGAGGTGGTGGTGCCCAACTACAGACTGCCACCAGATGCATGGGATCATATCCGGACTCTGCTGTTCACTCACTGTGGGACCCTGAGCAAGTTCCTTAAGCTCTCTGTGCCTCCATTTTTGCATCCGTAAAATGGGAACAATAAAAGTACTGCTTCCTAGAATTGTGAAGATGAGATGAGCTCATTCGTGTTAATTGCTGCAGCCAGTGAGCCCTTTAAAAACATAAATCAGATCACATCACTCTTCCACTAAACCCTTTCATTGGCTCCTATCTCACTTGGAATAAAACCCTAATTCCTTCCAGGGAGGGGCCCACGAGGTCTGACAAGGGCTTGGTTGTCCAGCTACCTCCCTCTCTGGTCTCATCCTTTAACTCACTCATCCATCAACCTGGCAGTGCCTTAAACACACCCAACTCCGCCCTGCCTGCAGGCCTTTGGACCTTTTGTTCCCTCTGCCAGGAAGGCCCTTCTTACAGGTACCCCCCGTGGCTCCCTTGGCCACTTCAAATCTCGCACAAGTGTCTCTTATCAAGCCAATCGTCCCTGACCACCTACCTCCTTATCCTGATGGGTTATTTCTCCCTGACACTTATCACCATATATCTGTTTATTTGTGGATTCATATCTCGTCCTTAAACATAAGCTTGCTGGGGGCAGGTAAGTCCTCTGTTTTGTTCATCGCTGCATCCCCGACACTTAGAACAGGACCTCTCACCCTTCGGGCCCCTGGTCAATAATAGCTCCCCCAAGAGGCGGGAGGGAAGGGTGTTTCGGGCAAAGGGAGCACAGCCTGAGCAAAGGCATGGCAGTGGGGAACACAGCATGACCCCAGCAGGAGCCGCAGATGGCTCCTTTGACCTGGCTTCGCCTCTTCAATTACGGAAATGGCCTCTGCATACCACCAAAAACTCAGATGCGTTGATTCCTTAGAATCCCAGCTAAAACACTTTGGACTGACACGCCATCCAAACCCTTCTTTATCTCCCTCGTCCTTTCCCAGGGCCGCTGCTGCCTTAGTCTCCAGCCCCCAAGGCTAGACGTACAGCCAGCCAGTCCCAACCAGCAGCTTGGGGGGCCTTGGGAGGGCCTGCATCTATAGCAGAACGAGAGAAAGACTTTGGGGGAGAGGGATGCATCCCTAGAGCAAAGCCACCTAGTGGAGCATTGTCAGCTCACAGCAAATAAACAGGAAAAAAAAAAAAAGAAAAAAACTAGAAAGGGCCTGCATCTCCTCTACCCGTTTAAGAAAGACACCTCTGGACTCTGGCTGGAGGTCGCAGCAGGAAACCTTGTGTGCAGGTCGCACACAGAAGGGCTGCCCAGCCAAATAAATAGTCATTTATTAAGGTACTTGTCTCCACAGCAGGAAATCAGCATGGGGGTGGGGAGCCTCCGAAGAAAGCAGGCATCTTTAAGAGAGAGGGGGGAAGAAAACTTGATTTGAAACACTTGTCTCCAGATGGGACCAGGGACCACAGCAGGCCCTCAGACTGGTTTCAAACCTTGCAGGAAAAGGAAGAGCAATGAACAGCTTTCTAGAAACTTCCAGGCCCGAAAGAATGGCCCTCTCCAGGCCACCATGCAGGCTACATTGCCTGAGCTCCCACCAGACCTGTCCCCACACAGCTTCTTCTGGCCTTCTGGCTGGAGCTAAGATGGTAGCCCCGTGGCGTGTTTTGTTTCTGCAAAAGGAGGTTGTCTTTGAAATGGAACCAAGACAAGGTCTGAACAGGGAATTCCTGGGCAGGGAAGCTCTGGGCAGTGCATCCGGGATGGGGCCTCTCCAAGAGCCAGGCTGCCTTGAGCACTGCTGCTCTCCTTTCCCGAAAGCTGCATGCTCTCTTCTTCCATGGAGCCATGCAGAGTTTTCTCACTTTGTCTGGAACACTCTCTCCACACCACCCCGACCATCCCCACCATCACCACCAATCCTTTAGACCCCGGTCCGCCAGGGAAGCCTCCTCTGATCACTCTGACAAGCTCAGATGCCATGCAATGGACTCTCCTGTACCTACCCTCTCTCCAAAATGTACCTTGCCGATGTTTATCACAGCTGGCATTTCACATCTGATACAGGTGCAACTGTCTATTGCCATTCTTCTCCAGCCCTTCTGCCATGCTCACCATGAGGGCCACAGTGCATGACACATAGTAGGCCCTCAATTAATATGGGTTCAATGAATGAATAAATGGACCCTCAGAAAAAAATGCGCTCAGGCTCCAAGGCAAGCGTCCAAACTCTTGAATGTATGCACGAATGAGTGAATGAGTGAATGAATGAATGAGTGAGCAAAAGAATGAATGAGCGAATGAATGAATCAGAGTGAGAGATGAATGAGTGACAGAATGAATGAATGGGTGATTAAATGAGTGAATAAGTAAGCAAAAGACTGAGAATGAATAGTGATGGCTCCCTCAGGGGTGGCCCTAGGGTTCATACCTTTTTTCTGTCTCTCCTTTTCTCTATATGCCATTAGCGAAGGAGGTAGGAGAGTCTGGCATGAATATGGCTCTAACCAAAACACCTAGGAAGAGGAGGACATTTCCCAAAGGGGCACCTGGTGGGGAGGCTTCCAGGCAGAAGCTGACCCCCAAGGGGCAGCTCTGTCCCTGACCCCTTTCACCTTCCCTTGTTCTGATCTTTATGAGGCCGTCTGCCTTTTAGCATCAAAGGAGACAGCAGGGCCCTGATTTGTCCCACAACCGCTCTATAAAAATGTAATTAACCAATAACCCGCTGTCTGAAAAACAAACCATCTTCCTGTTTCTTCTCCCATAAAAAGCATTTGACAGCTCTGTTCTATCAGCTTATAAAACCTGGAGAGAGTCGACTTAGCCCTCTTTGGAATGAAAACCCTCAAGGGGGGAGCACCCAAAGTGGGGAGAAACACACCTCTGATCTCCCAGGCAGTCGGCGGCAAAGTCTCTGGAGGTTTCTAGGGAAGGAAAGGGAAGCAAGTCATTTTGGTCCGATCTGGGACTGGACAATGCAAGTCTCACCTAGAAAGGGCAGGGGGAGCTTGGAGGTGTGGAGAGCCCAGGCCTGCCGCAGCCATAGACAGCTTCCTCACCGCTGCTGGAAAGGTCGTTCCTTCATTTAGTCACTCAACAAACACAGATCAGGCACCTGCTATGCACTGGGCATTATACTAGGCCCTGAGGGTTCAAGTTCAGTACAACATTTCATTCAAGAAACTCACATCTATAAATATGCATTTAGTTTACATGATAATGGAGCACTTTGATTTGAATTGAGTGACATGCAAAAGGTGTGTAGAGTCCAGGATTACATGGATGAGGCAGGTTATAAAACAGTAAGGACACTACGGTTCCATGTTGATTTTTTTTTAAATGAAAGAAAAAAATAATGGAATATGAGGGAGGGGTGATAGAATTGTTCTCTATCTTGATTGTGGGAGCTATGTCATGGGTTGAATTGCATCCCCCCAAAAGATACGTCCAAGTAATAACCCACGGTACCTGTGACTATGACCTTATTTGGAAACAGGGTCTTTGCTGATGTAATTAGGCAAGGATCAAGATGAGATCATCCTGGATTAGGGAAGGTCCTAAATCCAATGACAGTGTCCTCATAAGAGGACGGGAAAGAAGATTTGATACACATGGGGAAGAGGACACGGGAAGACAGAGGCAGAGAACGGAGTGATGCAGTCACAAACCAGGGAATGCTTGGAGCTGGAAGAGGCAAGGAAGGGTCCTTCCCTAGGGCCTTCAGAGGGAGTGTGACCCTGCTGCCACCTTGGTTTCAGACTGCTGGCTTCCAGAACTGTGAGAGAATAAATTTCTGTCGGTGTAAGCCACCAAGCTTGTGTTAATTTGTTACAGCAGTCACAGGAAACATACAGGGTGGCCACAAGACTAGATGCATCGAACTGTTCACTACAATTCTACTGTATTTAAATTATGCTTTGATTTTTAAAGTATTTTAAAAACAGGGAGCTTAAGGACTTGAACACACACTTCTCCAAAGAAGATACACATACGCATGAAAAGACTTTCATCATCTCCATCAGTCGTGCGGAAATGCAAATCAAAATCACCATGATACACCACTTCACACCTAGAAGGACAGCTATTATCAAAAACAAAACAAAATAACAAGTGTTGGTGAAAATGCAGAGAAATTGGAGGCCTCATACATTAGTCGTGAGACTGTTAAACGGTGCAACCATTGTGGAAAATAGCTTGGTGGCTCCTCAGAGCTAAACACAGAATTACTATATAATCAAGCAGCTCCACTCCTAGGAATATACACAATAGAACTGAAAGCAGGGACCCAAACAGATACTTGTACACCAATGTTCATAGCAGCATTATTCACGATAGCCAAAATGTGGAGGCAACTCAAGTGTCTATCAACAGACGCATGGATAAACAAGATGTGGTATGTACCTACGATGCAATATTATCCAGCCTTAAAAAGAAATGAAGTTCTGACACAGGCTACAACATGGATGAACCTTGAAAACATGATGCTTAGTGAAAGAAGTGAGGCACAAAAGGACAAATATTATATGATTCCTCTTACATGAGGTACCTAGAACAGAAAAATTCATAGAGAAAGAAAGTAGAATAGAGGTTACCAGGGGCTGGAGGAAATGGGTGTTAGTGTTGAAAAGGGGTACAGAGTTTCTGTTTGGGATGATGAAAAAGTTCCGAAAACAGATAGCGGTGATGGTTGTACAATATTGTAAATGTACTTAACATCACTGAATTGTACACTTAAAATGGTCAAAAAGGCTAAAATGGTAAATTTTATGTTGTCTATTTTACAAATATATAAAATATGTGTACTTATATATATATATATATATATATATATATATATTT
>NW_006774909.1:203017-207648 GCF_000442215.2 Lipotes vexillifer
TCTCCAGAGAGAGGGCAGTAAGCAGGAATGAGCCAAGCAAAGAGGTGGGGTGGAGGGGAGAGGACATTCCAGTGGAGAACTGACATTGGAAATGCAAAACGCTGCCCAGTTTGATTCCTGGCTTGGCTATCTACTTGCTGTGTGTCACTGGGTGAGTTAGTTAACCTCTCTGTGCTTCAGTTTTCTCTTCTGTAAAATGAGGATCAATAATTGTACTTACCTCATAGGGTGCTGTGAGAATTAAATGAGTTATTACATATAAAGCAATTATAACAGTGCCCAGCATATAGTAAAGACTATGTAAGAGTTAGCTTTTTTTTAATGACTATAAAGGACAGGAAATTTCTGGAAATAGTACAAAAGAGAAATGGAACGGCTAAAGGAGCCTGGGGAAAGTGCACTGTACGAAGCATCTTCAGTGAAATGTAAAGCAAATAAAGCCTTGAAAAAAAAACAAAGGGAAATCACAAATCTGAAAATAAAGTATCTTATGATGATGGGATTACGTTTTGGACCAAGATATTTATAGCTAACAAAATTGAGTTAAAATGGGTTTTGACTAAGTGAAAAGATGCTGAAAATGCATAAAGGAGTCAGGCTTGAAAGACTGAATATAAGTCAGCCTCTTTGTTAGAGAAAGCTCCACTGTATTCAACATTTGGAATTGATGACTTGGTGGTTTCCTTTGGGTAAGAAAATATCTTGACATTTCCTGGTTAAGTCTTCCTTCCTACCCACTTGCTCTCAATGACATTCTCTGTCAGCATAATGTCCCTGCTTGAGCACTGATGGGTGTGCGTATGTTGATACGCAGGATGTTAGCAGTTTGTAGGCTCAGGTCAGTATCTGCCATCTTCATGACGATGCAAGCAATTCTACTGTCTAAGCACTCCCTTACAGTCACAAATCACCGTTCAATGGATTCCAGGATCTCAAAGCTGTGGCATAAATTTCCAAGCCAGAAGAAAAGCATGGAAGCCTTAAGTGCTGGGTTTCAACCCTCTAGACTCCCTGGAACCACTGTCTGGGGTTCTGGCAGCATCAATATGGCCCTTTCATCCTTCCAAGGGCTATGGATAGTGTGTTAAGCCAATGAGCGATCGCATGTGGTCTCTGAATGGAAGCCACAGCGTGTACTTCAAGGCTCTTGGACACACTTTGAAATTCTGAATATGGCGGAACTCTGCCCCTCACTCCTCTGCGTCATCATCTGTTAGATGGGTACAGCAGTGTTTTATTCCGGCACAGAATAAAAGGTCTTAAAGTCTTTGAGGGAAGGGAGGCAGGGTCAGTGTAAGCCTATAAGTATTAGGACTTTATTTCACATTTGAGGGAAAGGTTTGGAAATATCCTTTTAATCCATTAGTAATACACTCAGCTTCAAGTAACAGAATATCTCATTACAGTGCCTTAAATTAATAGGCATTCATTTTTCTTACATAAGAATTCTGGTCAGCTATATATCTTGATTCAGCAGCTCAACAATGTCCTGACCAACGTTTTGACAAAAGAGCTCCCACAGCTCCAGCCATCACATCTAAATTCAAGACAGGGAAAACACGGAAGGGGAAAGTGCCGCATCTGTCCCCTTTTTCTAGGAGAATAAATTTTCTTCCCAGAATCTCTTGCAACAGACCTTTTGGACAGAACTGGGTCACGTTCCCTCCAGGTGCAAAGAAAACTGGGAAATTAGGGATCAGAACTTAGACCAATTATGACCCATAGCCTGGGAGTCACTGTACCACCTTCACAGGCTGGTAGAGAGAATTAAATGAAATGATCCATAAGGAACTATTGGCACTGTGCCTGGCACACAGTGTGTTCAACAACTGATAACTATTACGCAAATTCTGAGTTTCTGTGGTTCATTTGGTCTCTTCTTTAAGTCATCTTGGCCTGGGTAATCTTTGGCCCCAGCCATGCCAACCAATCAATCTTTATAGGCACTTTGAGATGTCCAAGATCAAAGTATGCCAGAGCATTTGTTCCTTCTTTTTCCTTTCTACACAAATCAGGAAGTACCTAGATTAACATCTAACAACCTGTACAGGAAGAAATACATCAAAGAGTGATGAGAGGTTTAATTCAAAATAGAGAAAGACAAAGCACCTCCCAGATCTCTTAAAACCCATAGCTGTCAGGGAAGGCCTCAAAATTAGACTCAAAGACTTTCTGCCTGGCTCCAGGTGATGGAATTGAGAACATATGTCTTGATTCATTTGGGGCTCTGCAGCCTTATTAAGCCAAGTCAATAAGAGGATTATTTAAGTGACATTGTATTCCATACCTAGCAGAGAGAGAGGGAGATGGAGAAGGGGGTGAAGGGGAGAGGGAGGAAGAGGAAGGGGGGGAGGAAGGGGAAAAGAGGGAGATGAAGCACACATGTGGGGAGGGATGAGCGAGCAGGCATGGACCTTTGCCTAGAACCCCATGGTAGGCGTGGGAGTGTGTCTGGTATCTAATTTCTGCTGGCGTGTGTGGCCGGGAGGAGCACATGTGTGACCTGACCTAGGAGGAGGTCAAAATGACCCACAAACAGCTGAACATTCCTGATCGTTCCATTTTCCAATCCAGGGGTTGTTTCCAGGAGCTCAGCAATTTCTGCCCCCCTCCACAGTCTCCCCGCAGCCATGATCTCCCATGCGCTCCCCTTCACCTCTCCCTACCCATGGGAGAGCTCACCCAGATGCCAAAATGCGGAGGCTGGAGGGGGCAGTGGGGCGGGGGCGGGGGTGAGAACACTGCAGGACTCAGAAGATGACACAAGACAGCTTACTCAGAAGACAGAAACGTGATCTGTCCTCCCATAGGCAGGCAGCACTCGCTTGGGGGGCCAGGAGCCGCCAGGTGTAATTAGACTAAGCCCCAGCAGCAGGCGCCGTGCCCCATTCATGTCAGGACCCTGTTCCTGGCATCTGTTTCTCGTGCCTATGTAGCATTGCGTTATCCAACCACTGACCTAGGGGAGCCTCCCAGCAGAGAAGGGGCCTGCAGCTTGCTTCTTGGATGGCCATGGCCATGGCCATTATTCTAGGAAAACTAATAATAATAATAACAAATAGTTCATAATAATGATTGGTGATAATAATAGAAATAATAATATTACAATCATAATGACCACCTTTTGAGGAGAGACTTTGTGGCAGGTACTTGGCAAGGTGTTTAATGCACCTTGCGTTAAGGATATCACCGTCCTCGTGGGGTCGATGGGTGGGTACTCATCAAACCTATCCAACAACCCCACGAGGAAGGTAACATCCTCATTTTCCAGATGATGATAGTGAGAAAAGCAGGAACTGAACTCAGGTTTTCTGGACTTCCAGGCACAGAGGCTTAACTGCTATGTTCTATTAACCCATGATGGCTTTCAAAATATGCTGCTATTCTTCCAGCTTGTGAGTGAGTTCCAAACTCCAACCTAGGATTCTGAGAACTGGATTCGCTGGATTCTAACCCAAAATTACTAGCCCTTTATCCTCTGGTTTGAGGAAGCCTTGCATACATGGTGGTAAGTATATAGCAGGACAAAGCTGAAAAGGAAAATTGACCCCCCATCTTGGAAGGCATTAAATAAGGTGTGTGATGAAAACACTGAAACAAACTGAACTGGCCTCTCTTTTGATGTATGTATTTCTGAACATCCTTCTCTGAGCCCAACTTTTGTAACAGGCCCCATACATAAGTACTGGGACCCACAAAGCATTTATTAAGCCCCTGCTGGACACGATAGGCTGCTATAGGCACTCTATAAAACGCAGGGAGGGTCCAAGTAATGACTCCCTAGGAGGGTCTAATCATTGATTGAGGCAGGAAACACCTAATGCAAAGATGTTCATCAGTGCCTGCACTGTTTTAGCTGAGAGCTACAAATCGCTGTTTTGTAGCACCTGGAGCAGGCGGGTGACTTGGAGAAAGCAAGTATTCTCCTCTCCCAGCCATCAGCGTCCACAACTTCCCCACCTGCTCACAAAACAAACATTCTCTGCATCTTCTTCCCGCTCCTACTACATATCCTTGAGGTGAGAATGAACTCCATAACTTCAGAACCATCAGTGTCATTGGGGGCAAAGGTGCACACGGAGGCTGAGAGTTTTCTCAGATGGGATCCAGCCCAATCCCTCTTATATCAGAATGCCTTATTTACCCATTAGTGGAGCTTTGGACACTAGCAGCAGACAGGCTGGCTCCAGGGCATTTAAAAGGTCACCTAGGAAGAGAGCCCAGGAAGGCAATCAGCTGGGATTCTGATCAACCGAGCTTCCAGGGATGAGCATAGTTTTCTAAATGCACCAACAATGTGCTTTGTCCTAGAGGACACTGGGACCCATCGGTCAGAGGTGAGCCTCTCTAGGAAATGATCTTTCTCTCCAGCCCACGATGGCCAATAAATAACCCTCGGGCACCTGCCTTCCATCGGAAGCATTGCCTGAATCACTCTGACCTTGGGGAAACTGAGATGACCTTGGGGGAACTTGGTAAAATCACTGCCTTGGAGAAACTGAGGCAGTAAAACTAAATTGGACCCATGATCCTCAAGAGTAAGCTCTAATCCCAAACTGTTGGAATAATAAGGACTTAAACATAACAAGCAGAGCCTTTTTAAATCACTTGTATGCACCGAACATTCCTGC
>NW_006774909.1:207661-208650 GCF_000442215.2 Lipotes vexillifer
TGCTGAGCACTCTAGATGCATTCTCTCATTTAATACAAAAGCCCTAAAAGGTACCTACTTTTATCCCTATTTTACAGGTGAGGCTCAGAGAAGTTAAGTCACTCACCCAAAGTTACCCAGCTAGTTAAGTCTTGGAGCTAGGATTTGAACCCAGGTCTCTAAATCGAGGTTGGCCTCATCCAACCTAGAAGGGAGGAAATGGATGGAATCTAGCAGAGGGGAATTATAAAGGTGTCAAGGCAGAGAGCTTGGTGAGGCCCAAATTGGAAAGAAAGGGTATTTTTGTTCATTGTTTGTTTTTTCCCAGCACAGTTCAGGGCAGAAGGTGCTCTGACAGGCTGAACTGGTCAGACTTGGGGGTAATATTGTGATGGACTTAGAAGATAAATGCTGACTCACCATTTGAATGTTTTATAGCAGGTAGAAAGCACAGGGAGGGAAACTTGTTGGCTAGTATCTTAGAAGAAGAAACTCTCCTTATTTTGTAGATGTGGAAACTGAGACACAGATGGAAAGTGTCCTGCCTAAATACGGACTGGGATTATTGGTTTCCTGGTTCCTAGAACACCTCTTCTTTAAATAACAACAGTAACAACCACAGTAATAATAAAAGCGGCCCACATTTTACTGTGTGCTTTGTATGTGTCAGGCTCTGTGCTAAGCATTTTATATATCTATAAACACAACTTTGTTCAATCTTCACCAAAACCTCACAGATAATTTCGAAGGCTCAGAGAGGTTGAGTCAATCACCTAAGTCACACAGCTAGTAAATGGCGGAAGTAAGATTTTAAAACTTAGGCAGCCCGACTCCAGATCTGAGCTTCTTCTTTTTTTTTTTTTTTTTAATTTTTTGGCCACACCATGAAGCATGTAGGATCTTAGTTCCCTGACCAGGGACCGAACCCACGCCCCCTGCATTGGAAGTGCAGAGTCTTAACCACTGGACCACCAGGGAAGTTCCCAGAATGTGAGCTTTTTTTTGGCGGG
>NW_006774909.1:208786-227286 GCF_000442215.2 Lipotes vexillifer
CTTCCCGGACCGGGGCACGAACCCGTGTCCCCTGCATCGGCAGGCGGACTCTCAACCACTGCGCCACCAGGGAAGGCCCAGAATGTGAGCTTTTAACTCTTCAGCTCTGCTTCCTTTATAGAATAGCATTCATCAACAAACACTGATTAAGACCCCACAGGGTTCTGGGTGAGTGAGAGGTTCTGCCTATCCTCCATGAACTCACCAGTGCATCAAAGAAACAAACACATACATAGGGAATTTAACACAGTGTAAAAATGTTTTGAGTGAAGGAGGAAGCAAATAACAACCTGAGTTGGACAAAGACTATCAAGAGATGTTGCCTGAAGGGCTTCCCTGGTGGTGCACTGGTTAAGAATCCGCCTGCCAATGCAGGGGTACACGGGTTCGATCCCTGGGCCGGGAAGATCCCACGTGCCGTGGAGCAACTAAGCCCGTGCGCCACAACTACTGAGACTGTGCTCTAGAACCCGCAAGCCACCACTGCTGAAGACCACTCGCCTGGAGCCCGTGCTCCACAACAAGAGAAGTCACCGCAATGAGAAGCCCGCGCACCGCAACAAAGAATAGCCCCCGCTTGCAGCAACTAGAGGAAGCCCGCACACAGCAACAAAGACCCAGTGCAGCCAAAAATGAATAAGTAAAATAAATAAATTAAAAAAAACAAGAGACGTTGTCTGAGCTGAGTTTTGAGGGATAAGCAGGAATTTATGAAATGAAAATAGGGAAAGGCATTTCAGCAGGGGGAATAGCAAAGTGTGAGGGGAGAGCTATGAAGCATGCTGTGTCTCTAAAGAACGCAAGAATGTCTAGTTAGCTAGCTTACGAAGTGGGGAAAAAGCCCAAATGCCTACCGACAGGTAAATCAATTTTTAAAAAATATGGCAGAACTCTACAATGGAATATTACTCTGCAATAAAAAGAAACAACTAGTATATGCAATAATATGGATGAATCTCAAAGCCATTATGTTGAGTGAAAGAAACCAGACCAGACACAGAAGAGTATACACTGTATGATCCCATTTAAATAAGATTCTCACACAAAAAAACTAAATGAGAGAAATCAAAAACCATGGTTACTTCTGCGGGGCAAGTGTCACTAGAAAGACAATGAAGGAAGCTTCATGGTGATGGAAATGTTCCATATCTTGATTGTTGTAGTGGTTAGATGGGTGTGCAAATTTGTCAAAACGTGCCAAATAAAACTTGTAAGATATGTGCATTTTATTATGTGTAAATTATATTATGATTTGAAAAGAGAGAGAGAAGAACGAAGTGGAGACAGAGAGAGAGAGAGAGAGAGAGATCTTAATCTGAAGGATTGTGTATGCCTTGTTATGGAAATTGGACTCCAGAGGGTAGGAGGGAAGTTATTGGGATGTTTACACAGAGGGGTAATGATGTGGCTTGATTTGAGAAGAATCATTCTGGACTCAAAAGGAGGACAGAGAACTGGGGGAGGCAAGGAAGAAAATTAGGAAGCTGGTACCTAAGAAATGGCTACAGATTCAATTAACGCAGTTGCCATAGAGATTAGGGAAGGCATGGGAACATTCAGAGGCAGAAGTGGGAAGGCCTGGATACCGACTGGATGTGGGAGGTAAGAGGCAGGAAAGAGCTTTGGATAATTCTGAGGTTTCCAGGGGAGCAGGTAAGTGTCATCATCCTTAACAGAGATGGACATTTTTTTTTAAGGCAGGTTTGGGGACACAGGAGGGAGTTAGAGTAATGAGTTTAGGTTAGGTTTACACGTGGTGAGCTTGAGGGGCTGGTGGGATATCCCATGGATATCTCTATCCATGGAGCAGATGGATAGCGGGGACAGGAGAGAGACTGGAGGAAGGCAAAGAGAGATTCAAGAAACAGGAGTGGTGGATCGTTATAGAAGTTACCACTGAGAACATGCTTCCTGCATTCATGACATCTCTTGGTCCTCACGACACACACTGAGGAAGCTATCTCCATAGAAGGACATATGATTTGCTAAAAGTCACTCAACTGGTAATGGGAGAAGCCAAGATTCAAACGTGGGCTAACTGACCCCAGTGCTGAGGAAGGTTCCTGACCACCATGCCACACGAGTGCATAGGACCCCTCCAGGAAAGCATTCACCGAGCTGAAGCAGACCTTCCATTGGCCCATAGCTTTTTGCCCCAAATTCATCGTCACCTGCCTCTTCCCATCATGCAGTTAAAATCAACCAAACCTGACTGAGTACCCTAGGCTTCAGGGAACACTCAGTTTTAAAGGACAGGGTTCTTCCCCTCTAGGAGTTTACAAATTCAAGGCCATCTTCGGACTCACACATTTGAAGAAGCCTATATTCCATGCAGGGGTTCCTCAAGGCCAAATTTAGATCTGGTTCCCAAAATAGATTCACCTCTCCCTATAAACCAATTCTGGGCTCACTGTGCATACCCTAGTCTTATATAGGTAGCAGGAACCTGCATCAGTCCTGAAGACAGTTCTTGCATACATTCACTCAACAAATGTTTATTAACTGCTGGCAATGTGCTAGGCATTGTGATAGGCACTGGTGAATACAAATGTTTTAAAAAGATAGAACTTAAAGTATCAGCAAAGCAAGGGCATCAAAAAATTAAGAAGGAAAGTCTTTTTTAAGAATTTCATATTTTATATCCATCCTTAAGAACCATACAAGTAATCATAATAGCAAAAATTGAATTTAGGGACTTCCCTGGTGGTGCAGTGGTTAAGAATCCACCTGCCAATGCAGGGGACACAGGTTTGATACCTGGTCTGGGAAGACCCCACATGCCATGGAGCAACTAAGCCCATGCACCACAACTACTGAGCCTGAGCTCTAGAGGCCGCAAGCCACAACTACTGAGCCCACGTGCCACAATTACTGAGCCCACGCACCACAACTACTGAAGCCTGTGTTCTGCATCAAGAGAAGCCACTGCAATGAGAAGCCTGCACGCCACAACAAAGAGTAGCCCCCGCTTGCCCAACTAGAGAAAGCCCACGCGCATCAATGAAGACCCAACACCGCCAAAAAAAACCGTAAAATAAAATTTAAAAATTGAATGTAGGGCTTCCCTGGTGGCGCAGTGGTTAAGAATCCACCTGCCAGCACAGGGGACACACGTTCGAGCCCTGGTCTGGGAAGATCCCACATGCCACGGAGCAACTAGGCCCGTGCGCCACAACTACTGAGCCTGCACTCTAGAGCCCGCGAGCCACAATAACTGAAGCCCGCGCACCTAGAGCCCATGCTCCGCAATGAGAGAATCCACTGCAATGAGAAGCCCACACATGGCAAAGAAGAGTAGCACCCGCTCGCTGCAACTAGCGAAAGCCCGCATGCAGCAACAAAGACCCAACACAGCCAAAAATAAATAAAAATAAAATAAATGTATATTAAAAAAATTGAATTTAAAGGGTATATTTTCAGTACTCTGGGTCTCTAACTAGTCCAAGAAAAAGACATTAGTCCCCAGTCTTTATGGAACTGGATGAAATGTTTGAGCATGGTAGTTTTTGAGTCAGACAGGACTTGGTTCAAATCCCATTTCTGCTACTTTGTAGGTGTATGATTGTGGACTAGTCCCTTAAATTTTGAGTCTTGGTTTTTTTATCTATATAAATGTGAATAGAAACAACACGCTCTTAGACTTGTTATATGGATTTCATAGAGTAATGTCAATAAAGTATATGGTCTAAATCAAAATATTTAGATCATATATTTATATCTCTTTTTATGTGACCTTCCTTCTCCATGGTTGTATTAGTTATCTATTTCTGCATAAAAAATCACCATGAATTCAGCATCTTAAAACAATGCACATTTATTATCTCACAGTTTCTGCACATCAGGAATTCAGGCATAATTTACCTAGGCTCCCTCTTTTTGAGTCTCTCACAAGCTTGAAATCTAAGTACTGGCCAGGGTTGGGGTCCCATCTGAAAGCTCAACTGGGGAAGGTTTTTCTTCCAAGCTCACTTATGTTGTTGTTGTCAGGATTCAGTTCCTTCTGGGCTATTGGGCTGAGAGCATCAGTTCCCAGATGGCTGTTAACCAGAAGCCACCCTCAGTTCCTTGTCACATGGGTCTCCCCAACATGGCAAGTTGCTTTATCAAAGCCAGCAAGGGACAGAGTCTGCACAAGATACAGTTTACAATTCCCTCCCCCCCAGCCCCCAAGAGGGGCAGGAATTCAGATGAGATGGCTTTCTCCACCTCTGGCTAAGACCAGGTTGCATTCCAGTATCAGACCAGAGCATTGGAACCACCAGCCTTAGGAATCATGGTACATGGAAAAGCAGGAGACGGAAGTAAGTTGAGAACACAGGGCCTGGAGCAGGGGGTGCCAAACTTCTTCTGTAAAGAACCAAACGGTACATATTTCAGCTCCACAGGCCAGACAGTCACTGTGGCACACAGTGGCCATAGGCAGCACAGCAACAAATGGGTATAGCTGTTTTCTAAAAAAACTTTATTTACAAAAATAGGCAGTGAGCCAGATTTGGCCCCTGGGCCATAAGTTTACCAACCCAGGATCTAGATCCAAATGGAACAGCTGTGAAATCCCAGCTGCATTGTGCTGTGTGTCCTTGTATGTCACCTAAGTCTCTTGAGCCTTAGTCTCCTCATGTGAAAATTCAGAAAAATAAGAGTACCAGCTTCACCATGTTGCTGTGAGAATCCTCACATTTTAAATACAAAGTATTTCACGTCATTCTGGGAACTCAGTACACCAGGATAAAAGGCAGCTGTTACCACTGTCTGGTCTAGACTGCCGAGGTTCTGAACATAGCTCCACCCCTTCCCAGCTGGGTGACCTTGGGCACGTGATGAAACCTCTCTGTGCCTGAGTTTCCCGTATGTAAAGTAGGAATAACAACAGTCATGAGAATTAGATAAAACAATGAATGCAAAATGTTTAGAATAATACCTGTAAAAGCACTCAAAAGTTAGCTTGAGTTATTGTTTTGTTATAATACGATAAATTATAAATTATTGTTTTAGAATGTTTCTCACTGAGAAGAGATTGAATCAACAGAGTAAGGGGGAAAATTCCTTCACAAGCAAAGAAAACAGCACCAAGAAACTTGCCTTTCCCAAAAACTCTTTAAGATGCGAGCCTTTCACCAAAGACACTGAGTGTAAAAATGTCTTTCTCTGCACCCACAGGCCAGCCAGGAGACAGCCACACTGAAACCAGCAGGGTCAAAGCTGAATAGTATTTATCACACTTTGCTTTGCCTCTAAATTCCTACTAAAGATGAAACACAACATTTAGAACCTTCGTGGGAGCTTTGAGACAAAGTTATGGGATTGGCGGGGTGGGGGTGGGGGGGTGACTATTTTACTAAATGGATTATTTTCATCTGGTTTTAATCTTAGTTTCACATTTGTTTCAGCTTTTATTTAGTCTCCAGAATTTGCCATCAGCTTGTCAAAGACAAGTGATTCTTCAGCAACTATGTTCTCTTTTGTTATTCATATAATATACATGAATGTCTCTTTGGATGGGGGTTTTCCTACCACACACAGAAGCCAACACAATTAACTTTCCTTAAGGAAATTCCATCACCTTTGAGAAAAATGGTTCTTGATCCTCTCCTGTGAGTTGCTGCTACACACACACACACACACACACACACACACAAAAGTCCAAACAGCACTAAAGTAATTAAAGCAGCTGGGATTGATTGGGGTTCTGAGTGACCTTTTGGTAACTTACCTACGCCTGCCATTTAGAGAAAGAATAATTTATGATGCAAGTTGAAGTGCAGAAAACCAAGGCAGACGGAAAGAGAATTCTGATTAGCCAAGAGGGGTGAACTGTCAGGAAGAGCCCCTGGAGCCCCTCGTCAAAACAGGGAACAAAAGCAGTAAATGTCCAGGTTTGCCCAGACACAGACGCCTGCGGTTCCCAGGGTGCGTCTGCTCCTCTGGTTTGTAGAATCCAAGAATTTCAAGGCTAGGAAGGTCTTAAAGGTCTGACCGAGCCCACTCATTTGACAAATGAGGAAACTGAGGCTCAGAGGAGGGGCTGACTGGCTCCAGATTTGACTATAGGTCACCTGCTAGTCGGGTGCTAAGTTTCCCACTTTATCTGGTTGCGCTCAAACCAGAGGGATCTTCAAACTCCAAAATGCCCTTTAATTGTAAATTATAAATAAGTTTGTGATTAAAATTACAAACTAAAATCGCAGAATGAAAACTTGACAACACCATGGATTATTTTCTGCTTTCTTCAATACCGTAACCTCAGCACCTAGAATAGCAGCTGCTATGTGGTAGATAATACATTTCTCTGGAATAAGCTTTCAGGAGCAATTGTCCCTGGATTCGAGAGATGCATGTAGTGCTGTATCCAAAGTGGTACCCATTTGGGGTACCAAGTCAGGAAAACAAGAGATCTAGAGGCCCAACGTCTTTCATTTGCATTAAGATTATTACATGGCTTCCCAATTAACAGTCCCAGAGGCAGGGATGACCACTGATGAATCTCTGCAGCTAGGAGAATAGACTAAATGGTTGGGACTTCCCTTAATGCGTTCCCACCAGTGCTCTACCTTTGTTTCCGCTGTTACTCTCACCTGGGAAATACCTCACCCACCTCTGAATCTTCACATCCCACCCACATTTTAAAACCCAGCTTGCGTGCAACCTCCTCCATGAAGCTCTCTTTTCTTTTTCCTACACAGAAGCAACCCCTCCTTCTTTTGAGCTAACTTCCACACAGCTTTTGGGAAGTTAGTTTAAATGCCACTTTGTCAGGGGAACCTTCTCTGACTTTCTGGATGAGGTTAGATTTTCCTACTTCTTATAATTTTACTCTCGTATCACTAATTATGCTTTCTTTATCATCTGTCTTCCCCTTTTGGACAGTAAGTTTCATGAGAACAGAGACTATATCTGCTCTGTTTCACTGCTGTATCCCTAGAACCTAGCACAGTGCCTTGACCACAGGAGGCATGAATGGAAGGATGGATGGATGGATGGGTAGAATGGATTAATCAATGAATGGTTGAGTGAATTAACCAGTGAATGAAACAATGAATGAATGATGAATCAATGAATCAATCAAATGAATCAATGAATGAATCATTTATATGCTATTTATCCAATCTCTACCATGCTGTTGAATTTATGTTTCAAAGACAGAATAATGCAGTGGTTGAAAGTATGGTTTCTAACAGACTCACAGACATAGAGAACAGACTTCTGGCTGCCAAGGGGGAGGGGAGTAGAGGAGGGATGGATGGGCAGTTTGGGATTAGCAGATGCAGACTGGCATATATAGGATGGATAAACAAGGTCCCACTGTATAGCACAGGGAACTATATTCAATATCCTGTGATAAACCATCATGGAAAAGAATATGAAAAAAAGTATATTTGTACAACTGAATCACTTTGCTGTATAGTAGAAATTAACACAACATTGTAAATCAACTCTGCTCAATAACATAAACTGAAAAATAAAAGTGTGGTTTCTAGAGTCAGGCTGCCTAAGACGAAATTTTAACTCTTTTTACCACCTGCATGGTGCTGGGCAAGCTCGTTAACATTTCTGAGCCTCCCTTTCCCCATCTATAAAGGTGAACAATCATACTGCCCACACCTCATGGGACGATTGTAGGTTTAAATGAGATAATGCACGTAAAGTGCTGGGCACATCACAAGTACTCAGTAAACGTTAGCTTTATTGTTCTGATTATTATCTCATTTCAGCACGAACTGTCAAATTCATCTTTGTAAGGCCCAACGCCTAGCAGAGTGCACACATTTGGTTCTCAAAAATATTGAACACTTAGGGCTTCCCTGGTGGCGCAGTGGTTGAGAGTCCGCCTGCCCGATGCAGGGGACGCGGGTTCGTGCCCCGGTCTGGGAGGATCCCACATGCCGCGGAGCGGCTGGGCCCGTGAGCCGTGGCCGCTGAGCCTGCGCGTCCGGAGCCTGTGCTCCGCAACGGGAGAGACCACGACAGTGAGAGGCCCGCGTACCGCAAAAAAAAAAAAACATATTGAACACTTAGACGACCTAGAGGGATGGGATAGGGAGGGTGGGAGGGAGGCTGAAGAGGGAGGGGATACAGGGATACATGTATACGTATAGCTGATTCACTTTGTTATACAGCAGAAACTAACACAACATTGTAAAGCAATTATACTCCAATAAAGATTTAAAAAGGAGAAGACTGACTTTCCTTTGCTGTTTTAAACTTCGAAAAAAAAATACTGAACACTTAAATGGATATTTTAAACCTCTCTGCCAGGACACTTCAAAATTCTGAGAATGTCAAACATGTCAGCATCATGGCAGGAAGCTAAAGAGACGTGACAGCTAAATGTTAATAGCTGATGCTAAGAAGGACATTCTTGGGTCCATTGACAAAGCTGGGTTACAGATGAAGATGAGAGATGAAAGTTGACAACTAGTGTGGTTACCTGAAGCTATCCATATTCTTCGGAAATATACACTGAAATGTTCAGGGGTAAAAGACCATGATATATGCAATTTACTCTCAAATGTTTCAGAAAAAAATATACACATAGGAGAGAAAAGGAAAAAGCAGAGTAAAATATTGACAAGTGACTCCAGGTAAAGGACTATAGGTATTATTCATGCTATTCTTATTCTTGAAACTTTTCAATAAGTTTGAAATTATTTCCAGATAGAAAGATTTTTTGCAAATTATGGAATGAAACTGGAGCCACCAAATTACAGTTCTGGGTTTTCAGATAATTGTTACACCTGAAGAACTGTCTAGTGAGCTAATCTCCAGTAGGGCATCAGCAGATAAGCCTGCAGAGGAGGCAAACACATGATTCCCGATCCCTCTTTCGGGGTAAACATTACCAATCAAGATGGCATCTTTAATAGTAAACCCAGACACAAACTCAGAATCCTTCTCAACACAGCTACTACCAAGCAAACGAGCTGACTCTCTGGATGAAATAGTCATGGACTTGACCCCTTTCTGACAGTATTCGGTTCCAATGGGGACTCATCAAAATTCAAAGCCTTTCTACACTTTTGTTTTTTGGATTTTTTTTGTCACACTTGTGGGATCTTAGTGCCCCAACCAGGGACTGAACCCAGGCCCTCCGCATTGCAAGTGCAGAGTCCTAACCACTGGACCGCCAGAAAATTCCCCAAAGCCTTTCTAATGAAGGCGCATTAGCCCCTGGAACACCTAGGTAGAGGGTCTACAAACTACCATTCAAAACCTTACTTCCACCAAAACTTAGAATTGATTTTACTTTGGTGAAAGGAGGTTCTACGTGGTTGGAAGATTCTAGCAGTCAGATTTCTTCGTGTTTGATACCATCTCTTCCAACACACCTTCCAACCTGACAAGTTGCTTTAACCTTCCTGTGCCTCAGTTTCCCCATCTCCAATAAGGAACATACAACCCCCAGGCTGTTATAAGGACCAGCTAAGGTAATGAATGTGAGCATCTTGTACCCTTTATGGCTAAATTATATGATTATAGTGATCGTGATTATCAACATCCTCATAATCATCATCTTTCCCCCTTTCTCTGCTCTCCAATTACCACAGCTAATGGAGTCCCGTTTCTCTTTAAAGTGTAGAAAGCAGCCTCTGCCCAGAACATTTCCAGCTTGGGTTCTTCAACAACCCACAGAGCTCTCCTGCCTTGAACCTGAATCATGCCTGAGTTTGGAGAGAGCAGTTACATGTCCATTTTCTTCGATTATCAGTGAAAGGTTAAGTGCTCCAGCCGTCAGCCTCAGATGCCCATCTGGGTTTTCCATTATGAGCAGAGGTAGACCAACCGGGTCTGCGAGTTCATTCTCTGGCTCTGGCTCTCCAGCTAATAGAACCTCAGCCACTCTCTTGAATGTAAAGCTTTATCTCCAGGCAAAGCCAACCAATTTAAATGGCACTCACAGCTCATGCCCGCAGGTCATGGGCTCTGAGTACTCCAAGGGGCTGGAGCAATAAAATCTATTAGGTCTCCTTTGTCCCATCTTGTTGTGAACTTATAAGAAAAAGGCACTAAGAGGATCGGTACCCAGAAAAACCTTCATAATTGTGGCTTCTACACAGCGAATGGGGACAATTACCAAGGCAACCAGCCAATCATTCTGGTTAAGGGCAGAGGGGGTTTAGTCCAGAAGAGGCTGTTTCGAACCTCTATGGCGCTCTAATCAGAGAGGAACCAACATTTTAAAAGGCCCTTGTGTAAAAACAGGAGGGACAGCAGGGGAGGAAAAGAAGAGAGGGGGGAAAATTAATTTCCTCTCATTTCCTGCCTGCTCCATTGATTGCAGTCCAAAGGCAAGGTGATGCACTCTACCCCGCGCACCTGGGGCCACAGGGGCTGGCAGCCGAGGCAGCGATGTTGTCTGATTTTCTGCGTGTGTTTATTTACTTATTTTCCCCTCTGGATCTGCCATCCGCAGTGTAGATCTCATGACAGGCGCAGCAAAGGTGTCAGTAAGAATCTTTAAGGACAGTATAGAGTCTCTTCCAGTATCGTCTAGTCCCGAGAATAAAAATGATAGCGCATCCTTCCTTACTCAGCCTTCACCCCCTCAGTTGCTGGTTTGGGCAGATCATTTTGTAACAGAAGTTGTTTTGCTCATCAGAGTGTCTCCTATGAAGTTATGTGGGAAATCAGGGGAAATGGGGGCATTGGGAAAACTCTGGATGCTTTTCCACCTTGGGGACTCTGGAGAGTCTAGCTAATACTGAATTGGGGACTGACTTTTTTCTCCTGGGCCATGCGAGGCACCTGGGAGGGTCGAGGATTTGGGTGAGAATTTTTCTTTGGTCTACAGTGTCTGTGTTCTCAGCTCTGTTTCCCCATGATTCCTGTGTCCACACCCCCAACCACCCAGCCAAGGGCAGCAAAACACTAGATAACCTGCCCCGTGTTTGCTCATCTTCCTGGTAAAATTAACAAAGCCATCCAATGAAATAAGAAACTACCTTTTCCACTGGTGAGCTCCCCATGACAGGAGGTGTGAAAGGAGAGGTATCCCCAGTTGAAAAAATTCATTGATTCACTCAACAAACAGGCCAGGTACTATTCTCTTGGCACTGCATAGGAAATTATTTCTATGGTTCTTTCCAACTAGCAGAGTCTATAATTCTAATTACACCGAGATGACAGTAATGAAAATAACAGGAGTGTGATAATATGACAATAACAAGTGGATTGAGCATTTGCTAAGTGCCAGTCCCTGTGTCATGATCTCTCTGGGATATTATGGCATCTGTCAGGGTCCCAGTGGGAAATAGGTGGTACATTCAAAGGGTTTAATTGAGGAGAGTTTAATAAAGGGTCTCTCTTTTTTTGTAGATGTATTGCCATGGCTTTCTTTTTCCCCAGCTTTATTGAGATGTAATTGACGCGTAACATTGAATACGTTTAAGGTGTACAAAGTGTTGATTTGAGACATTTATATGTTGCAATAAGATTACCACCACAATGGCCTTACCTAACACCTCCATCATGTCACACAATAACCATTTCTTTTTTTGTGGTGAGAACATGTAATATCTACTCTCTTAGCAAATTTCAAGTACATAATACAGTATTGATAAGCCCTGGGGATCTAATAAAGGGATCTATTTTCACAGGTGCTAACAGGGTTAAAGGGACCAGCAAGGGATATTTAAATTCCTGGGGCCAGCAATGGGTGGGGAGCTGGTACCACCCTCAGCCAAATGAAGGGGTGTAGGGCTCCCTGGTGAGGGACCATGGGAGAGGGGCCACCCAACAGGAGCTGGGGAAATAGAATATGTCAGTTGTTCCCTCCTACTACCCTCCAGTCTCTCACCAGCGATTTCCACTGGCCAATTGACTGAGGTTGAATCAATCGCCAATAGCCAATGAGTTAATCAACCATGCCTATGTAATAAAGCCTCCATAAAAATCCAAAAAGGAGAGGGTTCAGAGAGCTTCCAGGTTGGGGAATGAGAACACCTCCACGTGCTACCGTGCTGGGCTCCCATCCCAGGAAGGAGAAGGCAAGGGAAACTAGTCCATGCAGGTCGGCCCCCAGGAGGGAGCACAGAGCAGGGAGAGAAGGGTGAGGGGAAGATATGGGGGTAGGGGAGTGGCAGATAGATAACAACCACCATATCAGTGTCCCCATTTTACAGACAGGGATACTGAGTCCCCAAGAGAGGAAAAAAACTAAGAGACAGAAATCCAGATTCTCATGTGGAATCTTGCCCTTTTTAAGTGAAGGCAAAACAAAACCCCATTCTGGGGGCCAGAAAACCTATGTGAGGACCATGTGTTTGCAATCCCCACTGCAAGCAAAGCCATCCAGGATCCTCAGGTTCTGTCCCCTCTCAGGAACCCCGCTTCCTCATTTGTTTCCCTCAGGAAGGTAGATGATGACAATCCCAAAGACTCTTTTCTAGAACTTCAAGTCTCCTGGTTTGACATGCTTTTTCCTCGGAAGGTAAGCTATTCGATCACACAATCATTTCTGAGAAACTTCCACTGTTACCTTTAAGAGCTGCTCTTCCCAGTTGCTTCCTACGGATGTTCGCATCCTCTCCAACTCTGATCACTTCTCACCCCTTTCCTTGAGAAGCAAGAAAGTTCACCAAAGGTTATGGAATAGTTATCAGGGAAAGCTTTTTAAGGGCAATCTAGAGCCTCTTCTAGTCCTATGAGCAGAGAAATAATAGGGCACATTACGTTGCTGCTTTGGCCAGGACATTTCGTTACTGAGGTTGTTTTGCTCGTCATTGAATTTATAGAAAGTATGTTGGAAATCGGGGTAATGTTGGTGCAATGTTGTGATCTATAAAAATATATTTCTCATATGTATCAATATTGGGTCTTCATCCACAGTTCTGGCTCACAGCTCCCAAAATCTTTAGAATTTCCTGAGATAAAGGCAATAGAAGCATCTTTTGTTATAATATTTGGTCTCATGCTCAGCAGCTCCTTTAAAAAACGCTTCAGGGCTGCCCCGGTGGCGCAGTGGTTGAGAGTCCGCCTGCCGATGCGGAGGACGCGGGTTTGTGCCCCGGTCTGAGAAGATTCCACATGCCATGGAGTGGCTGGTCCCGTGAGCCACGGCCGCTGAGCCTGCGCGTCCGGAGCCTGTGCTCCGCAATGGGAGAGGCCACAACAGTGAGAGGCCCGCGTACCGGAAAAAAAAAAAAAAGCTTCAGAGCCTTAAAGGTGAAATGGGTGTCTTGTTTTTCATAACTAGCCCCTTTCCACCTCAACTGGGCTTATGATAATGAAGGTGATTTTTGGAAGCACCTAAGAGTGGGGACTAACTGCCAAGTAACCATGTAATTAGAGGGTTGGAATTTTCTTTTTTTTTTTGAATTTTTATATTTTTTATACAGCAGGTTCTTTTTTTTTTTTTTTTTTTTTTTTTTTTATACAGGGGGTTTTTTTTTTTTTTTTTTTTTTTTTTGCGATATGTGGGCCTCTCACTGTCGTGGCCTTTCCCGTTGCCGGATGCGCAAGCTCAGCGCCCATGGCTCACGGGCCCAGCCGCTCCGCGGCATGTGGGATCCTCCCGGACCGGGGCACGAACCCGTATCCCCTGCATCAGCAGGCGGACTCTCAACCACTGCACCACCAGGGAGGCCCTACAGCAGGTTCTTATTAGTTATCTATTTTATACATATTAGTGTATACATGTCAATCCCAATCTCCCAGTTCATCCCACCACCACCACCCCACTTTCCCCCCTTGGTGTCCATACATTTGTTCTCTACATCTGTGTCTATTTCTGCCTTGCAAACAGGTTCATCTGTACCATTTCTCTAGATTCCACATATATGTGTTAATATACGATATTTGTTTTTCTCTTTCTGACTTACTTCACTCTGTATGACAGTTTCTAGGTCCATCCATGTCTCTACAAATGACCCAATTTCATTCCTTTATATGGCTGAGTAATATTCCATTGTATATATGTACCACATCTTCTTTATCCATTCATCTGTTGATGGGCATTTAAGTTGTTTCCATGTCCTGGCTATTGTAAACAGAGCTGCAATGAACATTGTGGTACATGACTCTTTTTGTTTTTTTTTTTTTTGGTACATGACTCTTTTTTTTTTGGTACGCGGGCCTCTCACTGCTGTGGCTTCTCCCATTGCGGAGCACAGGCTCCAGACGGGCAGGCTCAGTGGCCATGGCTCATGGGCCCAGTCACTCTGCGGCATGTGGGATCTTCACGGACCGGGGCACAAACCCGTGTCCCCTGCATCAGCAGGCGGACTCTCAACCACTGCGCCACCAGGGAGGCCCCATGACTCTTTTTGAATTATGGTTTTCTCAGGGTATATGCCCAGTAGTGGGATTGCTGGGTCATATGGTAGTTCTATTTTTAGTTTTTTAAGGAACCTCCATACTGTTCTCCACAGTGGCTGTATCAATTTACATTCCCACCAACAGTGCAAGAGTGTCTCCTTTTCTCCACACCAAGAGCGCTGGAATTTTAAATCCCACCTCCTGATTTCTGGGGAGGGGAGAGGGGCCGGAGGTTGAATCAATCACCAAAGGCCAATGAGTTAATCAATCATGCCTATATAATGAAGCCTCCATAAAAACCCAAAAAGGAGGGGGTTCAGATAGCTTCCAGGTTGGGGAATCAAAACACTTCCACGTGCCGTCATGCTGGGCTCCAAGTCCTAGGAGGACAGAAGCTCCTTTGTTCAGGACCTTGCCCTATGTATCTCTTCCATCTGGCTGTTCCTGAGTTATATATGCTTTTATAATAAACTGGTAATCTAGTGAGTTAATGGATTTCCTGAGCTCTGCAAGCTGTTCTAGCAAATTAATTGAACCCAAGAAGGGGGTCGTTGAAACCTCCAATTTGTAGTCGGTTGGTCAGAAGGGCTTCTGACCTGGGCTTACGATTAGATTGGCATTTGAATTCTTGAGGGACTGAGCTCCTGTGGAATCTGATTCTATCTCAGCGTAGATAGTGTCAGACACCTGCTGGTGTCTGAGAATTGCTTGTTGGAGTGGGAAAGTTGGAATTGGGTCCCAGAACCTAATTTAGTTGGAATGCTACTAGATGATATGGCCAGAGGATTCAGGAATATTGGAACCCTGCCCCAGACCACATGAGGTCCTGAGGGAATTCCATGCGTGGGACGGACACACGGAAGGTGAATATGCAGACTGACCATAAACTCTCACACCTAATTCAAATGATCACACCTGGACCGTGGAAAGAAACTTCAGTTACAGTAGCCCTAGAACAAAAGCAGACCAGAGCCCTTTCCATTTATTTCATTCCCTACATTCAAGCCTACATTTCAGCGTCACTACTTTTTTTTTTTTTTTTTTTTTGCAGTACGCGGGCCTCTCACCGCCGCAGCCTCTCCCGTTGCGGCGCACAGGCTCCGGACGCGCAGGCTCAGCGGCCATGGCTCACGGGCCCAGCCGCTCCGCGGCACGTGGGATCTTCCCGGACCGGGGCACGAACCCATGTCCCCCGCATCGGCAGGCAGACTCTCACCAACTGCGCCACCAGGGAAGCCCAGCATCACTACTTTTGATGCAGGGATTCACTCACTGGTCCCCTCCAAGTCTGTCCTATTTCCCACCTGGATGATCACAACAGACTTCTAACTGGGCTTCCTCCGTGTTTTTCCTGAACCTTCTCTAATGTTTACTAATGCTTTCTTGGCATCTTTATTGAGGTATTGACAAATAAAGATGGTATAAGGTATACAATTTGATGTTGTGGTATATGAATACATCGTGAAAATAATCCCCACAATCAAGCTAATTAATATAGCCCCCACCTCACATAGTTACCTTTGTGTGTGTGTGTGTGGGTATGTGTGTGGGTGTGGGTGTGGGTGTGGGTGTGGGTGTATGTGTTGAGAACACTTAAAGATCTACCCACTTAGCAAACTTCAAGTTTACAATATGGTATTATTAACTATAGTCACCATGCTGTATATCAGATCTCCAGAACTTAACTGCATAATTGAAACTTTGTACCACTAGACCATCAACTCCACATTTTCTCCTCCCCCGCCCCTGGAAACCACCATTCTACTGTTTCTATGTTTCTATTTAATGGTGTTTAAATAGTTAAACACCATTCTACTATTTAACTATTTTAGAGTCCATATGTAAGTGAGATCATGCAGTATTTGTATTTCCGTGTCTGGCTTATTTCCCTTAGCATAATGTCCTTGTGACTTGCTTTGACTAATAGAAAATGGTAGGAGTGACATTTGGGGATTCCAGAGCCTAGATCTTACGATACTTTCAGCTTCCACGTTTATCCCCTCGGAACCCAGCACCATGCTGTGAAGAAGCTGGTCCAGAACACTGGAGGCAGAGAGACCACATGGAGAAACGAGGCCCCCCGCCAAGAGCCAGACCAATGGCCAGTTGGGAAAATGAAGCCCTCTCAGACATTCCAGCCCCCGCCACGCTGTCAACAGATTGCAGCCACATGGATGACCCCAGCCAACACACTGCAGAGCAGAAGTGTGTGGTCCCAGCAGAGCCTTGAGCCAATAAACGGTTGCTATTTAAGCCACTATCTCTTGTTTATAGCAAGAGATAACTGAAATAAACATCCATCCCCAAGAAAGAGTCTCCAATCAGTATATTAGAATCTCAGTTATGCAAATCAGTGATTCCTATCCCTGGGGTGGAGTAAAAGGGATTGGGGGATGGGAGGACCCCTTTTCTCCTAGAAGGGGACAGAAGGACCAAACCTTTTATCTTTCAAGCTCATACATGCCGGTAAAAGCAGCTCACATGAGTTGTTGAGTTTTCTAATTGTGGTAAAATTTAAGAATAAAAGCAAGTGTTCCACATAACATACAATTTACCATTTTAACCATTTTAAAGTGTACATTTCAGCAACATTGGGTACATTCACCATATTATGCAACCACCACCACTATCTAATGCCATAACTTTTTCATCACCCCAAACAGAAACCCCTTACCCATTAAGCAGTCATTCCTCATTCACTCCCTCCCTCAACCCCAGGAAACCACTTATCTACTTTCTGTCTCTATGGATTGGCCTATTTGGGACATTTCATATAAATGGAAACATACGATATATGATCTTTTGTGTCTGGCTTCTTTCACTTAGCATGATTTTTTCAAGGTTCATCCATGTTGTAGCATGTATCACTACATCATTCTGTATAATATTCCATTGTATGGATAGACCACCCTTTGTTTATCCATTCATCCGTCGATGGACATTTGGATTGTTTCCATCTTTTAGCCCCTGTTAAATAGTGATATTATGCACGCTTATCATACAAGTTTTGATCTAATTCGGTGGTTGTCAACAGAGGGCCCTTGTGCCCCGCCCCGCCCGGGGGGACATTTGACCGTGTCTGGAGACATTCTTTTTTTTTTTTTTTTCTGGAGACATTCTTGATTGTCACAAATGAGGCAAGGTGCTATTAGCATCTACTAAATAGAGGCCAGGGACGCTGTTCAACATCCTACAGTGCACAGGACGCCCTCACCACAGGCATGATCCAGCCACAAATGTCACTAGTGCTGCGGCAGAGAGACCCTGCTCTATTCCAACCTCTCCCAGCCTCCGTGGGTATATAGGGACTACACCACATTTTCCCTTTAGTGGGGATTCTTTCAGAGCCCCCCAATAAATGATAAACTTTATGTCCTTCCCATCTCAGAATTCACAGCCTTGTGGCCAGTTTAGAAACGTGTGATTCTTTTTAAACACCCACCATTTCCAAGAGGGAAATCAAAACAAAACCCTCCAAATCAATTTGCAGGAAAAAAATAAAAGGATATTTCTGATGTTTTTCTAAGCTTTTCATCCTTTTTAAAACATGGGGGGGTCAAGTGGCAAATGAAGAATAAAAGCAAGTGTTCAAAAGCATCAGCGACCAAAAGTCCACAGAAAATCAAAACAAACCTGGCTCTCAGTGTGCGTAATTACGGGTACAACCCAGTAATGAAAGCTTTATTAGTTTAATATGATTCCATCAAGTACCAAAAAGCGGGAAGGAGTGGGAGAAAGAAAGAAAATGGATATGAAAGAGGGGAGGGAGGGGGGAGACATGAAAGAGGAATACGAGAGGGCAGAGCGGGTGAAACAAAGATGCATCTGTAATTAAACTACACATTCTGGGTGTTGGACCAGCATTTATCCAAAGGAGCAGTGGGAACAGACCTGAACACCTTCTCCAAAATGTGCACCTCTGCATTCAACCAACAGATCACTTGATGATGCTCTGAGTTTGACCCTGTTTTCAGTAGTGGGGATGCAGCGATGAACAAAATAGACAACAATCCTTCCCCTTTTCCCTGGATCTGACACACTCAAGCAGGGAAAACAGACATTAAATGAAATAGTGAGTACAATGAATGGTACCTTATGCAGAGAAAAAAGAAAGCAGGGAAGGGGGATAGGAAGCGTCAGGGATGGGGCAAGTGTTGGAATTTTAGAGCAGGTGGCCAAGAAGGGGGTGACAGATGAGCGAAGATCTGAAGGGAGTGAAGGCATGAGCCAAGGGTAGATCTAGGGAA
>NW_006774909.1:227350-244134 GCF_000442215.2 Lipotes vexillifer
GGGAAAGAGCATTCCAGGCAGAGGGCAAAGGATGTGCAAATGTCCTGAGGTGGGACGTGCCTGTGGAGGAACAGTGAAGGGGCCAGTGTGGTTGGGGCAAAGTAGGGGGGCCAGTGGGAGAAGAGGCAGATCTCATAAGGCCTCATAGGGCACAGGAAGGCCTTTGTTTTTATCCTGAGTGAGAAGGGGGTCCTGGGTGGGTTTTGGACAGAGGAGGGACAACAGGATGATCACTCTGATAGGGACTAGGGTGAGGCGGGTGAGACCCTGGAACAAAGGGTCACCTACACCTTGATGCGAGGAATCTGCGATGGACAGCAACCACCCCGTCCAAGGAAGGCCTCGTAGCCCCACCCACCGGGGGTGCTGCTGGCAGATGGTCTCCAGTTATTGAGCCCCATAAGGATGGCCCTGGATGCAAGGACCTGCCTCCCCTTCCCAGGGTGTGCTTTTTTTCCCCCTTTTTGGCCACACTGTGTAGCATGTGGGATCTTAGTTCCCCAAGCAGGGATCGAACCCATGCCCCCTGCAGTGGAAGCATGGAGCCCTAACCACTGGACCACCAGGGAATTCCCACCCAGGGTGTGCTTTTAAATCAGGATGCTGTTATCTTTCAGGTATGGTAAGGCCAACAGATCAGGAGATGATTGCCATTGAAAAGATAGCTTGTTATACTCACAGAGTCGAAGAGGAGGGGCTCACCACACCACACAGGGCCACCTGGGGAAGCACCAGGGTTGGGCAGAGCAGGAGGGAACAGGGGCAGGAGCCTTTATTGTGGTTTCCACAGGAAGGAACATGGGCGACGTGAGGCAGGGTAAGCAGGCTTAGGGTTGGCTGGTCTGAATCATTTGGGCAGGCTCTGGGGTGTAAGGGGCTGGCCCCAGTTGTCTGGTAACTGGCCCTGGGGTGATTCGGGCAGGTGGATAGTAGCCCAGAATGGGAGAGCCCCATAAAGGAGGTCCTTGGGGTGTGAACTCTGGACTGGTTGGTTTGCACAGGAAAGGTGAGCTCACAGGTGGATCATTTACTCTCTCTAGGGACTGGCTAGCCCTGGGAGGGACAGTCCCTGCAAGGGCAGCAAGGGCCCAGATGTCAAAACATCAGGATACAAAGACATGCTTAATACAGGGTGACCCACATCCGAAGACTGATCCACACAGGGGTACAAAGACCTGGGCCTCCCGTTTTTATTGCTGTATAATATTCCTCAGCACAAAGATACCCCATTTTCCATTCTACTGTAATGGACTTTCGAGTCAACAGGAAGGTAGCTAATAAACACATGAAAGATGCTCAACATCATTAGTTACCAGGGAAATGTTAATTAAAACCAAAAGGGGATACTATTACATACCCACCAGAATGGCTAATATTAAAAGTTGGAAAATACCAAGTGTTGGTAAGGATGTGGTACCACAGCATTCCTCTTTCATCAAGCCAAGCTGTGTGGTAACCAGGTTCCTGGATGAGAAATTGACTGTGTTCACCAAAACCAAAGGAAACCAAGAACCACAGCAACTGATTACAGACTTCAAATCAACCAAGTAGCTCTTCAATATAAACACAGACACCAGGCAAATTCTCCAGCCCTCCCTCACCTCAAATTTACCATTCTCCCTCCTAAGCCCCTCATCCAGCTTGGTTTTCCCCATTAAGGCTATAAACCCAAGCACAGCTGAATAGGGGCATATATTTTGACCTCAGCACCAAACCAAAGGGGGCAGAGATGGATGTGCCATCTCTGACACAGCTGCATGCTTGTACCTTGTGTCTGGAGAGCCAGTGGGTACGTGGACAGTCATCTCTCTCTGACATATTGCCCGAATGCAGATCTGGTTGTTTTGACAGGCATCCAAATGCCTTTCAAAAATAAAAATATTCTAAGAGGTACAGTGATGGATATTGAAATCCAAATCCTAAAAGCCTTCTGACTACGGTGCTCCAGGTGGCTCAGAGATTTTTTTTTTTCCTCTTTTTAATCTAAATCATGTTCCCAGACAGCACAGAGCCTGGTATAAATTCTCTTCTGCACTAATCTTTTATATACTTTTATGCTTGTCTGAGATGATTGAACATGACTCATTCATGGTTCCGTTTTCCACCACCACTGGTCGCTTCCAGTCGGCAACATCTGGTTTTTTGCAGTAAAAGTTTCCCTCTGTCTGTCACATAACTCTGCAGTGTTCTTAGAAGAGGAGTCTACACCAGGGGCTGGTCAAATGCCAGGAACTGCCATGTACGATAGCAGAGCCTGGATCATCTACACTATTTATTGATGGTGATATGAAATTGAAAGTCAGCTGAATGAAAACTGCCAGCTCCACAGTGTAGACTGGTGGGTTTCCACCTTTTTTTTATTGTCTTTGCTGCAAATCCTTTTTTTCAAACAAAATTTCAATAAAATGGTGAAAAACGTTCCTGTTCTGGGGGAGACATACCCTCCCCTTTACTCTCAAGACAATTCCTGGGGCGCCTTCTCTGAAACACAAATGCTCCCAAGAGCTGCTCGAAAACCACTACATAGACCAAGCTCATGGCGTAGTTCTGGTTAATGTAGGTTATCTCCAGGCAATTTTGATTTTTCTTCTGCTTTTTCTGTATTTTAAATTCTCTACGATGAACATTTATAACTCCATAATCATAAAATAAATTGGAACGTCTTAAAGAAAACTGGCATTGTTTGATATTCCTTACACATACCCCATAAAGCATCAAGTCAGTTTCTGGCAATCAGTCTGTAAGTATAATAACCAAGTGCTAAATACATGCCAGGTACTGTTCTTGGCATTGAAGATACAGTGGTGAATAGACAGAGAGCAGCTGACTTCAAAGGTCTGACAGTTTAACGGCAGGAAGACGAGGGCAGAAACTTGCTTGAGGAATTCTCTGTGACTTGGAACTCTGTGGGTCTAGAAACACTAGTACCCAGAGAGAGGATGCTTCCTCCTCAGGACTCAATAATAACCCCACTCAACGCAAAGCTATGGCTGCCTCCTGGTCACTTTGAGTAACACATGCCAGTCATCCAGAAGGGGAAGCAGCCACCCTGCTGGCATAGGGCATTGACCTTGATCATTATCAGAAGGAGGGGCTGCAGACACACAGTGGAGAAAGGGAGGTAACTGCTTGGTGCTCGGGCAGTTTGCTAGGACATCTCTTGGTACCTGCGTGCCTAGGAGTAACTGTACATGGGCAATACAGCCACCCCAGCCTGACAAGGACATGGTCACCAGGGGCTCAGACCCCTCCAGGATGAGGGTCTGGGTCACCTCACCAGGCCAGCCACTCAGACAACCAGAGGGAGAGGGGAACCTGGAATGAGTGGTGGTGGAGGAAGATGATGAATATTTGTGATGACATGGACACCACCTGCAATAGTGGGGGCTCTCGTTCAGCCCACTACCCCTCCTCTTAGAAATGTCTTCAGAAATTGTGGCCAACCAGAAAACCACACTTGGATGAAATGAAAGTATGTGAGAAGCAAATGGCTCCAGCCTGTGCTGGGGGTGGAGCGTGGGAGAAGATGTTGGTGCCCCATCCAGATCCTCTTAACTGGACTGTGCACCCATCCCCCAGCTGCACTGCTGTTGGCTCAATACAACTCATAGCTCACTCCTTCTCCAGATAATTGCCCTAAGCCAACATGGAACAACCTCTTCCAGGAAGCTAAGCTACCCCCCATGGGGGAGACTGACTAAATGACATGGGGGTACAAAATCCCAGCCCCCTTTCCATAAAGAGAGACCAACTCCATGGTGCAGTTTATGTTCCAGAGTTCCCCCTGGGATCAGACTGAAGTTGTCTCCAGCTATTATATTCTTTTGTTTCTTTTTTTGATGTTTTGTATTTTGTCGACTGAGATAAAATTTATATACAGTAAAAAGCACAGATATTAAAAGTACAATTCAATGAGTTTGACAAATATCTTCTAAAGTAACCAACAACCCAATCAACAATTAAACATTCCCATCATCAGCTCCTGCCCCCTTCCAGTCAATCCCAACCACTGAACAACCACTTTTCTGGTTTTTATCACCACAGATTCATTTTGTCTATTCTTGAGTTTTATATTATAAGGAATCACACAGTACTGATTCTTTTATATATATAGATTTCCATCAACATAATATTTTTGAGTTTAATCTGTTGTATATATCAGAGGTTCATTTTTTATTGCTGAGTACTATTCAACTGTATGAATAAACAATAATTTATTTTTCCATTCTTCTGTGGATAGAAATTTGGGTTTCTAATTTTTAGCTACTATAGGTTAAAGATGCTATAAACGTTCCTGCACAAGATTTTCTGTGAGCACACGTTTTTATTTCTCCTGGGCAACTACCTAGGAGTGGAATGACTGGGTAATAGGTAGATGTATAACTTAACATTATAAGAACCCTCCAGTTTTCCAAAGTGATTGTACCATTTTACACCAACAATGTATGAGAGTTCTAATTGTTCCACATTCTTGTCAACATTTAGTGTTGTCAGATTTTTTACTTTAGCCACTCTAGTGGGTGTGAAATGATATCTCATTGTGGTTTCAATTTGCATTTCCCTGATGGATAATGATGTTGAGCATCTTTCCATGTGCTTACAAGCCATTCATGTATCTTTCCTTCCAAAATGTCTCTTCAAGTATTTGCCCATTTTATTGAGTTGTCTTTTTATCATTGATTTGTCAGTATTCTAAATATATTCTGGATACAAGCCCACAACTGATATATGTGTTGTATTTTCTCATATCTGTGGCTTGCCTTTTCATTTTCTTAATGGGGTCTTTCGGTAAGCAGGAGTTTTTAATTTTGATGAAATACAATTTATCTATTTTTTATGGTTAATGCATTTTGTATTGTTTCTAATAAGTCTTTCGCTACCCCAAAATTGTTAAGATATTCCCCACTGTTTTCTTCTAGAAATTTTATAGTTTAGCTCTCACATTTAGGCCTATGATCCTTCCCAAATTAGTTTTTGTGTATAATGTGAAGCAGGGATTGTGGTTCATTTTTTCAAACATTTATCCAGTTGTTGAAAAGACTTTCCTAATGAAATTGGGGCATTTGCTGAAAATTATGAGTGTGTGAATCTATTTCTGGATTCCGCTGCATTGATCTATTTGTTTATCCCTGAGGTCATACTCTTGCTTAGATTTTTTTCCCCTGCTTTGCCATCCTTCCCTCACCCCTCATCTCCTAAGAGAACTCTCTTAATGAATCACTTGTGTAACATTCCCATCACAGGCTCTGTGTTCAGAGAACTAGACCTAAGACCACAGATAACAGACATGCAAGTTAACTGTGAAATGAGATACTTTCAGGTGCTAATCAGTGCTGGGAGTAAGGTAAATATGGAAAGGACTGGCTTGCGGGTGGAAGCTAGCTTAGAAAAGGGCTCTCTGAGAAAGTGACATTTAAGTCAAGTCCAGAGTAATGACAACATAAGTGGATGGTTGAAGGGCAAGGAAAATAATCACTGGAGCCAAGAAGGTCCAGGAACTGAGAGGGAAGAGTGTTGAGTGTTGATCCGCAATGTCATGGTTGAAGCCAGAAGCATGATGGTAAGAGAAGTGATGGAAAGTGGGACAGAGAACCAGCTGCCAAGACAGGCGGGAGTTTATTGAAAAGCGCTTCACATTAGCTGGGCGTTTTTATGGAGGAAGGACTAGAGATCATTTCAAAGCGTCAATGGGAAGCAAAGAGGACACCCACCCCATCTCCAGGTGCGGAGTTCCTTGGGAGCTAGGAGGAAACCACAGCCTCCCTGAAGGGTGCTGTAGGGGGAAAGTATCCGCAGGCAGCAGCCAAGATTCACATGGAGCAAGAATTTGATCAGTGGTTCTTGAAATTGAGCATGTAGCAAAATCAAGTGGAGGGCTTGTTAAACACAGATTGCTGGGTCTCACCCTAACATTTCTGACTCAGAAAGTCTGGGGTGGGGACCCAAGAATTTGTATTTCTAACAAGTTCCCAGGTGATGCTGATGATGGGGTACCAGGGACCACTCTTTGAGAACCACTGGCTTAGACAATACTATGTCAGGAGACAATCAGTGGTTCACCACTGGCAAGACCACCAATGGTTTCTGTTAATAAAGTTTTATTGGCACACAGCCACGCCCATTTGCTCACGTCATCTACAGCTGCTCTCCTGCTACAATGGCAGAGATGAGTAGTTGCAACAGAGATTGTGTGGCCTGCAGAGACTAAAACGTTTACAGTCTGGCCCTTTATAGAAAAAGTTTGCTGATCTCCATTCTATTTTATCACTAGACTTCTGAAATTTCTTGATGGTGTGTCTAGAGGGGGAGGTAAGCAATGAAGTACCCAAGATAAGAGTCATGATCTTTTGTAACCTAATCTCTTCTCTCCTGCTCTCTTTGAACTTGTAGGTTAAAGGTTATTTAGGGCTCCCCTGGTGGCACAGTGGTTAAGAATCCGCCTGCCAATGCAGGGGACACGGGTTCGGGCCCTGGTCCGGGAAGATCCCACATGCCTCAGAACAAATAGGCCCATTCGCCACAACTACTGAGCCTGCACTCTAGAGCCCGTGAGCGCAACAACTGAGCCTGCATGCCACAACTACTACTGAAGCCCACATGCCTAGAGCCCATGCTCCGCAACCAGAGAAGTCACCGCAATGAGAAGCCCGCGCAACGCAACGAAGAGTAGCCCCTGCTCACTGCAACTAGAGAAAGCCTACGTGCAGCAACGAAGACCCAACACAGCCAAAAATAAACACATAAATAAATTAATTTTAAAAAGATAAAAGGGATTGCAAATTTACACTGAATAAGAAACAAAACGTACAGTTATAGTTTCATGTTTTGTTTAAAGGCAAAAATAGAAACATATTGCAATATACATTGCATGTGATTGTCTTCTTAATAGAAGGCTGTTCTTTGGGAGGAACTCTTAGGTGGTGTAATTTGAAGTAAAACTCATCTAATTTATTCCAGCCAATTATTTTCAGATCATAGACTGAAAATCCGTTTTCCCCTATGAATGTGGGAAACACCCACAGCACCTTCACTGATTTTTCAGAGCTTAATTATTCTGGGCAAAGTTAAAAAATGCAGGAACCAGGCCTGTAGGTCTCTGGCTATTTCTCCTGCCTTCTCACTTCAGGGCCTAGGAAAAAAACAGTGGCTACAGGTGTGAGTTCCAACCAGCAAGTGTTACAATGAATACATATTTTTTCAACTGATTTTTTTTTTTAATCTAACCTACTACCAGGCACTTTAAGAGCCTATTAAGGTCTCAAAACCGCCATGTGAAGTACATACTACAGCACCCACCTCACAAAGGAGAAAATTAAAGCTCAGAGCAGTTAAGTGACTTGCCCAGGATCACACAGCATGAAAGAAATAAAGACAAATTCAAACCCAGCTCAGCCAGATGGCCAGGCTTACTTACTCAGAATGCATGCACGTGGTGCTCATTCAGGGCTGGCTCCCTTCTCGAATTTCTGCTCCCGATGGGTCCTGCCAGGAATATGCCAACTGAGGGAGAAGGAAGACAGTGAAGAGACACAGGCCTGAAATCGTTTGGGCTGGAAGCAGGGTCAGACACTGGCCCATCCTTGGACTTGGTGCTGCTTCCAGCACACAACCCGAGTCCAGCTGGGCTTCTCCATAAATACAACACCCTGTCAGGCCCCCTGTCCAGGTACCAATGAAATCGAACCTAAAGAAATGACTCAGGGGACACCAGGCCCCACAGGCTTGATGAGCAGAAAGGGCCTCTAACGATACATGCATTCAAAACCCACTAGGCCAGGTCCTGTGTACCGCTCCCTCCACCCGGCCCTGAGCCTGGAAACCTTTTCTTAAATATTAAAACATGGCCTCTAAGCTGGGAGATTAACCGAAACGCAGCCTTCTTATCTCAGGTAGGAGTTTCAGAGGCCCTCCTGGTGGAACCGTAACAAGAACCCTCCATGAGGGGAACTAATCACTGTGAAAGCTTTGGAGGGTGAGGGGAAGCCAGGAGCAGAGACAGCCCCACCCAGCCCAGCCTCATTCCCCACAGTGACCCAAATGAGGGGAAGAAATCTACCTGCTGCAAACCTGGGCCTCAGCCTCCCCGCAGATGCAGAGTCCAGAGCTGAAGACACGGAAGGCAAGCCATGGCCAGACCCATTTCACAGATGGGGCTCATCAAGTAACGCTCAGTAAGCCATCCAGGGCCCAGTACGTGCAGGGTCCTCTTGCAGTTGTAATAACCAGCGCGGTTGGCCTACGGCCCAATCTGAAAGGTGATGCAGGAGCGTGCTGGACTCGGATAGTTAAACAGTCAGGGGTTTTGTGAGTCGGTAGTTGAACTGTCGGTAGCTTGAAATCAGCCACCACAATCCTTCTCCCAGCAATTATTTTATGGCCCAGATTGCGGCGTCCTTTGAAAGCCCACGTGCCTGGGTTATCATGATATGAAGGCCGAAGGAGGTAACTGAAAGAATTTGAACTTTAGAACCGCAAAGACCCGTGCGGCGTCCCAGCGCCTCAGCAACTAACTCTCTGCAGGTGCTTGATTGAGTCACGTGACCGCTCTGGCCCATGCTGTCCTCCTGAGTTAAAGCGAGAGAGGATATCTACCAGCAAGGCTGCTTCCAGAATTAAATGAAATAAACGTTTGTAAAGCATACACAGGGGCTTGCTGCAGGGCATGGTGGCTGGTGAAATTGACACGGGGGTCATTTTCAGGCCCATCCTCCCCACCGAATTGTGAGTCTTGCAAAGGCAGTTTCTGTTCCTGGCGCGCAGTAGGTGTTCAGTGAATCTAATTGAAGGAAATCAACACCAAGGCATTAACAACTGCCTTTCTCACCTCCACTCTCCTGGGGGGCCGTCAGCTCTGTTGCCAGCAGCAGAATAAATGTTGGGTGGTGCCCGTCAGAAGCCAGAGGCATCACGGGACCTAAGCCACCATTCTAATCAATACCTCTTATCATAAGAGGTACATAGGGGCCAGCTGGTCTGTTTTTTTAAATTATAATCCCCATTTCCCAACGAAACATACACTATGCCATCTGCACCAGTTTGCCCAAGCCCTTCCCTCTACTCGGAATGCGCTCCCTCCCCTGCTCTGGGGGTCCTGCGCACCCTTCAAGGCTCAGCTCAGGTATCTCCTGCCCAGTGAAGCTTCCCTACAGAGGAGGGAACCTGCCTCTGGTTAGGGACACACCGACCTTCTCTGCTCGAGGCTGAGACACAGGCTCCAGACACACAGACCTGGGTCCCCATCCACTTGGGTGACTTTGAGCAAATCATGTGATTTCCCAGAGGCCTGAGTTTTTGAAAAACTCCCCAGAACTACTGCAGGCCTTGAACAAAAGTATGTAAAGCACAGGACCTGGGACTTAGTGAGCCCTTGATAAATGGGACTTGTTATTTTTACTGAGGACAAGGCCCATATTCTCCAACTCTACCCCCCACTCCCCAACACACACTCAGACACACGCACGCATGCACACGCACACGCACGCACACGTACGCTCACACACACAGGCCTCTCTAAACACACAGGATGCTCAGCGTGCCCTGGTTGGTGAGTGGCTGGTGGTGCAGGACAGCAGAGGGCAAGCAGCACACCTTGTCTCCATCACGCACCTACTGTGTGCCAGAATCACACACTGAGAAAAATGGGGATAAAGGGATGAGCTGGGGCGTCTGGACGTGAGGGAGGCCGATTTGCAAGGGGAACGGGACCAAGCTGTCGACCATCAAGCTACAGAACTGCCCTGAGACCCAAACTTCCTCATCTGTAAAAATGTTCTAGGATTCACGTCATGGGATTATGTGCACATTAAACAGCCCACATAAAGCACTAACACAGAGGAAGTGCTAAAAACTGTTAGCCTTTATCAATGTGCTTGTTACTAGTGGTAATAAACCCTGGGAGGTATTAGCATTGGGCACCTTGAAGTCAAGGGAGAAAAAAGTGATGAAAGAAACACTGGGCCTCGGGCTTTCCTTCTGTCTTCAAACGGGGAACGGACCCGCGCTGGGAAGAGTCGTATTAGTTCGGATGTGCTCAGCTGCAGGTAACAGACTAGCTCGCCTTAAACAACCGAGTTTAACTTCCCAACTAACGAGGCAGAGCCGGCTGCCAGGGCTGTTTGGGAGCCCAGGGAGGCCAAGGTTCTGGATCGATGTCACTGAACTCTCTAGACCTCAGTTCCTGGACTCAGCTCCGCGATGGCCCTCACCTGCCAGCCTCCAGAAGCAATGGAGAGGGGAGGGGAGGGGAGGGACATTTCCTGGAGCCCCACCCCCCAGAGCTGCTAGCGGGGGTCCCACGGGCCAGAGCTGCTGCGTCACACGGCTTCCCAGAAGCCGAGGAAAGCCCAGGCAAAGGGAATGGGTTTACCATGACTACTTAGGGCCTCTAGGTGAAGGCGGTTCATCCCCTGGGGCTGCGCCCACCTCCCCTGCAGACTAGATACCCCCCCCTGTTTGCCACAAGTGATGAGATTCCATTAGCAGGAGCACCAGGGGGAGGCTGGCAGTGCCCACCATGGTCTTCCCTGGATGCCCATGTGGGAAGAGCAAACGGCAGGGGCAGAGAATTCCATCCCCAATGCCCCCAGGAGCTGAAGGTGAATCAAGGTCTCAAGTGGGACTTATTAGATGCCTACTGTGTTCCCAGTCCTGGGCCTGATACAGTGGGGGGTACAGGAGACCCGGCTCCTGCCCTTAAAAGGACAATAAAGTCAAGTCTTAGGGACTTCTCTGGTGGTCCAGTGGTTAAGGCTCTGAGCTCTCAACGCACGGGTCCTGGGTTAGATCCCTTGTCAGGGAACTAGATCCTGCAAGCCGCAATTAAGACCCAATGCAGCCAAATAAACTTTTTTTAAAAAAAACAGGCAAGTCCTAGAAACAAAACGCACACACAGCTCTCTAAAGGCGGACCCCTTGAATGCTCCAGGTTGGCCAGATTTTGTGGGTCTCAATGCCCAGGTATAATCTTATTTGGTCCGCACGACCACCCTACCCATAGGTACCATTAAGGCCAGCATATTACAAATGAGGAAATTGAGGCACAAAGACATTAAGTATCTAGAAAAGCAGTAGGATGGGAGGGGTGTGTCAGTGGGAGGAAAGAATTCTATGTTCCAATCTTGGCTCAGCCAGAGACACTCTGCTCTGCATGATCGAGCAAGGCCCTCTCAGGGCCTGAGCTTTCCTGCCTATAAAAGGGGTGCTCCATTGGCCAGAAGGTTCTGAGCGGGGGTTCTCAAACTTTGCTGCATATTAGAAACACCTGAGGACCTTTCAAAACTCCTGATACCCTCGTCAGATCACAGGCCAGTTAAATCAGAAAGTCTGGGCATGAGAGCCAGGCATCTGTGGTTTTTTGTTTTGTTTTTTAAGTCTCCAGGTGATTCCTACCTGTAGACAAGTTTGGGGATAAGGATGGAAATTTCCTGGCCCCCTATGATAGCACAAGGATGGCCTGGTATAGAATGAAGATGATTGAGCCAAATTTAAATATCCCGAATAGCCAAACCCATAGACACAGAAAGCAGATTAATGGTTGCTGGGAGGTTGGGAGAGGAGGTAATGGGAGAGACTGTTCAATGGGTCTGAGTTTCCAAAAGGACATGAAAATATCCAGGCTCTACATCGGGGTGATGGTTGCACAATATTGTGAAGGTACTAAATGCCACTGAATTGTACACTTTAAAATGGTAAATTTTGTTATGTATATTTTACCACACACAAAAAGAAAATGAATACAAATTAAGTAATTCAGTTAAAAATAGGCTGTGTCTCTAGGAAGGTCAAAACTTTGAGGGCAAGCAAGGGGAGGAACCTGGTCAGAGCTCGGCCTCTGGAGGCAGACCTGGGTTCAGATCTCGTCTGCAACTTGCTGAGTGGGTGCTGTGTGACCCTGAGCAACTGACCTCACCTCTCTGGTCCTCTCTCCTGCCTCTGTAAAACGGAGGTAAGCAAACTACCGACTTCAGAGAACTATCCTGAGGCTCGAAGAGTAAATACACTGATTGATGAGTGAAAGTTATTTCTCAGAACCACAGGAAAGCACCTCAGGGGTTTGATGGAGACCAAGAACGCTGGGGCGGGACTTGAGCAGAGTCACCCAGCGGGCTAGAGAGCCAAGGAGCACAAGCCTCCAGGTTCCGAGCCTGGCCACCTCCCTCCACCCGCGGGGCCAGGGAGCCTGACTCACCTGGTCCCCAGGCGCGGGGTGGGGCTCCCGGCTCTCACCTGGCGCTGCAGGCGGCCCACACCCGCCACCCGCCTTTCAGCTGCCCTCCCCGTGGCTCCGGGCGCTGCTTTCCCAATTGCCCAGGTGACGCCAGGGCCCGGGTTCTCGGCTTCCGCGGGGTGCGGGGCGGGCAGGTGCGGCCGCCGCCAGGTGAGGCCACCCCGCGGGAGGCCCGCCCACCGCGCCGCTTCGCCTCGTCCCGGTCTGTGGCGCCATCTGCTGGCCTTCCCCGGAAGGACACAACCTCTGCTCTGACTTCCGAGAGCCTCAGTTCAGCAAACTAATGGGTATGGCGTTAGGTGCCCGGGCTTCGCACCATCCCATGCTCTCCAGGAATCTGAAGACTACCAGAAAGCTCGGATGTAGAGAAGACAAGCAAAGAAAAGATGCAAGTTGCAATCATTCCTTGTTCGGATACAGAATAACTTTAGTTGGGGAGGTATCAGCCCATCCTCTCTGATGACAGGGGAAGACTTCAAAGAAACCAAGAAAATCTCCACGGAAAGAGGGTGAAAGTAATCCACGCAGTGGAAACAGAATGTGCAAAGGCCCTGAGGTAGTAAGATAGCTGGCTTTTTAAAGAAAGTGAAAAGCCCAGAGGCTGGAACATAATGACTGTGGTATGAATGAAATAGGTAAAGATCAGATAAGACCCTCTATCTATACTCTCACTGTTCCCACAAGAGAACCAAGATCCAGGGAAAGGACTTGCCCTACTTGCAGAGTGAGGCAGTGACAGCCAAGCCTAGAGGACTCCTAGCCCAGAGCTCTTTTCACCACTCCACCACCCTCTCCAGCCTTGACTGCTGTTGGTGTCCGAGAATCCATTCATTCATTCATTCATTCAACAAACATTTCTGGAGCAGCTATTATGTGCCAAAGACTGTGCTAATAAGCATTAAGGACAAAATGGTAAATGAGATATATTCCTTGAGATCCTCCTCATATAGTGAGGGCATCAAACCAGTCTAGGAAGATTAGAGAACGTTCCCCATCACTCACAAGAGACAAACCCAAAGGAATGAAACTCTAATGGTGGAAATCTGAGACAAGCAGAGGCCAACAGAGGAGACATCTCAGCATTCTTCAAAGCATACTATAGGAACAAATTATTTTAATCAAACCCTATCCCCACCTTTTTGTAGAAGTGAAACATTAGGTCCTAGAGGGATTGAGTCAGGATACACAGATGGACCTCTACTGAGATGTCAGAATCCTGGTGGCAGATTCAGCTCAGGGGATATGTTAGTAATAGGAGTTCACCCCAGTTCCCAGAGGAGAGAACTTGTCCCCAGCCTTCTGCAAAAGGGTCCTCAACACATAGTGGGCCAGTCAGGCCGATGGGGCCAGTGTGACCCACGCCCGTCCTCCTCCTCCTCCTCCTCCTCCTCATCATCATTTGGACTCATCATCATTGGCGTTATTCAGAAATTACTGTCAGCCACCTTCCAATTCTTGATTTATTAAACCAAAGAAAGTTTATTGATCACCGCCCCTGCCCCAGCATTGCATTTGGGGTTGGGACACAGAAAGGTAAAAGCCGCCCTTGAACAGCTCACGGAAGAGGCAGGTTGATATTTAAACGAATCGTTTCAACTTGGTGTGAAAAAAGTGCTGCAATGGTGGTACTTTCCACTTGGGAAGAAGCACAGTAAGACCATGGATTCATCCTGCCTGGGGAGGTCTTGAGAGAGAAGTCCTGTGTGAACCACAAAAACCTTCATCTGGGGCTTCAGTCCCGTGTTTCTTCAAACTGTGGTCCTGAAGCAGCAGCATTTTCACCACTTGGGGACTTGTTAAAAATGCAAATTCTGAATCTGAAACTCTGGGGTGGGTCCCAGCAATCTGTGTTTTAACATGTCTCCAGGTAATTCTGATGCTCCCTGAAGACTGAGAACCTCTGGGTGAGGCAGGAAAATGCAGACGAGCCTGTAAACTGGTGTTTTCAACAAGCATCCAGGTAATTTTCTATGATCCCAGCATCTGGGAACAGTAATGAGGTTGAAACTACTGATTTTTCTTTTCACCCAACTTTTACATTCCCTTTTACTTCTGAGAATTATCGTCTCATCTTAATTCTGTGAGTGTTGTCATAGACTGTCAGGACCACACCAAAAAGAACAAATGTGGTCAAATAAGGTACAGAGTGACCAATCGTTCATTTGCCTGGGACACTCCTGTTTTAGCACTGAAAGTCCCACATCCTAGAAAACCTTTAAATCATGGACAGACCAGAACAGCTGGTCATCCTAAGTGGGCATTTATGTACGTGCTTTACTGTGACTAAATAACCAACAACCCAAAATGCTGAGAGAGAGTTTTGAATTATAATGTCCTCAACCTTTTTACACCAGTCCTAATCCCAGCCCCAATTTTGTAATCATCATGATCATCTTCATGGTTTCTGATCCACTCTAATTAATCCATTCTAATTAACAATGCTCATAGGCAAAATGTTACACATTTCATTTTTATGTGAATATCATTAAAACTTGACTGTAAGGTTGAAAAGTTTCACTTAGGAGAAACTTCTAGAGAAATTAGGTGGAAGAAAGTTAATTGCTATATTAGTTGTCAGTGTCTTGAGATATGGAAACAACATGCGTTATCAACAGGAGAATGGACCATCGCATGGTACCAAAAAACAAATGAACCAAAGCTATACGTATTTCAACTCAGCAGGACCCTATTGGGGCCTTCCTGGGACAGACCCCTCCCCCATATCCTCTACTTTAGCTCCTCTCTGAAGTACCCAGATAACAGTATCTGATGCATATTTCCTGAGTTGTTTTTCAGCTCCTAAAACCACCACCTAATGGAAGAAATTAACTACTTGATGATCATGAGCAAGTAGCCATCGACCTTCTGGTGTGTAAGGATTGATCACCATCAACCAATCAGAGAATTGTGAATGAGCTGATCACATACTGTGGGAAGACCCTCCCTCATCTGTCCTTTTAAAATGCTTTGCTGAAATCCCTATCAAACTACCAATGGCATTTTTCACAGAACTAGAACAAAAAATTTCACAATTTGTGTGGAAACACAAAAGACCCCAAATAGCCAAAGCAATCTTGAGAAAGAAAAATGGAGCTGGAAAAATCAGGGTTCCTGACTTCAGACTATACTACAAAGCTACAGTAATCAAGACAGTATAGTACTAGCACAAAAACAGAAACATAGATCAATGGAACAGGATAGAAAGCCCAGAGATAAACCCACACACATATGGTCACCTTACCTTTGATAAAGGAGGCAAGAATATACAATGGAGAAAAGACAGCCTCTTCAATAAGTGGTGCTGGGAAAACTGGACAGCTACATGTAAAAGAATGAAATTAGAACACTCCCTAACACCATACACAAAAATAAACTCAAAATGGATTAAAGACCTAAATGTAAGGCCAGATACTATTAAACTCTTAGAGGAAAACATAAGCAGAACACTCTATGACATACATCACAGCAAGATCCTTTCTGACCCACCTCCTAGAGAAATGGAAATAAAAACAAAAATAAACAAATGGGACCTAATGAAACCTAAAAGCTTCTGCACAGCAAAGGAAACCATAAACAAGACGAAAAGACAACCCTCAGAATGGGAGAAGATATTTGCAAATAAAGCAACTGACAAAGGATTAATCTCCAAAAATATACAGGCAGCTCATGCAGCTCAATATCAAAAAAACAAACAACTCAATCCAAAAATGGGCAGAAGATCTAAATAGACATTTCTCCAAAGAAGATATACAGATTGCCAACAAACACATGAAAGGATGCTCAATATCACTAATTAGAGAAATGCAAATCAAAACTACAATGATGTATCACCTCATACCAGTCAGAATGGCCATCATCAAAAAACCTACAAACAATAAATGCTGGCGAGGTTGTGGAGAAAAGGAAACCCTCTTGCACTGTTGGTGGGAATGTAAATGGATACAGCCACTATGGAGAACAGTATGGAGGTTCCTTCAAAAACTAAAACTAGAACCACCATACGACCCAGCAATCCCACTACTGGACATATACCCTGAGAAAACCATAATTCAAAAAGAGTCATGTACCACAATGTTCATTGCAGCTCTATTTACAATAACCAGAGCATGGAAGCAGCCTAAGTGTCTATTGACAGATGAATAGATAAAGAAGATGTGGCACATATATACAATGGAATATTACTCAGCCATAAAAAGAAACGAAATTGAGTTATTTGTAGTGAGGTGGATGGACCTAGAGTCTGTCATACAGAGTGAAGTAAGTCAGAAAGAGAAAAACAAATACCGTATGCTAACACATATATATGGAATCTAAAAAAAAAAGGTTCTGAAGAACCTAGGGGCAGGACAGGAATAAAGACGCAGACGTAGAGAATGGACTTGAGGACATGGGGAGGGGTAAGGGTAAGCTGGGAGGAAATGAGAGAGTGGCACAGACATATATATACTACCAAATGTAAAATAGATAGCTAGTGGGAATCACCTGCAAAGCACAGGGAGATCAGCTCGGTGCTTTGTGACCACCTAGAGGGGTGGGATAGGGAGGGTGGGAGGGAGAG
>NW_006774909.1:245148-256596 GCF_000442215.2 Lipotes vexillifer
GCTCGGTGCTTTGTGACCACCTAGAGGGGTGGGATAGGGAGGGTGGGAGGGAGACACAAGAGGGAGGCGATATGGGGATATATGTATATGTATAGCTGATTCAGTTCGTTATACAGCCGAAACTAACACACCACTGTAAAGCAATTATGCTCCAGTAAAGATGTTTAAAAAAAATAAAATAAAATGCTTTGCTGTAAGCCTTCAGGGAGCTGGGGGAGGGGGGCGGGGGCGGGTTTGAGCGAAAGCACCTGTCCTCCTTGTGTTTACCATTAAGCTGCACTTTCCTTCACCACAACCAGGTGTCAGTAGATTGGCTCTTACTGCGCATGAGCAAGCGGGCCTGCGTTTGGTTTGGTAACAGTTTGGCAACCAACTTGGGGCTCAGTCGCGCGTGGACGCCTCACCCTGGCACATGGGCCCTGGCTGGCAGCTGCTCCTGGGGGCCTGTCCAGCAGCTGCCTGAGCACCTTTGTCTCAGTGACGCCCCCAGAACTGGCCAGCGGGCGTCCCTGGCCCTCGGCGCTTTGGATTTTGGTGGTGATGGAAACAAGGCACTCGCACTGGCCATTGGAGCCATCTTTGGTGAGTAATGGGGCTTGCGGTGTGATAACACCCGGCTACCCTTCCCCATCGCATTGGCTTTGCCTGTGGCAGAGCATTGGTTGGGATTTTCCCTTTTGGACTAGCCTTGGTATTTCATTCAGCCTCATCTCTAATGGGCCGTTAGTTGGGGTTCTCCCTTTCTGGGGTTCGGGAACTTTGACCCTGAGAGGCAGTTTTGCGTTGGATATATTTCATAACACCTGCCGTAAATAGTTAATTATGGGTAATCAGAGCTCTGTTCATCTTAAAATCCCCCTAGGGTGAATTTAGCAAAACTGGGAGCTCTTCAGCTATGCTCTCATAAATGAAAGAAAATGATGTTTTTATTGTAACATTGTGTGGCCTCAGTACTCCCTGGGATCTGGAGAACAGTGGCCTCTAGTGAGCCTTTTCAATTGCTTTGGCTTTTACCTTGGGGGTGTGTGTGTCTCGGTACCTGAGTCCAAGTCCTGTTCTTTCTTCCTGGTTTTGCTGAAAGTGAGGCATGTGAATGTGAGCAAATTATAGATATATTATTTTCTATTACTGTTATTTGTTTAAACTGAATTCGGTATTTGGAAATTGGCGGGGGGCGGGGGGTGGGGGGAAATCCTGAAAATGGCCAAGATGGCTGGGCAGTTTTCAAGGAGGAATCTACATTTCTCTTCCTGCGCCTTTGAGATGTAAATGATCTACTTAGGATCTCAGGATCTACCTGGGATCTCAGGAACTTATCTAATAATCTGTGTCCCTGCGGCTGAGGGGGGGAAAAAAAAGGCTTTTTTTCTCAAGCAGAAAAACTAAGATCTCTGGTTCTGTCTTTATGTAAAACTTAACTTGTAAATAAGCTGTATTTAATTGACTTAAAAGTAAGCACTTGTAAATTAAATACTTCTAAGTATTAAAGATGCTAGCCAACAAATTTCAGGTTCACATGATCTAGGAAATATTCACTATTAATATCTGGTATTAAACCTAGCTTAAGCTTGTTGGTATACTCAATACAGATGTCTCTTACTGTGCCTAGCTTTACTGAAGGTCAATAAATTTATGTTACTTCTGTTGCAGTTTGTTAGCAGAAAGAAAAAAATTAACTTGGTATGATGAAATTCTTATAAATAAATGCAAATGAGATAAGAGCTTTTGGGTGAACTCTTTAGAAATAATTATGTTTTAGGAAAGTCTACTTTAAAATGATCTCTCCAGGTATTTGGTAAGTTGAAATTTTAGAGTTGTGCTACATTAAGTTAAATGATGATTAGAGTTGTGCTACATTAAGTTAAATGATGGAAGTTTATTGAATAACTAAGTCATTCCTAAACATAATAAGATACTGAAAATTAATTACTAAACATTGGCTTCCCTTTACAGAGAAACTGAACGTCTTTAGGACTATTACTAAATGTTTGGTGCCACACTGAGATATTTTCTATAAAAAGCACATGTTTTTAAAAGTTATTATTGGTATTTATGTTTACCAATTTACAGAATGCTAATGTAAAAGACAGGTTATAATTGCTTCTTGGTTTTCACTAGAAATAAAGGTTTTTAAGAGTTGAGGATTCTAATTTATGTACGTAATTAAAGCTACTAAAAACAATAAAGGAAACATTTCACTATACAGGAGGAAAGTAGGATATATGTTTTGAGTAAAAGAAGGTATGAGGAATGGAATTGCATTTTATTAAGGAAGAGAAAGTGATTTGGTCCTAGCGCTGGTTGTTTCTAGATGGGAAAAAAATATGGGACAAAACTAATATGGATAGAGAGGCTGTGGAAGGTTTGTGGAAAGGGAGCCCTGAAAAAGTTCTGTGCATGGTCAGGCTGAGATTAGAGTAAACGTGATTAGGTAAATGGATTTTGTTATTAAAAGTAGGCTGGTGAAGAGCTCCAGCAGAGTAGTGTGCTTGTGGAGGCGTGGTTGGCGGTCACCGTGGGGGTCACCGTGGACGGGCACGAGGTGTTCAAGCACCCCTTCGAGCAGGTGGTCACCAGCTTCCTCTGAAAGTATCTGAACCCCATGGATAAAAATGTCATCTCTGTAAAAAATTGTGTAGGAAAAACAGGATGTGTCAACAGGGATCATCTATAGAAAGGATTGCAGTCTGTCAGAATGTGGTTCCAGAAATTTTAAGGAAGGTGAACATTTTAAAGGTACCTCATATCCAGTTAGAAGAGGAATCGTGGTTCAATCCTCAGGAAAGGAACGTGGCTATAAGGGGTCACTGTCTTACGTGGACACAATATGCATCCATGAAGGAAGAGTCTGTCTTCTGGGAAAGTATGAAAAATCCAAATTGGACAGAGTTCATTCAAAAAAGCGGGATTTCAATCACAGGGGCTGGTTTTCTCAACTGCGTTTTGGAAACTTGCCAGCACATTTTTAAGACAGGGCACCCAGAAGGGAATTAGAATAACGGAGATACTGCTAAAGGAACAGTGTGGTGCCCCCTTAGCTGAATAAAGAATCCCACGAAGTTGTGTTGTGTCTACTTTTTCTCGAGAATCTTAGACACAACACACAATTTTCGAAATACAGGTTTAAGGATGTGGTGTTGGCAGCTTACAGAAGAGGAGACCTTCCTGCCAGGACATGACAAGATACACTCCCCTGGGAGCTAGCCTCAAATCGCGGCTCTAGTGGAGCTGAGACCTTCTGGCTGGTTCTTGTGGCATAATCTCTATGATTTTACAAATAAAGGAAAAATCCCATAGCAGGTGGTGTCTGCCCTTCAGGATATCCCGCTGATTGCCTGGTGGCAGTGTTGGAGCTGCCAAGGCTGGGCCAGAGGCCTGGAAAGCGCTGCCTGTCCCTGTTTGTTCTCGGTATCATTGCTCATAGGATTCATGAGGGGATTCTGGGACAAATGAGGTAAACCTGATACCTGATTCTTAGGTGGCCTGGAACAGAAAGGAATATACCAGACCTGTGTTGACGTTAAGCCATATTCATAGTAATGTTGCAGATTCTCAGAAATCAGGAGCATTTGATTTCTACCCATCAGTACTACATAACTGCCATCAGCTGACTTTTATAACGTAACACGTGAACTGTGATTGGTCCTTAAAAGAAGCTGGGGAGTGGGGAGGTGGGCTATCATCTTGACTCCTAACTCACTCTGGGATCTGGAGCAGATCATGTGACCACTCTGTTTTTCACTGGGCAAAGGGGGATGGATAACTGGGCACAGATCTTTCTATTTGTGATGATTAAACAAGGTGGTTTGGTATGAAAAGCACAGGTTTGGGAGTCAGAGACTCGGGTTTGAATTTGAGCGTGGCCACGCAATAACTCGGTGATCATGTACGTAATTTAAAATCTTTCTGGAATTCATTTTTTAGGTTTGTAAAATGAGATTATAGAGTTAACCTTATGATGTTGTTGGAACAATTGGACATCGTGTGATAAAGTGCCTACCATGTCACCTGGTGCACAGAAGTAAATAGAAGGTATTATTAGTACACGGAGCCAGTTTGGAAATGTACTTTTCTAACGTAATGTAACGTAGGATTACTGTTTGAAAGTTAGATGACGGTAGTTTGCATTTCCCGCGACAGGAAGCCAAGACATAAATGCACACTACCTAAAAGAAAGCTTGAAGAGGGGCAATAATTTGGAATTCATCTTCTTAAAATAAAAAAATTGGGCCATTACTGGGAAGTCTGGGGGAAATCATTTTTTTAATATTTGAAAATTTTTCCATTTAGCGAATTGATGAATTTCAGAGCAATTGTTGTTTTGTTTTGTTTTTTAAAAAAGCTTGCCACTGTGAGCTCCTCTTACTGTCTTTGAGCTGTTTGTGCTGCCTGAGTTTTGTGTCTTAGGATAATTTCCCTTCATTTCCTTAGTGTTTCATTCCTCACTTGTGTTGGAGGGAAAATGAATGGTAGAAACCAGAACACAACTTTGACCTCCTTTTCCAGTTTGTAAATGGCAGTTGGTAGGCTTTTGGAATAATGGCACATTTCCAAAAATAAAAGGTGATGTGAATTATCACAGAGGTGAGAGGCAAGAAATCTGTACTTGGAGGCTGATGTTAGAATGAATGTAACCCTGGGAGTTCCCTGGTGGCTGAGACTCCGAACTTTCACTGCCAGGGCCCGGGTTCCGTCCCTGGTCGGGAAATTGAGATCCCGCAAGCCTCGTGGTGCAGCCCCCCGAAAAAAAGAATAAACGTAACCCTTCATACTCAACAACTTGCATTCTGTGAAGGCAGGAGTTCTCAACCTTAGCTGTCCATTGGAACCACCTGGGAGCTTTCTGCACTCCTGCTGCCTAGGTTACATCCCAGACCAATAAGTCAGAATCTCTGGGGTTGGAACCCAGGCATCAGTATTTTTTAAAGCTCCCTAGGTGATTCCAATGGGCAGCGAACACTACAGTGAATTCTAGGTGATTTGCAGATATTATCTGATTCCTTTCTTAACACCTCCAGGGTAGGAAAGTATCTTTGTAGCAAGAATTATTGTTAGAAAGAGTGAAGCACAGAGAGGTTGACTTTTTGCCTTAATTCCTTGAAGCTGGGGTGGCCAGTGGAAATGCCTACAGGGGTCTGGCAGGTGACATGATGCGTGAAGCAGGCTGGCGGCCACTGGGGAGACTCCAGGAGTATGTGGCTGGCAGAAGGTGGGCAGCTGCTGCCCGGCTCCAGCACAGTGTTGCCAACTGGCTGGTTGTCCTAGTTCTTCCAATTTTCCAGGAAAAGATAGAAAAAAAAAAAAAATCGCCCTATTTTTATGTGTTGGCAACGAATTCAGGATCGTTTAAAGCACTGTGCCGGCCAAACAAAACATGTTTGCCGGTAGTTTCCAGCCTTTGCTTCAAGAGTGTTACGGACCAGCTTAAATATCTCAGCCAACTTTTAAGAGATTTTCATTTCCCTATTCTGGATGTAAGCTGCTTTCTGCCTCTCCTCCAAGACTGCTGTTACATGTATTTTCCTCCCCGTTCCCAAGCAATCCTCTGAACTTGCATCAGACACTTTTCCTCATTTTTTTCACCCCTGCAGGCATCCATTATTTCAAGCTTCACATATATGGCTTAGAAATCGTATGCTCCTTTTAAAATTAATTAAGACTTGTTAAACTTTATTTTTATTATGTGTCAGAATCTTCTTCCTGTGATAAAATATTTAGAAGTCCACATTTAATTTGATTATCTATAAAATGTCAATACCGAGAGTAGAGCCTTACTGGGTACATTAGGAGCAAGGGTGAGAAGGGTTAATTCACAGACCTGGCCAGGCTCCTGCTGGCTGGGTTGCTGATCCTACACAGGAAGGTGCGGATGTATTACAGTGATTCCCAGGCTTCTTTCTACTTGTACCAGAAATCCTTGGGTAGGTGGGCTCAACTGCTGGTTCCCAGGGCCTCCCCCAGAGATTCTGATTCATGGAACTTCAAATGGTACTCGGGGACCTGCATTTTAAAACAAGTTCACCAGGAGACTTGGTTGTGCTGTTTCACAGACCAAATTTTGAGAAACAGTGATTTAGGGGAGGTATTTGTGGCTTCTGTGTCTCCTATCATTTAAGAAGGGTTTATAGCCATTTGGGCCCACTGATCAATACAGCTAATCACTCAGGACACAATATAAAGTTCTCATGCACAGAGAAGCTGACTTAGGCTATCCCTACATGATTAGGGTGCTTTTACCATGAACGGGCTTTTACGGTTTCAATCATGGGGTTTAAAAAGGTGCTATATTATTTTGATATAAATTGCTTTGTGTATTTTATAAACAGTACCTGTGTAGTAATATCCCATTTATCAACGTCGTGGTGCGTGGTATAGCTGACGCAAGTTTATTCTTTTAAGTTGCACATCTTTTTTTGCTCTATTTCAGCCATTTACACGGAACTCTTTTTTTCACATCTTTATTGGAGTGTGGATGCTTTGCAGTGTTGTGTTGGTTTCTGCTGTGCAGCAGGGTGTATCGGCTATACGTATATGTGTATCCCCATATCCCCATATCCCCTCCATCTTGAGCCTTCTCTTAATTTAGTATACATTTCCCTGCTTTTGCAAACAGAATGTGCTGAAGATAAAGAAATCATTTCAGGGTCATCATTTATGTTTTGAATTCTTTCAGGTCCTATTTAGGTTTGTTAAAGCCCCTCCACTGAATGGCTCTGCTCTTCGAGTTTTGCCATGTTTTTCATAGTTTCTTCTTTTCCGTCCCTGTTCCCTGTTGTTTCTCTCCTCCTTAACTCTGCCTGTCTCTAGGAACTTTGCTCTCTCTTACTGTATGGAGTTGGGAAATGCTGTAATTGCATACTGTATGTCAAGTAACAGTAAACAGGAGCTGAGTGAGTCTTTGGGAGGCTTTCTTTAGCAGTGAAATGGATGAACATTGCTGCACTGACTTGGTGACGTTATTATAGTGGCTCTGCTACTCCCTCTAACTTACTTCCTGATCCTTGACTGCAGTTGTCAGATCTGTGACCTCAAGATAACTGAGATATTGCTACAAATGATTTACTTAAATCTGTAAGCTGTTGTCTCCCCAATTGTGTTAGTGTTTTTATATATACAGTCCTATAATGTGAAACGTAAGTAGATTACAAATGAACATTTCTGTGCCAAGTTTCTTTGCAGGATAAAGTGTTTTTGATTCAGTGTTACTGCGATTTAGAGCTATAAATTAGTTGTATACCTGTGAAATTCAATCCTACCATCATTCTGAAATAAAGTTGTCACAACTAATTAAAAAAAAAGTAGGCTGGTGCAGGACTAGATTTGTTCCTCTAAAGAGAACAAATATACTTAGAATGCTGATTTTTTATTAAATTATATCTTTTTAAATTAATTAATTAATTTATATTTTGGCTGCATTGGGTCTTCATTGCTGCATGTGGGCTTTCTCTAGTTGCGGCGAGCGGGGGCTACGCTTCTTGCGGTGCGCGGGCTTCTCATTGTGGTGGCTTCTCATGTTGCAGAGCACGGACTCTAGGCGCACGGGCTTCAGTAGGTGCGGCATGCGGGCTCAGTAGTTGTGGCTTGTGGGCTGTAGAGCACAGCCTCAGTAGTTGTGGTGCACGGGCTTTGTTGCTCCGCGGCATGTGGGATCTTCCCGGACCAGGGATCGAACCCTTGTCCCCTGCATTGGCAGGCTGATTCTTAACCACTGAGCCACGAGGGGAGGCCTAGAATTTTGATTTTGATAACACATGATATGAATTTACTTGCCTTTAAGTAATCTGTATTTGCTTTTTTTTAAATTGAAGTATATTTGATTTACAATATTGTGTTAGTTTCTGGTGTACAGCAAAGTGATTCAGTTATATATAGACCTACATGTATGCACATATACATATATATCTTTTCATATTCTTTCCCAATGGTTTATTACAGCATATTGAATATAGTTCCCTGTGCTATACAGTAGGACCTTGTTATCTGTTTTATATACCGTAGTTTGTATCTGCTAATCCCAAACTCCTAATTTATCCCTCCCCCATCCCCTTTCCCCTTCAGTAACCATAAATTTGTTTTCTATGTCTGAGTCTGTTTTTGATTGTAAATAAGTTCATTTGTATCTTATTTCAGATTCCGCATATAAGTGATATTATATGCTATTTGTCTTTCTCTTTCTGACTTCACTTAACTATGATAATCTCTAGGTCCATTCATGTTGCTGCAAATGGCATTTTCATTCTTTTTTGTGGCTGAGTAGCATTCCATTGTGTGTATATACCACACCTTCTTTATCCATTCCTCTGTTGACGGACATTTAGGTTGCTTTCATATCTTGGCTATTGTAAATAGTGCTGCTATGAACATTGGGATGCATGTATCTTTTCAAATTAGAGTTTTCTGCAAATACATGCCCAGGCGTGGGATTGCAAGATCATATGGTAACTGTTTAGTTTTTTAAGGAACCTCCATACTGTTCTCCATAGTGGATGCACCAATTTACATTCCCACAAACAGTGCAGGAGGGTTCTCTTTTCTCCACACCTTCTCCAGCATTTGTTATTTGTAGACTTTTTAATGATGGCCAGTCTGACTGGTGTGAGGTGACACCTCACTGCAGTTTTGATTTGTATTTCTCTTAATTAGTGATGTTGAACATCTTTTCATGTGCCTGTTGTCCATCTGTATGTCTTCTTTGGAGAAATGTCTATTTAGGTCTTCTGCCCATTTTTTTATTGGATTGTTTGCTTTTTATTGAGATATATAAGCTGTTTGTATATTTTGGAAATTAAGCCCTCGTTGTTTGCATCGTTTGCAAATATTTTCTCCCATTCCATAGGTTGTCTTTTCATTTTGTTTATGGTTTCCTTTGCTGTGCAAAAGCTTAAAAGTTTGATTAGGTCCCATTTAGTTTTGGTTTTGTTTGTTTGATGGTTTGCTTTTATTTCTTTTGCCTTGGAGACTGACCTAAGAAAACATTGCTACAATTTATGTCAGAAAATGCTTTGCCTACGTTCTCTTCTAGGAGTTCTACGGTGTCACATCTTATATTTAAGTCTTTAAGCCATTTGAGTTTTATTTTTATGTATGGTGTGTTCTAACTTCATTGATTTACATGTGACTGTCCAGCTTTCCCAGCACCACTTGATGAAGAGACTGTCTTTTCTCCATTGTATTTTCTTGCCTGCTTTGTTGAAGGTTAATTGGCCGTAGGTGTGTGGGTTTATTTCTGGGCTCTCTATTCTGTTCCATTGAGCCACATGTCTGTTTTTGTGCCAGTCTCGCACTGTTTTGATTACTGTCGTTTTGTAGTATTGTCTGAAGTCTGGGAGGGTTATGCCTCCACCTTTGTTCTTTTTCCTGAGGATTGCTTTGGCAATTCTTTTATGGTTCCATATAAATTTTAGGATTATTTGTTACAGTTCTGTGAAAAATGTCATGGGTAATTTGATAGGGATCACATTAAGTCTATAGATTGCTTTGGGTTGTATGGCCATTTTAATAATATTCTTCCAATCTAAGAGCATGGGATATCTTTCCATTTCTTTGAATCATCTTTGATTTCCTTTATCAATCTTTTTTTTTTTTTTTTTTTTTTTTTTTTTTTGCTCAGCATATGAGTCTTTCACCTCCTTGGTCAGGTTTATTCTTAAATTTTTTTTTATGCAATTTTAAAGGAATTTTTTAACTTTCCCTTTCTGATATTTTATTGTTAGTGTAAAGAAATGCAACAGATTTCTGTAGGTTAATCTTGTATCCTGCTACCTTGCTGAATTCATTTATTAGTTCTAGTAGTTTTGGGGTGGAGTCTTTAGGGTTTTCTATATATATGGTATCATGTCATCTGCATATAATCACAATTTTACCTCTTCCCTTCCAATTTGGATACCTTTTTATTCTTGTTGTCTGGTTGCTGTGGCTAGGACTTTCAATACTATGTTGAATAGACGTAGTGAGAGTAGTCATCCTTGTCTTGTTCCAGATGTTAACAGGAAGGCTTTTGGCTTTTCACCACTGAGTATTATGTTCGCTGTGGGCTTGTCATAAACAGCTTTTATTATGTTGAGATATGTTCCCTCTATACCCACTTTTGGTAAGAGTTTTTTTTTTTTTTATCATGAATGGATGTTGAATTTTATCAGATGCTTTTTCTGCATCTATTGAGATGATCATGTGTTTCTTTAATTTCTTTTGTTGATGTGGCGTGTGTTGAACCATCCTTGTGACCCTAGAATGAATCCAACTTGATTGTGGTATATGATCTTTTTTGTGTGTTGTTGGATTCGGTTCACTAATATTTTGTTGAAAATTATTGCACCTGTATTCATCAAAGATGTTGACCTGTAATTTTCTATTTTGGTAGCATCTTTGTCTGGTTTTGGAATCAGGGTGCTGGTGCCCTCATAGAATAAGTTTGGGGGTGTTCCCTCCTCTTCAGTCTTTTGGAAGAGTTTGAGAAGGATGGGTATAAGTTCTTCTTTGTATGTTTGGTAGAATTCGCCAGTGAAGCCATCTGGTCCTGAACTTGTGTTTGCAGGGAGTTTTTTGTTTTGTTTTTTACAGATTTTATTTCACTTCTAGTAATTGGTCTGTTCAAACTGTTTCTTCTTGATTCAGTTTGGGTTTCTAAAAACGTGTCTATTTTTTCTAAGTTGTCCAGTTTGATGGCATATAATTGTTCACAGTATGCTTATGGGTTTTTTCCCCTAAGTATCAGTTATTATTTCTCCTCTTTCATTTCGTATTTTGTTTCTTTGAGTCCTCTCTCTTTTCTTCATGGTGAGCCTGGCCAGGGGTGGTCAATTTTGTCTACCCTTTCAAAGAACCAGCTCTTGGTTTTATCATTTTTTTACTATTATTTTTTTTACTATTTATATCTTCTCTGATCTTTATTATTTCCTTCCTCCTGCTGACATTAGATTTTGTTTGTTTTTCTTTTTCCAATTCTTTTAAGTGGTAGTTTAGGCTCTTTGAGATTTTTCTTGTTTTTTGAGGAAGGCCTGAATCACTATGAATGTCTCCAAGGACTGCCCTTGCAGCATCCCATAGACTTTGTATAGTAGTGTCTTGTCATTTATATCAAGGGTTTTTTTGTTTTGTTTTGTTTTGCGGTACGTGGGCCTCTCACTGTTGTGGCCTCTCCCGTTGCGGAGCAACAGGCTCCGGATGCACAGGCTCAGTGGCCATGGCTCAAGGGCCCAGTTGCCCTGCGGCATGTGGGATCTTCCCGGACCGGGGCATGAACCTGTGTCCCCTACATCAGCAGGTGGATTCTCAACCACTGTGCCACCAGGGAGGCCCTATCAAGGTATTTTTCAATTTCCTCTTTGATTTGCTCATTGACCCATAAAATTCTTCATCTTATAGATGGGAAAGCTGGGGCTCACGGTGAAATGGTTTAGCTCCAGCCAGCTGCTGATGTAGAGGGAGAACACAGGCCCAGCACCTGAC
>NW_006774910.1:0-206 GCF_000442215.2 Lipotes vexillifer
AACATTATGTTTCTAAGATTCATCCACTTTGCTTTAACTAGTGTTCATTCATTTGTACTACTGTATAACCTTTTATTGTATAAATACAAGAAAATGTGTTTATTATTCTATTAATGATATTTGGGTTGTTTTGGGCCTATTATGGACAGTACTTCCATGAACATTTATTTTAATGTTTCCTGGTACACATGTGCAAGATTTAACAT
>NW_006774911.1:0-775 GCF_000442215.2 Lipotes vexillifer
TATAAATATCAATTAAGTCCATCTTGTTTAATGTATCTCTTAAAGGTTGTGTTCTCTTATTTGTTTTCATTTTGGATGATCTGTCCATTGTTGAAAGTGGGGTGTTAAAGTTCAAGTGGCTGTGAGACCCGAGGGGATGATGTGGGAAGGGATAGCCTGGCTGGTGGACAGAGTGTTGGTGGAGGTAGAACTTTGAACGGGATCACATAAAAGGATTAAGGGAACTGGAGAGAAGATCCAAAGCATTAAATTGAAGGAGAAGAAGTAGAGGTGATTATTGAAAGGGAAATATTTTGGAGGAGTCATTGGAAAGATCATAAGATTACCAAAGAGGCCACTGAAGTCACGAATTATCTTTAGTGAAATCATGTCAATAAGAAGGAAAGTAAACAGAGTTGGTGAAGCATGTAGTCAGCAGAGGGTCATGAAGGGGATTTTCAGTCCACTGAGAAGTTCCCATATTGTTAACTAGCAATGCTATATACTTATCAACAGGGAAACTTGAGATGTTAACATAGCTTATGCTTGCCTAGGATCTAACAGAGCTCTTAGAGAAATATCTAAGACTCTAACCCTCCTCTGTTTGTTAGGGACTATAACTAAGCTGTAGAGTTTACACAATCTCTTATGAATAGTGGGGAGAGCTTCAAGATGGCAGAAGAATAAGACGTGGAGATCACCTTCTTCCCCACAAATACGTCAGAAATACATGTACATGTGGAACAACTCCTACAGAACACTCACTGAACGCTGGCAGAAGACCTCAGACCTCCCA
>NW_006774913.1:0-2927 GCF_000442215.2 Lipotes vexillifer
GAACCTGTGTCCCCTGCATCGGCAGGCGGACTCTCAACCACTGAGCCACCAGGGAAGCCCCAGAATCTCTATTTTTAAGTAGAAAGGAACAGGAGCTAGCTGGTTACACTAAGAACTCATTGCTAACATCAGCTAACACATTTTTATTGTATCTTATTGTGATGGGATTTAAGTTAGGCATAAGGGTCTATCCCTTCCAATTAGGTGATTCTGACTTTTAGCATACTGAGCTTTTAGAAAGCTTAATACTGTGACTCTTGGGGGCAGCTCAGTTCTTCAGTAGACAAGGGCCAAAGGTAATAGCCTTCATGGCCAAAGGCAGTGTGTGCGTTGCAGGGGGAGGTGGCGGACAGTAACAGCAGCCTCAGGCTGCCCTTTAAAAATGTGTACAGAGGATTTACTTTTTTGCCAACGATTTCTCCAATAATATCAAAATAATTATAATTTCTAACAAGGAGTCACAGTAAGTAATCTAAATGGCGGCCTTTGGGGGGGGGAATGGAGAGGGAGAGACTTGAATTAGCAGGAGTCTTTCCCTCCAAATTACCTGATTTAGATAGGCTCTTCCCTTTTTACAGTTCTGGACGTGGGCCTACAGGAGGCCTGACCTGAATCAGCTCTGTGGCCCTAGAACTAAAAATAGGGCGCTCTTAGAGGACTTGGAAAAGCAGTGCGTCCCGGCCTTTCTCAGTGTTTATCACCGTCTGCCCTAAGTAAAGATGGGAAAGCTTCCTATTTCTAGCTTATTTTCATGTATACAATGATTTGCAAAGATATTTGTCATACCATTTGAATTCTTCCTGAGTGTCCTTGAACTTGCACAATATTATGCTTTTTAAACAGTTGTCATTTAACCTTGTTTCTCTTAACAGTGCTTGGCTTTGTAAAGCCCGGGCACCCCGCACTTGATCAGAAGTTGCTGAGAGTTTTGCTTCTGAGTAACAGGTTCAGATTTCATGTGCTAATAAAATCTTTGTTAAAAGAGGAGAAAAAACAAGAGATATGCCTGTCATTGTTTTTGGTGGAAAATAAGCTTTATTCACTTATGTCTGCCACCTGTTGCTAGGTAAATGGCTTTAAGACTAGCTCCACTTTACTAATGGCAGGAAAGCCTGATCGGATGACACTGTGGTTTACTCAGACTAATACGTTGATTCATAATAGTGTCTAGCATAGCTTCTGTGAAGGAAGTGTTGCTAAATTGTCATTTGTTGAATTGGCAAAAACATTGTGTGGTGGTTATTTTTTCTACTACTCAAATCTACTACTATTTGGGTAGTCCTGGAAGCTTAGAATGTAAGGATGCTTTTTTGTAGTACCCAAGACAACAATATCGGCATACTCTGTTAAGCTGAAAAACCAGCTAGTATGCTGAAGACAAATTCATTGCTCACCTCAGCTAGTGCATCTTCAGTGTGTCTCAGTGTGCAGGGACCTGCTAGCTGTCTAAACAGTTGTGCCTTTGCTTCTGTGCGTATAAATGAGCCCTGGCTGTTGCCCACAGTGACCTGTAGAATGTGCAGCTGGAGCTTCCCTTTTCCTGAATTCTCTGCTCACCCTGAACATAAGGGAGAATCACTCAATTGGAACTATAACTCTTAAAGGTACTTTATAATAATAGAAATTCTCAAGAGGCCTTGAGAGTAGTTTGAGATGTGATTATTTTATATGTCAGCTTTTTTTCTCCTACCTTGACCTTGTAGAGTACCAGGAATACCTTCGTTTGAGACACCTAGTTATAGAAGAAAAAAAAAATCTCTTTTTAGCATGGTAGTTAAGCCAAAGGGTTTCAAACCAAAGCTGTAGACTTTTAGTAAGAGAGAAAATGCCAGTAAGTTATTCTTTTGTTGAACTAGTTGTTTTAACAGAAGAAAACAGAGGCTACAAAGTGGGAGGATTTGGATCATCTTTGTAGTATGACTCATTTCAGGTGGTGCTTTAAGATTTTAGGCAAAAGAGCAAGTTTCAAGGCTGTTGGGATGACAGCACACGGGGGCACGTTTGCATCCTGTGTGTTGCTCCCTGGATGTTCTTTCAAGAATCATGTAAGCCTGACAGCTAAAGGATTTAAGAATGAGTGCCTTAATTTTTCTGAAACCACGGTGGACTTAAATTTATACATAAGGCAAATAGTTCAGAATTACTGGGAAAAAGAAATTTATCTCTTATGGGCATAAAGCCTCAAAGACGATTTTTGTTGAAGTTTCCTGTTTGTTCTCTTTTGCAACAAGCATAGGATGAGGCTAAGCCCTGCATTGCAGGAATTCTGTTAGCCTTGCTTTGTGAAGAGCAAAGTTATAGTAGAGGGCTGGCCAGGAGAGGAAAGTGTCTTAAGTTTGCAAAGATTTCCCCAAAGGAGTAGTTTCAGTGACTTAAAGGAGAAATGGTAATAAGCTCTTTATAGAGTGACATCTGGCTTAAGTACTGCTGTTTGTATGTGTCGTGTCATCTCTCTGGTTAGTGGAAGAGGTGGGAACGAATAAAGAGCTAGAAATGATAGAAAGGGAAAGGGAGACTGATGTCTGCTGGTTGTGAGGTTATGTTGGGTGTGAAAGAAGGCACTAGGTCGTAGCTTGAATCTTCTAACAAAGTGTTTGACAGTGTGCTGCTCTTTCCTTTGCAGGTGCTGCACTCTCAGTCTCGCCATGTTGAAGTCAGAATGGCCTGTATTCATTATCTTCGAGAGAACCGAGAGAAATTTGAAGCGGTAATTTATAATTTTAAGCATGTAATGGTGTGTTGACTTATATTTACATTTTAGCCTTTAGAATGGTCCAGTGGGAATTTCACGGGTTGGATCTTAATACAGGTTTTGCAAATAACCCTTATAAAAAAGAACTGCTGGGCTTCCCTGGTGACACAGTAGTTAAGAATCCGCCTGCCAAGGCAGGGGACACGGGTTCGAGCCCTGGTCCAGGAAGATCCCA
>NW_006774914.1:0-5407 GCF_000442215.2 Lipotes vexillifer
TGCTCCGCGACGGGAGAGGCCACAACAGTGAGAGGCCCACGTACCGCAAAAAAAAAAAAAAAATTGGGAACAAAGGCTACCTTACTAATACAATATTTGAAAGATAGTTGAAATTCATATTATGGCCTGTTAAGGATAAAGGTAGGAAATAGGGTTAGTCAAAAAGAGAGCTTTTCAGAAGGTTTTGAGGAAAGGGAAGAAGAAAATGTTCCAGGCACCAGGTTAGGAATCACTTATTTAGTGTTAATTACTTATCATAATTACCTATAAAAGTAATGTATCTGGTCACGTGACTGGGAGCTACTAATTCCATTTGAAATGTTAATACTATCACAATTAATACTGTTTATAATTCTTTCATTGCTTTGTCCTTAACCTTTCAGAGACTCGGACGAGTCAGAGCAACCCACCAGGGGAAAATTGAGTGAACGCAGCAGTAATTACCTGGAAAGTTCAGCCTGAGGAAAGCAAGCAATGGGTAAGATTTGGTTTCTGGGCCAGAGGTTTTGCATCCAAATGGAATGAGACCCAAACAGCACAATTACCGTGGACCATTGCCAGGAACTTAGAAATGAAGCCAGAGAGATCATGCGTCCAACCCATCTGTTTTTCAGTTGAAGGTTCAAAGGTCCCCAAGAATAAGTTGTCCTGGGTCACTTGGAACAGCAAACCCTGGGTATCAATCCCTATATAATCAACCCCATTCACTTTTCCTACCCCAGCTTGCCATGGATTGATGGAGGAAATCCCACAACTGCAGGACAAGGTGCTACCATGTAGCTGCCCTCATCTGGGTCCTCACAAGTCTTTTGCTGATCCCAGATCAGCTCTTAGCATCTGTTCTAAATCTTCTCTTACCTATATCCCGCTCCCTTCCTCTTGGTCTACTCCACTTCCCGCTCAAGGCTTCCCTCCCCTGCCCCAGTCCTTTTTTCCAGTCCTAGGAATGGATTGTCTCCCCAATGATGTAACCCCTCCCACCTGTACCAAACAAGGAAGGTCAGGCAGGTGTCAACTCTTGTGCCAACTCATTAACTGTCTGGGGCCACAATTAGGAAGCACATAGTTGAGAAGGATTCCAAGGTTGTGTTGGGGTTTAGGAAGGAAATTGGTGCCATGTTTTTCTGTGACTTCCATATTACTAAATCCAGTGACCGCATTTTGGTCCTTATCTTATTCAACCTCTCCTCTGCATGCAACACTGTTGAAAACCCTTTGTTCCATTAGTTGCTAAGATCCATCCCCTCTCAACTCTCCCATTCCTAAGACTGTTCCTTTTCTAACTCCTTTCTGGGCTCCCCTTTGCTCCCCCACCTCCAGTGTTCTGCAAAACACTGGCCACTGCTCTGCTTATCCTACACATGCTTCCTAGACGGTTTTAGTTTCGTCTTGTCTCCTTGTCTTAACTACCACAACATCTGCACAGCCGGCACTGACCTCTGATTCAAGCTTCAGACTTATTGGTCCAGCTGCCCACCGAGCATCTCTGCCTCATTGTCCCATAGGCAGCTCAACTGTATCATGTCCCAAATGGAATTCTTTGTCTTATCATCCAGCACTGCTCCTCACTCCCCTTTTCTCTCAGTTTCTAACTTTAGTTAATGACACCACAATTTAGCCGATTACAACCAAGTAGAAACTAGAGTGTCAGGCCAAGCTTCTTTCTCCCTCACTTCCTACACCTGGTCAGTCACCAAATCCTACCAGTTTCACCCCCTAAACATTTCTCAAATCTCTTCTTTTCTGAACAATGCTACACTGAACTAGTTTAGGCCCCCACCAGCCTCTTAGAGAGTCTAAACTTGTCCCTTTCCAATCCATAATCCATACTGCCAGGACATTCTGTTTAAAAAGCCAGTCTGATCATGAGACTCAAAACCCTTCGGTAGCTCCCCTAAAAGGAAAAAAAAGGTCTTTGTACCCCCAGCATTGGTAATTTATCTGTATTATAATGCCATTTAAATAGATATAGGCATAAAACTAGATATAAATATATACTTACAGTACATAAAACTACAAAAGCAATAGCAATTTACCAATTAAATAGAAACAAAACTATAAAACCAATACATTTAAAATTAATAACATTAATTTATTGTGACAGATGATGTTTGCTGAAACTAATTGCTGCACAAAATGTGATTGTGGAACTGATCCCTCCAGTGCAGGGTCTCTGGAGTTTGGCAGGCGTGCAATGACTCACTTCTCCTACCACTTTCCTCTGTTGGAACTTCTGCTAACCCTTTGTTCACTCAGCCTGCTGGGAGACATTTGGCCTCCCGGAGGCACAAATGTTTCATTTACATACTGAGTCCTCCTCTGTTCTCTTCTCATTAGCTGAGACAATTAAAGCAGCGCTACCTGGTGCCAACTCACCACAAAGACAAAGGCAAGTGCAGACACTGAAGTCACTTGGCAATTTAGGTTATTAAACACCACCCAGTTGATCCTAAACGATTGTCGCATTTGTTTTTCATATTATTAAAAGTAAAACACAAAAGTTAACCTTTCTGCAGAAATTCCATTGACTTCGAGTTGAGACCTAAAGAACCAAGTCCAAGTTCAATATAGCATGGGATCCAGGAGCTCACTGCTGCACCTGCACAAACACTCAAGAAATACCTCTGCAGCCACTTCCCACCACCCACTTGACATCCTGGTGGTACTGAATTGCTTGTACCTCTGGGCTTTGGGTGCCTGCTTGTCCCGTGGACTGAAAGGCCCTGTCTTGTCCACTGCTTAAGCTAACTCCTGCTCATCCTTTAGGATTTCTCTCAGAAGCTCTTTTTTATCCTGTAGGCAAGGCCACATAGGTCCCTCCCCATCTCTACAGAGCTAGCACCTAGGCAGGACCTGACCATGGTAGCATGAAACAACGGCTGCTGAACTAAAACCCAGGTTCCATGTTGTAGTAGTGGGAAACTCTCACAGTGGCTGGGCTGTACACCTTGCTTCAGTGATCATTTGTGACCTTGGACTTGTCATTGCATCACCTTGAGTCTCAGCTGTCCCATCTATGAAACAAGGACCATACAGGTAAACTCGCACAGGTGCAAAATTACAAGGGAATTTGATGCAGCATGGTTTCAAAAGCAAAATAATGGAAGCAACCAAAATGTCCACCTGCAGTGTTAAACAAATTATAGTACACCCATAAAATGGAACACTGTGCACAGACAAAAAGAAAAAAGAAGCCCCTTGTGTACTGATGTCGACATACCTCTAAGATTTGTTTTAAGAGGAAAAGTAGGTACATAGCAGTATGCATGGGATGTTATCATTTGTCTAGAAAGGGGGAGACACATATTCATGTTTACTTGATTAGGCATTTGTAAAAAATTGATAAACAGAAACCTCAATTAAATGGAGTGGGGAGACCAGAAGGGGGAGCTCTTACTCCCTGTGATAACCGCAGAGCCCAGTAGGAAGAAGAAAGACCCCTCTTCTTTCCTGGAAATAATTTAGCCAATGAAAAGCCATGGAGTTTTTGTTTACTATAGCCCTCTCAACTTCCTTTTCCTCTCTATAAAAATTGTTCTCCTTCCCTTGTGGTTGGAGGGACTTGCAGATGGCTTGCCAAGTTTGCAATTCTCTGCTGATCCTGAATAAACCCATCTTTGCTGGCCAAATATCTAGCAGTCTATTTGTTTTAGGTCAACTCATTTAAACGTCTGGAAAAATAAACAGAACTAATAACAAAGGTTACCTATTGGGGAGAAGGAAATGTGTGGCTAAAGGACAGATGTGAAAATAGATTTTTCACTGCAAATATTTTATACTTAAGATTTTTAAACTACAAGATTGTATTATTTATATTAAAGTTAAATAAATTTTTAAAGTAAATAATATCTGCCATAACTACATCGCAGGATCAAGTAGGAAGATCAAATAAAAATTGTAAAAGCATGTGCTATTATTGTAAGGTGTAAAGCAATAATGTCATTTTTGTGGTGAAGCTAATATCCTATAGTACTACTAATAATTATAATGACAAATATGTCACATACCTTCCCTTCTCCAAACCCACATCCCCCCAATACATACTCACTGGGGGAGGATCAAGTTTTACTATCATTTTACAGAAGAAAGGAGACTGAAAAAAGGAAAATGACAATTAGACTGAAACATGATCTTATACCTGCTTGTAATACAGAGGGTCCCACATCTGAACCCTCCCCCCAAAAGCCTTCTAAAGGCATCCTCTTCAAAAAGAGCCTGCCTCCTTCCTACCCTCCCTTTCCACGCCCTACCCCTACCTTCTCATGGCCCTCACATAATCAGGGGCTCTTCTGCAGCTGGTCTCAAACATCTACCATCAATTCCACACATCATTTTCTTGTTGACCTAGCATGCACACTGAGTCTCATGACCTTCTCTCACTCACTCTGATATCCTCACAGAAATCTCAAGGCTGCAAAACCCAAAAAGCAGCCTTACAGCAGGCTCCACACACAGATACTGGATGCTGACTCCTGAGACCCTCGACCAGCCCAGCTCATCAGGATGAGTCACTTGTGATGGTCTTCTGCCTCTTGTTCCTCTTCCCCTTTGTCAAATGTCTCAAAGAAACCAAAACTGGAAGGAAAGAATGCCAAGGTTTGCTTTTGGAGAGCAGCCAGGTACCACCCAAGTAACACCCCAGTAATGCACACAGCAAGGGTCTCCTATGATAAGAAATTCCACACTGAGCCTTATTCAGTTAAAGGTATGACTGAAGAGACCCTAATGAAATAGTTAAACATATGGACTGTGGTCATATGTTTATTCATTCAACAAATATTTACTGAGTGCATACTAAGTGCTAGGCACTGGACTAGATAATGGCATACTAGTAAACCAGCTCTCCAAAAACAAACCGAAAAATTCCCTGATTTGAAGCATTAGCCAATTACCAGGGTGTAAATACTACCACCATAGTCAATATCAAGCTCTGTGACATCTCTGAATGTGGAACTGGAAAGAAATGGGCACAGTTGGTACAAGTTGGTTCCAGCACACCACTGGACAATGAACAAGATACATACAGACCCTACGTTCATGAGCTTATACTAGTAGTTATAACAATAACTAACATTTGTTGAGTGCTTACTATATGCCAACTAATATTCTAATAACTTTACAGTTATAAACCATTAAATTATTACCAAAACCCTATAAGGTTCAATTTTTTTTAAAGATATACGACTATTCAGATTGTGTATTTCTTCTTGTGTGAGTTTTGGCAGATTGTACCTTTCAAGGAACTTGTCTATTTTATCTAGGTTATCAAATTTGTGGGCATAGAGCCATTCATAATACTCCTTTATTATCCTTTTAATGTCCATGAGTTCTGAGGTGATGTCCCCTCTTTCATTTCTGATATTAGTAATGTGTGTCATCTCTCTTTTTTTTTTTTTTTTTTTTTTTG